>NC_057712.1:136439067-136495241 GCF_004010195.1 Chiloscyllium plagiosum
AGCTCCTTTTCCACCTATCCACTCCACCCTCTCCTCCCTGACCTATCACCTTCATCTCCTCCCCACTCACCTATTGTACTCTATGCTACTTTCTCCCCACCCCCACCCTCCTCTAGCTTATCTCTCCACGCTTCAGGCTCTCTGCCTTTATTCCTGATGAAGGGCTTTTGCCCGAAACGTCGATTTTGCTGCTCGTCGGATGCTGCCTGAATTGCTGTGTTCTTCCAGCACCGCTGATCCAGAATCTGGTTTCCAGCATCTGCAGTCATTGTTTTTACTACATTATTGTCTGTTAATGGGATGGTAAGGCGAGCTATGAGAAGAATGCAATGATACTTCAGTGTGATTTGGGCAAGCTGTGTGAGTAGGCAAACATATTGTAGATGCAGAATAATGCAGATAAGTTTGAGATTAGCCACTTTGGTAGCAAAAACAGGAAGGCAGACTATCTGAATTGCAATAAATTTATAGGAGGGAATATGCAACAAGATCTGGGCTTCCTCGTATACCATTGGCTGAGGGTAAGCATCTAGGAGCAGCAGGTGGTCAGGAAGGCATGGCCTTGATAGTGAAAGCATGAGTTCAGGAGCAGGGTCATTTTGCTGCAATTATAGAGGACCTAGGTTATATGTTTGAATATGTATACAGTTCTGGTCTCCTTTACTGAGGAAAGATGTTCTTGTGATGAAGGGAATGCAGCTAAGGTTTACTTGCTCGATTCCTGGGATAGCAGGACTGATGTATACTGAGAGGTTGAAATGATTAAGATTACATTTGCTGGAGTTCAGTAAAATGAAGGGAGGACCACAGAAACCTAGAAGATTCGAACTGGACTTGGCAAGGTAGATGCAGTAATAATGTTCGCAATGGTGGTGAAGTCCAGAACGAAGGGCAGGGGCAAATTACTTACGACTGAGACAAGAAATGTCTTCACCCAGAAAGTGCTAACCCTATAAAATTCACTACTATGGAAAGGAGTTGAGGCTAATATATTGTATGTTTTCAAGGAGTTGGATATAACACTTGGGGCTAAAAGGATCAAAGGATATGAGGGGAAAAACAGGAACAGGCTATTGATCAGCCATCATAACGAATGGTGGAGCAGGCTCAAAGGGCCGAATGACTTATTCCTGCTCTAAATTTAGTGTTTTTATGTAACACTTGGTTAGCATGGGCGAGTCTCCTGGCCCTGGCTGGCTTTGTCCAAAGATCTGAAAAGAAGTTGGTGCTGAGATTGTAGATGCATCGTACTTAATCTTACATTAGATTCTGGAATCTAATCAGACTAAAAAACAGCAAATGTAACTCCTCTATTCAATAAAAACAGATAGAAAGCAGAAATTAAGGTTAAGGCCTGTTAGCATAAGATCTGTTGTAGGAAAAATTCCGGAATCTATTTTTAAAAGTGATTATAAGAGGGCACTTAAAAAATTCTTAGTGCAATGAGGTATAGTCAATAGCTTGTGAAAGAAAATCACAATTGACTAATTTATTAGAGATCTTTGAAGAACTAATAAGCAATAGAGATAAGGGAGAACCAGTAAATGTAACATACTGAGATTCCCAGAGATTTGACAAAGTTCCACACCAAGGTGTACAACACAAAGTAAGAGTTTGTAACATATAGAGTAAAATACGAGTGTGGAGAGAGGACTCACTGGCTCATAGGAGTCAGAAGGTGGGCATAAGAGGCATAATATACGTTGCTAAATTTGATGATACAAATATAAGTAGGAAAATATGTTGTGAAGAGGACATAAGGAGACTGTAAAGGATCGTATATAGCTGACTGAGTAAATAAAAATTGGGCGGTTGAAATGTGAACTTGCGTACTTAGAGAAAGAACACAAAGGCAACATATTACTGAAATGGAAAGAGACTGGAGAACTGAGGTATGGGGAAAATGGGTGTTTTTTCTTTGCTATTAAATTGATTCATGGGATGTGGGTATCGCTCACCATTAGTTATTCAGAGGGCACTGAAGAGTCAGCTACATTGATGTAGGCCTAAAATAAAAAGGTAAAAGTGAGGACTGCAGATGCTGGAAACCAGAGTTAAGATTAAAGTGTGCTGGAAAAGCACAGCAGGTCAGGCAGCATCTGAGGAGCAGGAAAATCGATGTTTCGGGCAAAAGCCCTTCATCAGGAATAGAGGCAGGGAGCCTCCAGGGTGGAGAGATAAGTCACCCATAAGCTGAAAATAGAAACCCTAACATAAAATCATAGAACCCCTACAGTGTGGAAGCAAGCCATTCAGCCCATTGAGTCCAAAGAGCATCGCACTCAGATCCACCACCTTACCCTATACCTACAACCCTGTATTTATCATGGCTATACCACCTAGCCCGCACAATTCTGGACAATATGCGCGATTTAGTATGGCTAATTCACCTCTTCTGCACATTTTTGAATGGAGGAAACTACAGCACCATAGGAAACCCAAGCAGACAGAGAGAACTCCACACAGACAGTTGCCCAAGGCAAGAATCAAACCCAGCCCCCAACACTGAGGCAGCAGTACTAACCACTGAGCCGCCCAAAAGTACGCCAGATCAGGTAAGATTGTCAACTTTATTCCCTCAAGGACAGTGCACCAGTTAGATTTTATGATAATTAATAGTGACTACAAGCAGGTGCACCAGCCCAGAGAGACATACAGCCTACTTATGTTCCTAACACACATGCTTGCATGGCTCTCTGTTTAAACATACTCGACAGTTGTTAAACTTACTCTCTGGCACAAGACACTGACGAAAGACTGGTATGGGAAGGTGGCTGTCAGTCGCTACATCAATACTCACCACACATGCAGTTTTCAGAGCAAGGATACCATACAACCCTTCAACGGTTTTCCAATATTCAAACAAATAATCTTTGCTCTATATCTCAATTTATACAACTTAGTTTAACATGTGAGGAAATACACGTTGGTCGGAAGAAGAGAGACATAGACTACTTTGAAATAGGGAAGGGTTTGGAAATCTGAAGAACAAAGGGACTAAGCAGTCCAAGTTCAGGATTCTCTTAATGTGCAGGTTCATTTGGCAGTTAGGAAGGCAAATAGAATGTCAGCATTCATTTCGAAAGGGCTCGAATACAAAAGCAGAGATATACTATAAGGCTCTGGTCAGACCAGACATGTGGAGAGCAGTTTTTGGTCTCATATCTAAGGAAGGATGTGGTGGCCTTGGAAGCGGTCCAGAGAGGTCTGCAAGAATGATCCTGGGGATGATGGGCTTGTCACAGGAGGAGTAGTTGAGGAATCTCGGTCTGTACGCAATGGAGTTTAGAACAAGGAGAGGGAATCTCTTTGAAACTTCAAGAATTCTGAGAAACCTGGATAGTGGGGACATGGAGAAAATGTTCCCCCAGTAAGAGAGACTAGGACCCAAGGGCACAGCCTCAGAATGAAGGAACAATCCTTTAGAGTCAAGCTTAGAAGGAATTTCTTCAACCAGTGGATGGAGGATTTGTGGAACTCATTGCTACAGAAGGCTGTGGAGGCCAAGTCTTTGAGTACACTGAAGATAGGGACGGGTACACTCTTGATTGGTAAGGCATTCAATGGTTACAAAGAGAAGGCAGGAGAATGGGATTTAGTCATACATCAGCCATGCTCAAGTGGCAGAGCAAATTCAACAGACCAAATTGTCTGATTCTGCTCCTATATCTTATGGTCATTCCTATCAAACAGAAATGGTGATATTTTCAAGATTAAAATTGCAATCAACCCAATACTCAAGACTTTTTTGGGCAAGGCTGGTACAGATTTCCACTATCCTTTACATGGCGAAGTGCTTCTTCATGTCATTGCTGAAAACTCTGGCTGTAATTTTAAAATTATCATCCCTAAATCTGGATTCCGTCAATAAAGCAAACAGTTATTACTCACCATATAAAGTTATTTTAACACTTTAGTTAGATCTTAGTTTAATCTAAATTCAAAGAAACTGAACATCACCTGCCCTGTTACTTTAAGCATTTTCACCCCTGTATGATCATAGTGGACTTCTCCAGAAGCCAAAATATCTTCTTGAGGTGGTGTCCAGACCATACTCCCCCAATTGGGGTCTGACCAAGGTGCATTCAACTGGACGGTTACTCACTCCCCATTGCATTCCAGCCCTCAGTGATCAATTCCAGGTTCTAACTATGTTCAGTGGATTATGACTAAACCCCAACCCCCAAATGCATCAGGCCATAAAGGAAGGCCAACTGAATATTGGCTTTCATAGCAAAAGGATTTGAATACAGGAAGAAGAATGTCCTGCTTCAATTATACAGAGCATTGATGAGGTCACACCTGGAATTTTGATCTCCTTATCTTAGAAGCACGTTTTAGCAACAGAGAACTGCAACAAAGGTTTACCAGATTGATTCCTGGAATAACAAGACTGAAAGAAGAGTGAGTCAATCAGTTACGATCATTTTCACTGCAGTTTAGGAGTGGGGGACCTCTCATGTGTATATAATTTTGGTTGTCCTTCTATAGGAAGGATGTTGTCAAACTTAAGAAGATGCAGAAAAGATTTAGACCATACGACACAGGAGCATAAATTAAGCCATTTAGCTCAGCGAATCTGTTCTGCTATTCAATTGTGGCTGAATTTATTCAGATTCTAGAGAGTTTGAGTTATAAGAGAGGCTGAATAAGCTGAGTCTTTTCCCCCTAGAGCGTCAAAGGTTAAGGGTTGACTTTATAGAGATTTATAAAATGATGAAGGGCATAAATAGATCAGATAGCCAAGGTCTTTTTCCAAAGGTGGAGAAGTCCAAAACCAGAGGACATGCAAGTTGATAATCAAGGATGGGGTAACTGAAAATCTTAAATTTTCAGTTAATTAGGTCAAGCCAGCATGGATGCATGACAGGTAGGTCATGCCTGACAAACCTCATTGAATTTTTTTTTTGCAGAGATTACGAAGACAGTGGGGGCAGGAGAATGTCTATGGATGTTGTTTGTACGGACTGGCAAAAATCATCTGATAAATTCCCACATAGAGACTGTTAACTAAGGTATAAGCCCATAGACTGAGGGAAAATTATTGACATTGCTGGGAAAGTAATTGAGTGGCAAGTTACAAAGTAGGGATATAATGGGTTGATACTCAAACTGGCAGAATTTAACTACTGGTGTCCCACAAAAACCAGTGTTAGGGCCTCAATTATTCACATTATATACAAACAAACTTAGATAATTGAATAGATAGGTAGCAATGTAGAAAGTATACATGATAGTCTATCAAATTCCCATTGTAATTTATGCTAAGTGAATGGACAAAACTGTGGCAGATAGAGTTCAATGTAAAGAAGTGACAGGTTATCCATTCTGGACTGAACAAAAATGATAGATGGGGGTACTTTCTAGACAGCATGAAAGTACATACAGTAGGCATCCAAAGAGACTTAGTTTAGCTGTGTATATCTTTAAAATATCACAGTGCAGAAAATAACAGAGAACACTAATGCAATGCTGACCTTTACATCCAGAGGACCAAAATACGAAGGTGCAGAAGTTATGCTGCAGTTATACAAAACCTTTGTAGACCCCACTTGGAATACTGAGAGCAAATCTGAGCACCACAACCTAGGAAGGATATACTGACTTTGGAAGCAGTACAATATTAAGTGGGCAGCACGGTGGCACAGTGGCTAGCACTGCTGCCTCACAGCGCCAAAAACCCGGGTTCAATTCCCGCCTCAGGCAACCAACTGTGTCGAGTTTGCACATTCTCCCTGTGTCTGTGTGGGTTTCCTCCGGTTTCCTCCCACAGTCCAAAAATGTGCAGGTTATGTGAATTGGCCATGCTAAATTGCCTGTAGTGTTAGATGAAGGGGTAAATGTAGGGGAATGGGTCTGGGTGGGTTGCTCTTCGGAGAGTCGGTGTGGACTTGTTGGGCCGAAGGGCCTGTTTCCACACTGTAAGTAAGTAATCTAATATAGGTTCACTAGAATATCTGAATTTTAGGGATTAACTATTAAATGAGATTAGACAAATTGGACGTGCTTCCTCTAGAATTTTGAAGGTTAAGGGGTGATTGATCAAAGATTTCAAGATATTAAAAGGATAAGACAGTTGAAACACAAATCAACTTTTTCCACTGGTTGGCAATTTTAGAACGAGGAAACACAGTCTAACAATTAGGGCCACACCATTCAGGACAGATGTTCGGACACAGTTTTACACAAAGTGTGGCATGGTTTTGGAACTCTGACAAATGGTTAATTTCAAATCAGAGATAAACACTGTCTTGTTAAGCAAAGGTATTAAGGGATATGGACGAAAGTTGGGTACATGGAATGAGGCCACAGATCTGCCATGATCTCACTGAATGGTGGAACAAGCTCATGGCTAAATAGCTACTCCTGTACCTATGATAGATGTTCCACTGCGTGAGGGAGTCCAGAACCAGGAGGTCATAATTTAACAAGAAGGGGTATAGGACTGAGATGAGGAGAAATTTCTCCACCCAGACAGTGATGAGCCTGTGGAATTCACTACCACAGAAAATGGTTGTGGCAAAAACATTATGTTTTGAAGTAGGGAAGTAGATGTAGCTCTTGTGGCTCAAAGGATATAAGGGGAGGGCAGGATTAAGGTATTGAGCTTGATGATCAGCCATAAAGAATGGCTGAACAGGGTCTGAAAAACCTTTTGGACACTTGGACTTCCTGAGGAGCCATCTTTGAGACTGGCTGTTGCTTTCCTTCCCTTCTAAAATACATCAAATTTTTCTAAGTCATCCATAGGTGGCACTTACACAAATCATAGTCTTTTAAAAAGAAGCAAATCAAACCTGCATTGCAGTGGAGGGCTCCAATCCTGATTCTGTGCGTTTTTTGAGGATAGATTTCTTTGGCATTTGCGGAGCCTCATCAGGTCTATGTAAAACATAGCTACTGCTGGGAGACTGCTGAATGCCTAACATACTCTTATCAAAATGCTCAGATAGACCGTATGTGCGGTTTGAGAGTTCCCGCTGAGGGGGAGGTAGCATTTCTGCTCTGATCCTCTCTTCTTGCTCTTTCCTTCTGCGAGCAATTTCCAATTCACGGAATTCATCATTTTTACTTTTGCTGTACGGAAAATGTTCCTGTGCATGACTGTTGCTCGGATTCCGAGGAGGACTAATGCTTCTTCGCCGATCAGAACTTCTAGCCCTGTAACTCCGGTGTCTTTCTGGACTGCGGCTACGTTGCTCTCTGCTATGATGATCCTTACTGCGGCTACGATGTTCAAGCCTTGAACGTTTAGGATCTCTTCCGCGATCATCAGATCTCGAGTGAGGATAAGGAATTTTCTTTAACTTGTCTGCACCATGTTCACTTGATCTTCGCCCTTCTTGTCTGTGAGAAAAACCTGGCAAACCATAGTCAGGTCTTCGCTTAAACGAGTCACCAGAGGGTATCATGTCTAGATAGCCCTGAGTCTGGTCATCATGAATTGGATATTTCCCCTGCACATTTGAAGATCGTTGCAAAGGAATTCTGTAAATGAGACCATCATCCATTTCATCCCTGTTGGTCATAAAAGAACAAGTCAAGGAAGAAATCATAAGAAAAACACAGAGACATTAATTATCCTAAGTGATGGTTCTTACTTCTGCTAAGTGTTTATGGCAAAACTGTGGGCAAGCTGAACCTTATTCGGTACTGCCAAGAGTAATGAATTTACCTAAGGGGACTGATAAATTAGAGCAGTATAAGAGTCAAGACTATTCAAGTATCAAAATCGCTCAGCATTAACAATGTTAATTGTAAATCAGAAGGGATTCAAACTCTAGGCTAGATATATCGCCGAGATTGACACTTTACAGCTAAGGAAATACAACATTGAAGTTTTGCTTTAATGTCTATGCTTGTGCACTTCCCTCCACATGATTGGAACAGCAATTCTTTTCAAAAAATTGACAAGAATCTCTGGAGAGTATTAAATAATAAGCAAACTTTACTAGTTAACCAAGGCTAACTAACTGTACCATTTCTGTTTGTACTTGCGTTGAGGGAAGATAATGGTATGGATTAAATCTGAGAACTTACTATTTATGTGACCAAGGTTCCATACTTCCAAAGGATGCAATGTTAAGGCAAGTTCAATAAATATCCTGGCTAATAATAATCTCATCCCAAAATTTTGTTTCAACTCAAAAGATTCAAATTTGAGACGATGAGATTTGTAAATGGTTGCAAGTAGTAGACTTGCTAGATTGTCCCACATTCCATTTTAATATGCCACCAAAAAGCATAACCCTTATTTACTGATAATGTAAGAAGCATTTAACATACAGAATGCTACTTTTAGTGAAGTAACACTTCTTTTGTTTTTACATGTTCTTTACCTGTAGGTGAGAAGAAAGCATTCAATTAAATTACAGACCACAAAATGGGTGATTAGATTCTGCTCACAGCCAGTAAGGTGTGAAATAGTCAGTTTGCTTTCAATAATTTGAACCCTCTGAGATTCTAGGATAGAACTTTATGAATTCCAGAACTTTACACAGGAGATATGGAAAAGAAAAATGTATTCTAACTCCATCATTAACAGGTACTTCAGAATAGATGTAAAACTGCCAGATTTTCAGACAAGAGCATGCAAGAGGACATTTGCCCATTGTCTGTGTTGACTCTCCAGAGGAGAAAGTGAGGACTGCAGATTCTGGAGATCAGAGTCAAGAGCGTAATGCTGAAAAAGCACAGCAGGTCAGGTAGCATCTGAGGAGCAGGAGAATCGAAATTTCGGGCATAAGCCCTGCATCAGGAATCCTGATGAAGGGCTTTTGCCCAAAATATCGATTCTCCTGCTCCTCGATTGTTGCCGGACCTGCTGTGCTTTTCCAGTACCATGCTCTCGACTCTTCACTATCCAGAGGTGCAATTTACCAAGCATTATTTCATTCTTCTTCTGGCTGCACATTCCTCCTTATAATAATCCAATTCACTCTTGAAAGCCTCAAGTGAATCTGACTCCCCCAGATGCAGGTGTGCTTTCCATACCCCAACCAGTTTGAAATGTAATCTCAATAAATGCAAAGCGTTGCATTTTGGGAGGGTTAATAAGGGAACCCTATACACAATGAAAGGTAGGTCCCAAGAGAGTACCAAAGAACAAAGGGACTGTGTGTTCATGGCCATAGATCCCTGAAGGTCTCAGCACAGGCAGACAGGATAGTGAAGGAGGCATACAGGATGCATGCCTTCATTAACCAGGGCACAGATTGTGGGAGCAAGGAAGTCGAATGACAACTTTATTGGTTAGGCCACAAATATATGCAGGCTTGTCACCACACGAACAAAGAATGCAACTGCATTGGAGAAGGTGGACAGGACATTCACCAGTATATTGCCTGGGGTGAAAAATCTCAACGAGAGAAGAGAGACTGCTATGACGAGAGACTGAACAGGCTGCGTTTGTCTTCCTTACAGCAGAGGTGGTATCTCATTGGGGTATGCGAAATTGTGAGCCATTGACAGATTAGATAGAGTCAGAGAGATGTACAGCACAGAAACAGACCCTTCGGTCCAGCTTGTCCATGCCAACCAGAGATCCTAAACTAATCTCATTCCATTTGCCAGCACTGACCCATATCCCTCTAAGCATTTCCCATCCAGATGCCTTTTAAATGTTGCAATTGTACCAGCCTCCACCACTTCCTCTGGCAGCTCATTCCATACACGTACCACTCTCTGTGAAAGAATTGCCCCTTAGGTCTCTTTTATATCTTTCCCCACTCACCCTTAACCTATGCCCTCTGGTTCTGGACACCCCCAACCCACGGAAAAGGCTTTGTCTATTTATCCTATCCATGCCCCTCATAATTTTATAAACGTCTAGAAGGTCATCCCTCAGCCTCCGAAGCTCCAGGGAAAACAGCCCTAGCCTATTCAACCTCGCCCCCGAGTTCAAATCCTCCAATCCTGGCAACATCCTTGTAAATCTTTTCTGAACCCTTTCAAGTTTCACAACATCTTTCTGATAGGAAGGAGACCAGAATTGCACGCAATATTCCAAAAACAGCCTATCCAATGTCCTGTACAGCCACAACATGATCTCCCAACCCTGTACGCAATACTCTGACCAATAAAGGAAAGCATACTAAACGCCTTCTTCACTGTTCTATCTACCTGCAACTCTACTTTTAAGGAGCTATGAACCTGCACTCCAAGGTCTCTTTGTTCAGCAATACTCCCTCGGGCATTACCATGAAGTGTATAAGTCCTGCTAAGATTGGCTATCCCAAAATGCAGCACCTCGCATTTATCTAAATTAAATTCCAATTGCCACTCCTCAGCTCATTGGCCCATCTGATCAAGATCCCGTTGTAATCTGAGGTAACCTTCTTCTCTGTCAACAACATGTCCAATTTTGGTGTCTTCTGCAAACTTACTAACTACACCTCTTATGCGCAAGTCGAAATCATTTACATAAATGACAAAAAGAAGTGGACCCAGCATTGATCCACGTGGCACCAATCAATTATGAGAATGGCTTCCCCGTGGCAAACATAACTAAGACCAGACAGGACAAGTTTAAGGTAAGGAGTATTTGGTTTAGAAGAGGTCAGAGGAACAAAAAAATTTCCAGAGTACGGTAAGTATATGGAACTTGCTGCCTGAGAGGGTGGGTGAGGCAGGTACCCTCACAATATTTAAGAAGCATCTGGATGAGCATTAAAAATGCCAGGCCACAGTAGGTTATGGGATAACCATAGTTTGATGTTTGTTGGTCAGCACACACATCATGGGCCAAAGTGCCTGTTTCTAAGCCGTATGACACTTTGACTCTGCTAATGTTTTCCTCATGTCGCCAATTTTATCAATTATCTTAAATCTTTGTCCCTTCTTTCAGCAATGTCAGCATTTTCTCTCTGCAGAACCCTTTATGGGAAAATATCTTTGGAATCTTTCAATCTTACCTTCTCCGAGGAAACAGCACTAACTTCTCAGATCTAACAACAAAACTGAAGTAATTCAGTACTAGAGCCACTTATAAATCTTTACTGATTTCTCTGTACTGCATTCAGATCTTGCCGACTCTAACCTCATACCTTTAATTCATCATCTGAGCAGAGATGTCTTTTTTTAATAAAACCTGAAGTTACCTCAAGAATGTAACTTAATAGTAGTTCTGGGATTTACATATTAGTGAACCGAAACCTGCAACCCATTCTAAAAGATGAACAACTTAACAACAATCTAGGTTTGTTCAATGTATCATTTCAGTTGCAATGACATTGTAATCTTTAACTATAAGTTCTGTGTATTAATGTCCTGCTCCACAACCACGTGAGGAAGGAGCAGTGCTCCGAAAGCTAGTGCTTCCAAATAAACCTGTTGGACTATAACCTGTTGTGTGATTTTTAAACTTGGTCCATTCCAGTCCAACACCGGCTCCTCCAAATCACAATGTCATGCAGTGTATTTCAGATCTTTACTAATTATATGAAAAAGACCTTTTGAATTAGTTCTTGTTAATTTTGGAAGTAACTTTAAATCTGTATTCTTTCAAAGCAAAAATGTGAAGTCGTTCATTTTGGAAGGAAGAACAAAGCTGCAACAAGATTGCTTCAATGAAGAAAAACTCCAGGGCACCTTGAGAATACGTGTATACAAAACATAGAAAGCTAGCACACAGGGGCAGCATGTAATCAGGAAGGCGAATGGAATGTTGGCTCTTATTTCAAGGGGGTTGGAGCTTAAGAGTAGGCAAGTCTCACTGCAGCTGTACAAGTGATGGTGAGAGCACATCTGGAGTCGAGATCATTTTTGGTCTCCTTATTTAAGATATTTTGTCATAGTGGACATTGCACAGCAAGTTCACTAGGATGATACCTGCTATGGAGGGATCGCCTTATGAGCTAATGTTAAACAGATTAGGACTCGACTTGTTGGAGTTAGAAGGATACAAGATGATCACATTGAAACATATATGATTTTTAACAGGCTTTACAGGGTAAATGCTGACAGGATGCTTCCCCTCCTGAATGTGTCTGGGACCAGAAGGCATAGTCTCAGAATAAAGGGATGCCAATTTAACACCGAGATGACGAGGAATTTCTTCTCTCAAAGGTTTCAGTGTCTTCAGAACTCCTTGGCACAGAATGTTGTAGGGGTAAAGTCCTTTTGTATATTTAAGACCGAGATAGATTCTTGATCAGGAGGGCAATGAAAAGTTCTTGGAAAAGGTTGTAAAGTGATATGAGGCATGTTGGATCAAGGGGATCCTTCTCCTGGCGCAACAGGCTGAAGGAGTCGAATGGCCTACTCTGTTATTATTTCTTGCAGTGTTATGGCTCTCGATCCATTCACAAGTAGGAATGATTTTTTCCAATCTACCCTTGATAGACACCCAAAAATTTTGCACACTTTTAAATTTTCCTGAGGCCTTCCCTTCCCTTAAGACACAGTTCCAACTTGTTCAAGCTACCTTCAGAACAGAAATTCCTCATTCCTGGAACCATTCTCTTTTCTAAATTCACTCTGAAGCTTTCTCGAATGCAGCACACAGAACTTGCTACACTACTCCAGCTGACGTCAAGCTATTGTATTTTACAAGTTACAACCTGAGAGCAACACAGCAGAAGTAGGCCATTCAGCCCATCAAGTTTTCTCTGCAATCCAATAAGTTCATGGCCTCTCTGATAACCCTCAACTCCATCTTTCTGCCTTTTCCTCATAATCCTTGATTCCTTACTGATTAAAAATCTGTCCATCTCAGCCTTGAATGTACTGAACCAGTTGCTATAGCCCTTTACAGTAAAGAATTCCACTAATTCTCTACCCTCAGAAGAAATTCTGGATGACCACTTATTCTGAGATTATGCCATCTGGGACCAGATTCTCCCACCAGGAGAAACAACCTTTTTGCAACTACCCTGTCATGTCTTCTAAGAATTGTGTTCCACTGAGTGCAGGCCCAATCTATTCAACTCCTCCTCCTAAGACAGTCTGTCCATACCTGAGATTAAAATACCTTGTCAACCTTCTATGGATTTCTTCCAATGCAAGTATCTTTCCTCAAATAAGGTTACCAAAACTGTTCATAGTATTCCTGCTGTAGTCTGACTAATGCCTTGCATAGTTTAAGCAAGATCTATATTTACACATCATTTCTTTTGAAATAAAAGCTAACATTTCAAATGACCTGTTGAATTTAGCATACTAGCTTTTTTGTGACTTACGTACATGGATTCCCAAATTCTCCTGTGAAGTTTTTAGCAGTCATTCTCTCTTTAAAATAATATTCAGCTTCTCTATGCTTCTGGCAAAAGTGCAATACAACACTTTCCCACATGATATTCCATCTGCCAAGTTTATGTCATATCAGACTATGGCCCTCTGCTAACTCTTTGCATCATGATCAGCACTCACCTTCCCACAAATCTGACTATGGTACATTAATTTTCCACATCCAAGTCATTAACATATATTGGTAATAACTGTGGTCCCAGCATTGATCTTTTTGGCACGCCAGCAGGTGTAGGTTGCCATCCTGAAAATTCCCCTCTCATCTCAACTCTCAGTCTTCGATTACCCAGCTATACCTACTTCTGATATACTACAGAGGAACCTTGCTGATCCAAAGGACACGGGCAGGCAGTATTTGATTCAATTAATCGAATTCCAGATAATCGAATGCCAGATAACATAGTTTAGCCAAGCAATGGGACCTTGCCATCTTGCCAGATAATCTGATATTTGGATAATTGAAGTTCCTCTGTACTTCCGCATGGAGTTTTAGCTTATGTCGTCTAAGTCTTATCTTATCAAACACTTTCTAAAAACACAAATACATTAGTGCTACTGCTTCCCCTTTATCTATCCTATTTGTTTTGCAAGGAATTATATAGGCATTGAGCAAGTACAAAAGTGAACTCTGCAATGATGTCTCATTGTGATCAATGTTGAGATTGTATCTAATATTATTTGGAAACGTGCTCTACAGTAAAGGTAAACAATTTTCTTTTGGTTATTAGTTCTGTGAAGGTGCCTTGGTTATTTTCAAGGGCCATAAATGCATCCTTTTCCATTTGACATTTCCAATAAATCATGTGGCTTCAGCTGAATGGCCTAATTGACTATCTGGTGAGAGAAAAGCTGAAATAGTCATGAAGCCAAGATTTACAGCCCAGCAGGAGACAGATGAATATACCATAAAGTGGCTCGGTTCAGAAATTAGGATCTAAGGCAGTTATGCTAGTTAGTAGATTTAAAGTATTCAAAATAGCTGTAAAAATCACTGAGATTTTCTTAAGGGGTCCAGTGAGCAAAGATCAGGGAGTGAACTTGTGTTGTCTTTGGGAAAAGACAGAAATGAAGAGAACCACATCTAATAAATGTGCATAAATCTGGCAAAAGGATACTGCTTGCAGCCTTGAGTCAGTTGAGTAAGAAATATTAGGGTGAAGGATTGATACTTGACTGGGGTTGAACAAAGGATTTTGCTAAGAACAACGACTGAATTTTTTTTTAGATCTTTTCGGATACTCACACATACATAAACAGACATTTGTTATTTTCTTTAAATTGTCTGTTAGCAGTAATTCCTTCTGGGAAAATTGCACTGGCAGCCCTTGTGAATATGTTCAATAATTGGCCACGATAGTAAACTGGTGGGACTTTGAGAGAAGGTGACCAGTGTGTCAATGAGGATTGATGAAGTTTAAGAAGTTTATATGGATTTCAGCAAGTCTTGGACAAGATCCCATATGGAAGAATGATAAAGGAGGTAAAAGCTCATGGGATCCAGGATAATTTGGGAAGTTAGATCCAAAATTAGGTTAGCGAAAGGAGATGGAGGGTGATGGTACAAGTTGTTTGTGTAACTGAAGTCCAGCATGCTGTTGTGTACCACAGGGATCAGTGCTAAGTCCCATCTTGTTTGTGATATTCATAAATGATGTTGATGAAAATATAGGTGTTGGGGACATGGTAAACAGATTTGTGGATGAGACAAAGGTGATTCAGAGAGGAAGGTTAGGTTATGGGTGTATAGAAATGGAATGGTCAGAAGAGTAAATCAGTGGCATGTGGAAGTTAATCCTAATAAATATGAGGTTATACACTTTGGAAGCAGTAACAAGATAAGGAAGCACTCAATGAATGGCAAGACACTGAGAAGGTCAGAGGAGCAGAGGGATCTTGGGATGTTAGTCCACAGATCCCCATAGGTTACAGGACATGTTAACAGGACAGCAGACAGGACCTTGCCTTTATCAGTTGTGGCACTAGAGTATAACAGCAGGGAGGTTACACTGGAGCTGTACAGAACTTAGGTTAGCTCATAACTGGAGAGCCCCCTAATTGTGGTGGCGAGGCTTGTGCATATCTGGGAACACAAGCATAGCTCCTGGCAGTGTCACCCATGACTGTAAGGTCAAAGGTGATGCCCCAGACAAAGTATGATCCATGAAAATCTCAACGGCAGAGCAGCCACAGTTGTGAGTGCCTTCTGTCCAAACCTCGACTCAGAGAGGAAGTAAAGGAGACTTTCTATGCCAACCTCGGCATACTTTTGTCAAGGATCCTCAACAAGATTATTCTTCTTCGAGACTTTAATGCTAGAGCTGGTCGAGACCACAACCTTTGGAATAGCACCACAGAAAGAGAAGATATTGGAAACACTCCAATGGAGTCCTTCTCATAAAACCTCACCATCACAAACACATTCTTCTGTCAGAAAAACAACTTCAAAACATCTCGGATGCACCCACACTCAAAAACAATGGCACCTCATCAATTATATCATTTTTCACTCCACGGACAGGCAGAATGTGAATGTCATCAGGATTATGATTGGTTCAGATGATTGCTGGACTGATCAACACCTTATCTGTTCCACAATGTCCACCAGAATACACAGAAAAAGGGTTAAGAAGCAAACCCAGTCAAGATTCAAAAGAGAGCCTGGATGACACTGTCACTATACAACATCTACAGGCCTCGTCTGCTAAAAGCCTCCCTCACAAATACCCAGAGGACACAAGAGAACACTGGAGTCTGCATAAATCAACCATTCTCAGTACCAGCACTAATACCTTTAGGTACAAGTTCAGAAATCATCAGGACTTGAACACCTCATCTCCAAGAATAGCCTTGTATGACCAGCAGAAAGACATGAAATGCAAGACCAAAGAAGGGTCTGTGCCAAAGCTAAGGCTGATGTCCAGAAGAGAGTAAGGAATTCAAAAAAAAAGGTGGACTGATAAGGCCTTTGGAAATCTAGCAGCTGGTGCCAGAGTGCCACTAAGGCAATATACGATCAAAGCTACCGTGGTCTGAACATCCTGTGCTCTGAAGACGGACAAAAACTGTTCAAAGACAACAAGACAATGAATATCTGCTGGACACAGCGTTTCTAAGAACTCAATGTTAAGTCGGAAACAACAGCAGGCTGTTCAACTTCAATAGTTTGAAGGCCAAGGGCAAGGTCTCCACCACCGCTGTCTTAAGAACTTGAAAATGCTAACATCAATGCCATGGCAGCACATTCTGTAGAAGATCTGTAATCCATTTGGATGGCTTTGCCAAGGCATATATGCTCCTTTGCCTTACCCTCAACACAGAAGAGTCTAGTACTCCATCGACCACCACCCAGTGACTCCACTCCACCTACAAGAAGGGTCAACAACATCCCCTTGAAAATGTGGATCACTTCCCATATATTGGCAGCCTTCTCTCTTCCAACATCAATGCAGAAATTCAACATCATCTGAGTTGTACCAGCGCAGCCTAAGCCCGACAGAAGAAGGATGTTTGAAGATCATAACCTACAGGTCCAGATTAAAGCTCTGGTCTCCAAAGCTGTTGTTCTTCCCACACTGCTAAATGGACCTGAAATGTGGACCTGAAAATGTGTTGCTGGAAAAGCGCAGCAGGTCAGGCAGCATCCAAGGAACAGGAGAATCGTCGATTCTCCTGTTCCCTGGATGCTGCCTGACCTGCTGCGCTTTTCCAGCAACACATTTTCAGCTCTGATCTCCAGCATCTGCAGTCCTCACTTTCTCCCTGAAATGTGGACCACCTACAGTAGGCACCTGAAAATACTGGAACACCAGAGATCCTGACTGAAAATCCCACAGATCATCTGGGAAGACAAGCTCATTGACATCAGAGTCTTGGAGGAGGCCAACTCCACGACAATTCAACAGCAACTCCAATGGACCAGACATGTCACCTGAATGCCCAATTCACATAATCCCAAAACAGATCATGTACTCCCAGCTGAAGGAAGGTCACCATGCTCTGGTGGCCAAAAGAAATGCTTCAAAGATAACATCGAGACGAAGTTCAAGAAATTCTGTATCACAGCGCCAGAGACCTGGGTTCAATTCCCGCCTCAGGCGACTGAATGGAGTTTGCACATTCTCCCTGTGCCTGCGTGGGTTTCCTCCGGGTGCTCCGGTTTCCTCCCACAGTCCAAACATATGCAGGTCAGGTGAATTGGCCATGCTAAATTGCCCATAGTGTTAGGTGAAGGGGTAAATGTAGGGGGAATGGGTCTGGGTGAGTTGCGCTTCGGCAGGTTGGTGTGGACTTGTTGGGCCGAAGGGCCTGTTTCCACACTGTAAGTAATCTAATCTAATCTAATCTAACATCAACAACCAGCAGGACATGACTGCAAACCAGAATCACCTGCAGGGAGCGATGTGCCATGAAAACGATCTCCATTGCACTGAACAGAAGCAACTCTTGCGCAAGGAGAGACCGAACATTAGGAAGGCCCAGCCACCAGCACCTCCAAACACCATTAGCACCCACCAATGTCCACATTGCAAAGAAATTATGGATTCCAGAGCGGCTTCTTCAGCTATCTGATATCCCACAAATAGACGCACTGACAGAGAACAACCATATTTGCCCCGAGTAATCGCTGATATTGATACTGCAGGCAGCTCTGGTCACCACACTAGGGACGAATGCGATTGCAACAGTGTAAGAAAGATTCATCAGTATGTTACTTGGGTTGGAGCATTTCAGATTTGAAGAGAAGCTGGATAAGCTCTGGGTGGTAACTCTGAAGCAGAGATGGTTACAGGGGGACCTAATAGAGGTGTATAAGAATATGGAAGGCATAACATGATGAACAAAAAGCAACTTTCCCCTTAGTTGAGGGGGCCATAACAAGGTGGCATAATTTTAAATATAGGATGTTTAGAGGGAAAAACATCCTCACCTAGAGGGTGTTGGAGATTTGGAAGGCACTGCCTGTGACTGTAGTTGAGGCAGGAAACCTCACAACCTTTAAAAGGTACTTGAATGAGCACGTGAAGTATCATAACATTGAAGGCTATGGGCCTAATGTGGCAAAGTGGGACGAGTGCAGGTCATGATGCATTTTTGGCAGTACAGACACAATGGGCCAAAGGGCCTCTTTGGTACTGCATGATTCTTTGAAAATTTATGGTTCATCAAGTCAGATTTTATTCTGGAATCTGATTGGGCCAGTATTACACCTAACTGCAACCATAAAGGTGTGCATGTGCAGACTTCTCTTGGCAGGTTAGAAATTTGTTGAAATTCAGAGCAATAAGTGAACCTTTTTAAGGAAATTAAGTTATGGAGATATTAACTATTAAAACAGGAATTGTTAAGTACGTTATACAGCGAGAATTTCAAAGTGGCTTTAACTGTTGCTGAGATATTTCTGGAGGAAGAAAATATAACAGCGGTTATTTGATATCTTTGACTACAGCAACAGTGCTAGCAGGTTAACTGAAGGGATAAATAAAGGATTGCAAAAGGATACTTAAAATCATTACCCTTCATTTAGAATAAAAAGAACTTGAAATCTCCACAAGAATTAGCTGAGATTCTGTTAGAAGTGAAAGTAAAATTGAAAGAGAAACGGAAACAAAAATGAAAAAAATCTGAATTTGGAAACAGAACTGAAAAGCAAGTCGCAAGGAAAAAATGTTTTTTTTTTAAAAAGTTTGAATTGCAGAGGAGAAAAATCAAAATAACCAAAGGGAAGGAAAAAATAGACGGGACTGGGAGAGAGAAGAGCTCACACTTCCACACTGTAAGTAATCTAATCTAATCTAATCTAATATAATCTAATGGACAACAGCAACTAGCTCAGAGGATAATCCTGATTCCAGTGAGAAATTTAATTTTGACCAGAATTCTTCATTTTGTGCTTTGTAATGGGGAAGCAATGGCCTGGTAGTATAATCAGTGGACTGTTAATCTAGAAACCCAGGTTCAAATCCTGCCACAGCAGATGGCAGAATTTGAATTCAAATTCAATTTTAAAAATCTTCAAGTGAGAGTCTCATGATGACCATGAATTTGTCGTCGTCAGCAAAACCCATCCAGTTTTCTATAATGCCCTTCAGGGAAGCAAACTAGCACCTTCACCGGTCTGGACTACATGTGATTCCAGACCTACAGTAATGCAGTTGATTAGAACATAGAACAATACAGCACAGAACAGGCCCTTCGGCCCACGATGTTGTGCCGAACTTCTAACCTAGATTAAGTACCCATCCATGTACCTATCCAAATGCCGCTTAAAGGTCGCCAATGATTCCGACTCTACCACTCCCACGGGCAGCGCATTCCATGCCCCCACCACTCTCTGGGTAAAGAACCCACCCCTGACATCTCCCCTATACCTTCCACCCTTCACCTTAAATTTATGTCCCCTTGTAACACTCTGTTGTACCCGGGGAAAAAGTTTCTGACTGTATACTCTATCTATTCCTCTGATCATCTTATAAACCTCCATCAAGTCACCCCTCATCCTTCGCCGTTCCAACGAGAAAAGGCCGAGAACTCTCAACCTATCCTCGTACGACTTCCACTCCATTCCAGGCAACATCCTGGTAAATCTTCTCTGCACCCTCTCCAAAGCTTCCACATCTTTCCTAAAACTTTCCTAAATTCTGGACAAACTGAGCAGGAGATCGGCAGAGAGAAACGGAATTAATGTTTGAGTCTGGTATGACTCTTCTTCAGAGTTCTGAAGAAGATTCTTGCAGGACTCACAATGTTAACTCTGTTTCTTTTCTCACAAATGGTGCCAGACCCACAGAGTCTCTCCAGCCTCCTCTGTGTCAGCTGTCCTCTGTGTTTACCCCAACCAAACAAGAGGGAAAAAGAGATGGATTGAAGTGAGTGAAGTCTTGGTGAAGCTAATACTTCATGGAAGGTGTTTCAAAATTGGGAGAGGATAGAAAGTTGGAAGGGGGAGAAATGCCAGAGTGTTGTGAAAGTGAATTAAAGTCATCCTTGTCTTATCAGATCTTAGGGTTGCTTCATCATTGGAGAGAGAGATGACTGGTGGTGATTTAACCTGAAGGTCACCATGCCTGGGTGAGGGAGAGGTGATGGAAGAGATTCCTTTATGGGCACCTCAGCTGATATGGGAATTGAACCCATGCTATTGGTGTCACAAACCAGGAGTAGGCCATTCAGCCCTTCGAGCCTGCTTTGCTGTTCAGCAGGAGCATGGCTGAACCGACATTCCTGAGGTCCATTTCCCCGCATTTTCCTTGTAACCTTAGAATCCATTTGATGGTGCGAGGTGTAAGTCTCTCTCTCTCTCTCTCTATCTGCCAACGATTTTTCATGCCCTCTCTTAGCTCTCCTAATCCCTTTCTTCAGGTCCCTTCTGGCTATCCTGTATCCCTCCACTGCTCTGTCTGAATCCTGTTTCCTCAACCTTATGTAAGCCTCCTTCTTCCTCTTTACCAGACATTCAACCTCTCTCGTCAACCAAGGCTCCCTCACACGACCATTTCTTTCCTGCCTGATAGGTACATACATATCATGCAGGAAACTTAACTGCCCTCTGGGATGCGCAACAAATGCTGGTCTAGCCAGTGACATCCTCATTCCACGAATGAAGTTTAAACAATTCAGAGGATGGAGTTGAAAGATATTGCACTTTGTTTAAAAAGTAGCCTTGAAGCTGAAGATGTTTGGAACTTAACGTCACATAGCGTCTTGTAATAAGAGGCAAGTGATTTATAACATTCCTATTTTCTTTCAGGGTCTGAATTGGAAACTGTTGGCACACAGGTGATAGTTTTTTTCTTGGAAAAGGGGCTTTAATAAACAACTAGATCAGTGTTCTCGGAATCATGATTTTGAAACATTTGGCAGAGAAAAAATGACTGAAGGCCTCTTGCATGAATATTCAAATTTGTTTATTACGTGAGTTTTACAACACAGGATTAAAAGAAAAACAAACACTGACTTAGCAGAAGCCAGGATGAGCATGCTCTTTGTACATTAGGATAAATTAGACTTGAAAAAGGAGTTTGTTTAGAGTAGGAAGAAAAAATTAGTTTCAGTTTAGGTAAACATCCAGGCCAGAGGTGTTTGCTTAAAATGTTAGATTATTCAAAGCTGAGAAAATTGCAGGGGTGAGAGGATTCAAGAAGGTGACTTCACTGCTCACAGAACAGGAACTGAGGGGAAAAAAAAAGCACTTCCATCCAACCTTCAGATTGGGCACAATAGGAAGACGTTTCTATTTTGTTCAACTAACTTGAAAGTGATGGTATTAGGGAGTAGAAAGGACTTTAAACTGTGGGTTTTGAACTCTATCAAATTGCTACATTAATACAGCTTGTTTTTTTTTGTCATTTCCTGGGTTATAAAATTCCAGTCTGTTGCTAAAATCAAAACGAAATTTACAGTCTTCCCAGTATATGTTTCAATGCAAGATTAAATATACATTAAAGATCTACCAAGCCAGATTTAATTCCAGGATCTGACTTGACTAGTAATAACAGCTGAGACCATAATAGCCTTGTATGTGTACATCAGTTTGTCAGAACATCGTTCTGCAGACCATTAAGGTATCCAAAGCAATAGTCAGCGCTTGTCTCAGATTAAAATTAAATTAAAATTTAGAAACCTGGAACAGATTCTTAGAACTTGCAAGAGAAAAATAAATGCTGGAGATGGGATCAGTGACTGACATTAAAGAGAAAGCTTGAGAATCTGAGGGAAATCACAATTACCGACTAATCCCGAAACAGTATATGGGTTATTTGTTTTTAGTTACCACAGAAAAGTTAAAGCACAGAAGACGTCTTTTGCCCATCATGCCCTAGTTGAATAAATTAGCCTCCTATTCTTATCCCATTTAACAGCACCTGGCTGTAACGTTGCCAGTTTTAGCACTTCAGGTACAGATCCAAGTTCATTCCAGAGAGCTGAGGGTGAAGGGATTTAGTTAGTTAAGGGTTAAAGCTTTCGCCACAAACTCCGTAATAAACAAAGCTAGCAAACAATGTAGGATATTACAAAAAAAGGCATCTAGATTGCTGTTAGGGGCTGAAATTCTAGCTATTAAAGGCCTTTGGTAAGGAACAGACAATGTCAATTGTGGGAAATGATAACATGGAACATTTGGATATTGAAGTGTGGAAACAATAAGACGCAAACTACAGTCTGTACAAAGTCAGAAGGCATTCTACACCTCAGAGTCTGCTCTGACCTATGTTAAAGCTCGTCTCCACACAAGCATATGAAGCATAGGATTCCTACCACTTCCCATATCTGTTAAACTGACCATCTTTTACATTTTGGCATAGTCGCATGAGGTTGTATCACATCCCTGGAACTACTTTTGGATGACCACGTCTCAATTTACTTGTAGTTATAACAGCGAGCTGTACCACACAGATGAAGACAATAAAAGAAAACTTGAGAACTCAGGACAAAAGATGCTGGATGAGGAACTGGAACAGTAGGTATAGGGAATGCTGGATGACTAAAGAAATTGAGGGTTTGGTTAAGAAAAAGAAGGAAGCATAGTCAGGATAGATCGAGTGAATCCTTACAAGAGTAGAAAGGAAGCTGAAAAATGTGTTGCTGGAAAAGCCCTTGCCCGAAACGTCGATTCTCCTGCTCCTTGGATACTGCCTGACCTGCTGCGCTTTTCCAGCAACACATTTTTCAGCTCTGATCTCCAGCCCTCACTTTCTCCAAGAGTAGGAGTATACTTAAGAGGGAAATCAGGAGGGAAAAAAGGGGACATGAGGTAGCTTTGGCAAACAGAATTCAGGAGAATCCAAAGAGTTTTTACAAATACATTAGGGACAAAAGGGTAACGAGAGAGAATTGGGCCCCTCAAAGATCAACAAAGCAGCCTTCGGGTGAAGCCACAGAAAATGGGGGAGATACTAAATGAGTATTTAGTATCAGTATTTACTGTGGAAAAGGTTATGAAAGATAGAGACTGTAGGGAAATAGATGGCGACATCTTGCAAAATGTCCATATTACAGCAGAGGAAGTGCTGGATGTCTTGAAACACATAAAGGTGGATAAATCCCCAGGACCTGATCAGGTGTACCCTAGAACTCTGTGGGAAGCTGGAGAAGTGATTGCTGGGCCTCTTGCTGAGATATTTGTATCATTCTTAGTCACAAGTGAGGTGCTGGAAGAGTGGAGGTTGGGTAACGTGGTGCCACTGTTTCCGAAGGGCGGTAAGGACAAGCCAGGGAACTACAGCCCAGTGAGCCTGACTTCGATGGTGGGCAAGTTATTGAAGAGAATCCTGAGGGACAGGATGTACATGTATTTGGAAAGGCAAGGACTGATTAGGGATAGTCAACATGGCTTTGTGCGTGGGAAATCATGTCTCACAAACTTGATATGACTTTTTTGAGGGAGTAACAAAGATGATTGATGAAGGCAGAGTGGTAGATGTGATCTATATGGACGACAGTAAGGCGTTTGACAAGGTTCCCCATGGAAGACTGATTAGCAAGGTTAGATCTCACGGAACACAGGGAGAACTAGCCATTTGGACACAGAACTGGCTCAAAGGTAGGAGACAGAGGATGATGGTGGAGGGTTGTGTTTCAGACTGGAGGCCTGTGGCCACAAGGATCGGTGCTGGGTCCTCTACTGTTTTGTCATTTACATAAATGATTTGGATGCGAGCATAAGGGATACAGTTAGTAAGTTTGCAGATGACACCAAAATTGGAGGTGTAGTGGACAGCGAAGAGGGTTACCACACATTACAACAGGATCGTGACCAGATGGGCCAATGGGCTGAGAAGTGGCAGATGGAGTTTAATTCAGAAAAATGCGAGGTGCTGCATTTTGGGAAAGCAAATCTTAGCAGGGCTTACACAGGTAATGGTAAACTCCGAGGGAGTGTTGCTGAACAAAGAGACCTTGGAGTGCAGGCTCATAGCTCCTTGAAAGTGGAGTCGCAGGTAGATAGGATAGTGAAGGCGGCGTTTGGTATGCTTTCCTTTATTGGTCAGAGTATTGGAGTACAGGAGTTGGGAGGTCATGTTGTGGTTGTACAGGACATTGATTAGGCTACTGTTAGAATATTGCATGCAATTCTCGTCTCCTTCCTATCAGAAAGATGTTGTGAAACTTGAAAGGGTTCAGAAAAGATTTACAAGGATGTTGCCAGGGTTGGAGGATTTGAGCTATAGGGAGAGGCTGGACAGGCTGGGGCTGTTTTCCCTGAAGCGTCAGAGGCTGAGGGGTGACCTTATAGAGGTTTACAAAATTATGAGGGGCATGGATTGGATAAATATGCAAAGTCTTTTCCCTGGGGTCGGGGAGTCCAGAAATAGAGGGCATAGGTTTAGGGTGAGAGGGGAAAGATATAAAAGAGACCTAAGGGGCAACGTTTTTACACAGAGGGTGGGACGCGTATGGAATGAGCTGCCAGAGGAAGTGGTGGAGGCTGGTACAGTTGCAACATTTAAGGGTTATTTGGATGGGTATACGAATAGGAAGAGTTTGGAGGGATATGGGACGGGTGCTGGCAGGTGGGACTAGATTGGGTTGGAATTTCTGGTCGGCATGGACAGGTTGGACCGAAGGGTCTGTTTCCATGCTGTAAATCTCTATGACTCTATAACAGTACTGGTCAAATGGGAGCATGTTCAACCGAAGAAACCAAAAGACTGCACAGAGAGGTCGGACACCTCAGTTTGCATCAATGTAACAGTGAGCTCAAAGCTGTTTAGTTGGGGAAGACAGTAGAAGCAGACGAAATGTATTAATTATGATGAAATGAGGCACCTTCCTTTGTTCTTCACTCCTGGAGAGCAGCCAAGGCCCAGCCTAAGCCTCTTGGAGGTCAGGCAAAACAAAAAATGCATGAGTTGAAATAACACACACAGACAAAACATATTTTAAAGGGAACCAGTTAGTTTATTTGAATTGGGAAGTGAGAGATGTCCAAACACCGGAGTCTCACAGTGCCCGGGACCTGGGTTCAATTCCTCGCTGTGTGTGGAATTTGCCCATTCTCCCTGTGTCTGCGTGGGTTACCTCAGCGTGCTCCAGTTTCCTCCCACAGCACAAAGATGTGCAGGTTAGGTGGACTGGCCAAGCTAAATTGCCCAGTGTTCAGGGGTGTGTAGGTTAGGTGCATCAGTCAGGGATAAATATAGGCCAATAGGGTAGGGAAATGGGTCAGGGTGGGATACTCTTCAGAGAGTCGGTGCGGACTCGTTTGGCCGAATGGCCCATTTCCACACTGTAGACATCCTATAATTCTAAACATAGATGAACATGTTCGTGTCTGGGATCAAAGAAAATTGTTCGATTTCTGCTGCTAAGAATATTGTATGGATGATTTCTAAGACACATGAGAAGATAGAAACAGCAAAAGTGGTTTGAGAACATGCGACAATTAACAGGGACAAGAAACATCCACAAGTTGGATGAAGTCTAAGGAAAGAATAGTAGGAACTTTAAGTTGGCTTGATTTGCAATTGGTGAATCCTTACGTGCGGAAAGAGGCTATTTGGCCCATGGAGCCTGCACCGATCCTCCAAAGAGCATTGCATCCAGATTCATATCCTACTCCATATTGATCATGGCTAATTCACCTTGCCAACACTTCCCTGGACACTGCAGGGGCAAATTAGCATGGCCAATCCAGCTAATCTGCACATCTTTAGATTGTAGGAGGAAACCAGTGCACCCAGAGGAAATCCACACAGACACGAGGAGGTGCAAACTCAACACACACCCCCAAGGCTGAAATCGAACTGGGTCCCCATTGCTAACACTGTCACGTACTGCCGAATAGTTAAAGAATTTGTGTCTAAGTGCCAGTAATAAAGCATTAGCAACAACTTTTGTCACAGAATGTGACTGACCAAAGCAACCCTGTAGCTTTCAGAGGTATATTTTGTCTGTTTTTTTATGGAGATGTTTTGAGCCATAGGTGTCAAGCTGTTTCCTTCAAGCCAATGAAATGAACAGCTTAGGAGACTTGGGATTATTTTCCCCCCAGGTTGGAATAATAGTAGCAGCTTGAATGAATGAAGCCTAGCTCCCACAGAACCAGCGTTTCAGTTTAGCTTTCAATAGCTGTTGGGGTTCCAAAGCTGACTGTGGAAGCTGTTGCATCTCTCAGCCATGGAGTTGTCTCTGCTACCAGAATCGCATGTGAGATCATCTATTTTACTGACTTTGCCAAGGGTGTTTTTTATAGAACAGTTGTTTGGTGGTTAAATAATCTAATTTTCTGTTAAGTTTTCGAACACAGTTAAAATTATACCAATTCCTCTTTCTTTTGTTCATATTTTAACAGCAGGGTAAGAATAAAGTGTGTTTTGCTTAAAGAGTAGCGTAACCAATCAAATTATATCTTGAACACAGGACCTTACATTTGCCTTCAAAGAAGATAAAAGTTTGGATCGAGGCTAACTCCTTGTTATATTTGAAGGGAGTTTGATCTGGTCCATAATCTGTGGATGGGACAATAACATAGTGACCTCTCTCATCTTCAGATGTGGAGGAGAGAAGAAATAGGATCTTTGAAAACCATGTGAAATGTTGGGTACAAATTAGTATACACTACAATACTGAATTCAACAAGGTAAAAACAATGACTGCAGATGCTGGAAACCAGATTCTGGATTAGTGGTGCTGGAAGAGCACAGCAGTTCAAGCAGCATCCGAGGAGCAGTAAAATCGACATTTCGGGCAAAAGCCCTTCATCAGGTAAGTCTGCAGTTTTATATGGTAAAGTGAAGTTGAGAGGGTATATCAACTTCACTTCATGAGACAGTTATTAACAAATTAGTGAGAGCTGTTAGACTACCACTAGTGGCAGTATTCATCAGCACATCGGAAGGGAACATGCACCATTCAAATATGATTGCAGGTTAGCTTTCCGAGCTAATGGGTTGTCACACAAACGTTGTCACCATGCTAGATATCGTCATCAGTGCGATCTGCATGAAGTGTTGTTGTTCTCCTCCGCCTGATATTTATATGCCCCAGTCTGGAAAGGAGGGTGGTATCACTCCTGGTTTTACTTTGCAGTGATTTCTATATGAGATCTATGTCAACTTACTTGTTGATGGCATTGAAGGTTGAAAACCAGACCTCGAAGAATTTTGCACATCTGTTGAGTTTTCCTTGAATGGTTACATTGTTCCATTGGTTATGCTGTTTTTGCCATTTTGGATACACAAATACCAACCAGCAACACAACGGCACAACCAATTCTCCCTCATCTCAGTACATGCAGACAAAGAGGATGACCAATTTGACTGGGAAAGCATAACCATCCTAGGACAAGCCAACAGATGTGCACAAAATTCTTAGAGGCCTTGTTTTCAATCCGCAATGCCATCAAACATGTTGACTTAGATCCCATACACAAACCACTGCCAAGAAAACTGGATAGATACCACCCACCTTAACAGACCAGGGCATAGACATATCAGAGTAGAACAACAATGCTTCACATCAGTTGCACTGATAGCGTTAACTTACACAGTGATAAAACCATTGCATGACAACCCACGAGCTCAGTGAGCTAACCTACAACCACCTCTACAACCTGCGCTACAAATCTTCGCAAGAACCTGAAGACATTCAAATGTGCAATTAGTGTGCAGATGAGGCAGCAGTTACAACAGCAATGACAATTGGTTTGGAAGAAACAAACGTGGTACATTTATACAGGAATACTGAAGAGGAAGAATAGCAATTATGGCTGGGGCATTAATAAATTCATCCAGGCCCAGAAAATTCTCCCCAATGATGCCATGAGAAATAATGTGTGCAGCAACAATGGATCCTGAATACTTAAGACAAGGGAAAAATCTGAGACAAAGATGGCATACCTCTGTACTAGCTCAAGGATTTAACTGGTGTGTAAAAGAAAAATGCAAAATATATTATAGATGATAATTTGTTAATTGTCAAATGTTCTAGTAATTCCAGTTAGATTAATCAACAACTATTAGGACGTTATATTAGGTAGAGAATACTGGTGCAATCAGGGAGGATTATGAAACAAGATATCACAATATATCACTACATGGAGTCGAGATTGGGTGGGGGGGGGGGGGGGGGGAGAACGCAGTGGTAATATACCAAGTCCTAGTTTAGATACATGTAGTGTAGAAACCCTCTGTGCTTTTCACTATCTGAACAGTTCAGTGAAGACCCACTTGCAAGCTTATCAGTTGACTAAGAAATTTTAGGTTGAATGCTTGGAAAAGATGCTGCTGGGGAAAAAAGGGTTGAATCTGTCTTTTTGCTGCTTCTGATAAGACTTTTCCAAATAGTCATATACGCAGACTTTTCTTTTCCTGAAAGATACATTGCCCCTCCCATTAGTATGTCCAACTCCTAACAGACAGAATAACCCAATTACAAAAATAATACTTGGGGGTCCATCAAGTCAGTTTACTCTGGAATCTGACTTGTCCAGTATTACCATCAGCTCATCATAACATCCAATTCCCTCCTTAATGGTATTGTGGGTCTACTGACAAAACATTGCCTCCAGCAGTTCAACAAGGCAGCTCAGAACCACCTTCTCAAGAACTAGGGACAGGTAAAGAATACTGGCCAGCCAAAGTCCAAAGTCCATGACTCATCAGTGAATGAAAAAAAAAACCAATACTCCTTTTCCAGGCTAAATGAGTTGTCAATATCTGCAAGAAAGCTCAGCCGTAACTGGAAATAATCAATTTTGGACAGTACTTCAGGAAGGACTTAGAAATTTAGTTTAGTTTAGTTTCCCTATAGTGTGGAAACCAGTCCACACCGACCCTCTGAACAGCAACCCACCCAGACCAATTTCCCTCTGACTAATGCACCTAACACTATGTAATAATTTAGCATTGCCAATTCACCTGACCTGCGCATCTTTGGACTGTGGGAGGAAACTGGAGCACCTGGAGGAAACCTCCGCAGACACAGGGAGAATGTGCAAACTCCACACAGTCACCCAAGGCGGGAATCGAACCAGGGACACTGGTGTTGTGAGGCAGCAGTGCTAATCAGTGAGCCACCATGCCACCCCACACAATGTGAGATATTGTGTTTAGATTAGATTAGATTACTTTACTTTACAGTGTGGAAACAGGCCCTTCGGCCCAACAAGTCCACACCGACCCTACGAAGCGCAACCCACCCATACCCCTACATTTACCCCTTACCTAACACTACGGCCAATTTAGCATGGCCAATTCACCTCACCTGCACATCTTTGGACTGTGGGAGGAAACCGGAGCACCCGGAGGAAACCCACGCAGACACGGGGAGAATGTGCAAACTCCACACAGTCAGTTGCCTGAGGCGGGAATTGAACCCGGGTCTCTGGCGCTGTGAGGCAGCAGTGCTAACCACTGTGCCACCGTGCCGCCCACGTGTTATAGGTTATGTTTACCAACTCACTCACCAGCTCGCTATATTCATTAATACAGGGTTCTCGTGCATTCATTCATAACCCTTGATGTACTATAACACGGTTTAATTCATTCATTAAACTGCGATTTTAAAAGATATTTTACTATCCAACTTTAAAACAACCCTTTCTAATCAACACAAACTTTTCAAACCCATTACTGCATTTTCACACTTTACCAGCCCTTGCTACAAGCAGCATTTACCTCTGACTAACTGCAGCATACTAAACAATAGCATGCCCATCAAAAATCATTGTAATATTTATCAGCCCTTACCAACCATCTCCTGGACCTGAATAGATTCCCCAATTACTAAGTACCTATTAAATACCTTTTAACTTGGCCATTGTCCCTTTAAGAAACAACACAAAGGTCAACAACAATGCTTCTGAGGATCAGAGAGTTCAGGTGGAGGATACATTGGTAAAGCTGAGACTAGGTTAAAACAAGGACTGCGGATGCTGGAAAACAGAATCTAGATTAGAGTGGGAGAAAGTGAGGGCTGCAGATGCTGGAGATCAGAGCTGAAATGTGTTGCTGGAAAAGTGCAGCAGGTCAGGCAGCATCCAAGAAACAGGAGAATCGACATTTCGGGCATAAGCCCTTCTTTCCTGAAGAAGGGCTTATGCCCGAAACGTTGATTCTCCTGTTCCTTGGATGCTGCCTGACCTGCTGCACTTTTCCAGCAACACATTTTCAGCTCTAGATTAGAGTTGTACTGGAAAAGCACAGCAGATAAGGCAGCATCCGAGGAGCACAAAAATTGACGTTTCGGGCAAAAGCGCTTCATCAGGAATAGAGTCAGGGTGCCTGCAGAGTGGAGAGATAAATGAGAGGGGGTTGGGGGTGGGGAGAAAGTAGCATAGAGTACAATGGTTGAATGGGGGTGGGGATGAAGGTCAAAGAGGAGGGTGGAGTGGATAGGTGGAAAGGAAGAGAGGCAGGTAGGACAGGTCATGGGGATAGTGCTGAACTGGAAGGTTGGTACTGGGGTGAGGTGGGGCGGTGGGAAGGGGAAATAAGGAAACTGGTGAAGTCCACATTGATGCCCTGGGGTTGAAGTGTTCCGAGGCGGAAGATGAGGCGTTCTTCCTCCAGGCGTCGGGTGATGAGGGAGCGGCGGTGGCCCAGGACCTGCACGTCCTCGGCAGAGTGTGAGGGGAAGTTGAAATGTTGGGTCACAGGGCGGTGGGGTTGATTGGTGCGGGTGTCCTGGAGATGTTCCCGACAGCGCTCTGCTAGGAGGCGCCCAGTCTCCCCAATGTAGAGGAGACCGCATCGGGAGCAACTGATACAATAAATGATATTGATGGATGTGCAGGTAAAACTTTAATGGATGTGGAAGGCTCCTTTGGGGCCTTGGATAGAGGTGAGGGAGGTGGTGTGGGCGCAGGTTTTGCAATTCCTGCAATTCCTCCCTTCCTGGCACCCTCCCTTGCCACCGCAGGAATTGCAAATCCTGTGCCCACACCTCCTCCCTCACCTGCATCCAAGGCCCCAAAGGAGCCTTCCTGTCATAATTTCGAACCAGTTTCATGATGGCAAGTACAGTACCACAGGGATCAACATTGGGGCCTCAGCAATTTACTAACTATAGTAATAAGTTGAATAAAGCAACAAATCATACTGCAGCCAAATTTATAAATTATACAAAGATAGGTAGAAAGGTAAGCTGTGAGGAAGCAAACTCTGAAAGGAATTCAGATACATTAAGAATAGGCAAAACTTTGACAGAGCGCAACATGGGAAAATCTGAAGTGGTTTACTCTACAGGAAGAACCAAAAAGTACAATTTTATTTAAATAGGAAGAGATTTCAGAACATTGTGGTTCAGTAGGATCTTGATCAGGCTCAGTGTTCTAGTGCACATATTAAGAAATCATGTCTCACAAACTTGATTAAGTTTTTTAAACAAAGAGGATTGATGAGGGCAGAGCGGTAGATGTAATCTATATGGACTTCAGTAAGGCATTCGACAAGGTTCCCCATGAGAGACTGATTAGCAAGGTTAGAGCTCACGGAATACAGGGAGAACTAGCCATTTGGATACAGAACTGGCTCAAAGGTAGAAGACAGAGGGTGGTGGTGGAGGGTTGTGTTTCAGACTGGAGGCCTGTGACCAGTGGAGTGCCACAGAGATCGGTGCTGGGTCCTCTACTTTTTGTCATTTACATAAGTGCTTTGGATGAGAGCGTAAGGGGTAAAGTTTGCAGATGACACCAAAATTGGAGGTGTAGTGGACAGCGAAGAGGGTTACCACACATTACAACAGGATCTGGACCAAATGGGCCAATGGGCTGAGAAGTGGCAGATGGAGTTTAATTCAGATAAATGCGAGGTGCTGCATTTTGGGAAAGCAAATCTTAGCAGGACCTATACACTTAATGGTAAGGTCCGAGGGAGTGTTGCTGAACGAAGAGACCTTGGAGTGCAGGTTCATAGCTTCTCGAAAGTGGAGTCACAGGTAGATAGGATAGTGAAGGCGGTTTTTGGTATGGTCTCTTTTATTGGTCAGAGTATTGAGGACATGTTGTGGCTGTACAAGACATTGGTTAGGCCACGGTTGGAATATTGCGTACAATTCTCGTCTCCTTCCTATCAGAAATATGTTGTGAAACTTGAAAGGGTTCAGAAAAGATTTACAAGGATGATTTGAGCTATTGGGAGAGGCTGGACAGGCTGGGGCTGTTTTCCCTGGAGCGTCGGAGGCTGAGGGGTGACCTTATAGAAGTTTACAAAATTATGAGGGGCATGGATAGGGTAAAGAGACCTAAGGGGCAACTTTTTCACACAGAGGGTGGTACATGTATGGAATGAGCTGCCAGAAGACGTGGTGGAGGCTGGTACAATTGCAACATTTAAGAGGCATCTGGATGGGTATATGAATAGGAAGGGTTTGGAGGGATATGGGTCGGGTGCTGGCAGGTGGGACTAGATTGGGTTGGGATATCTGGTCGGCATGGATGGGTTGGACCGAAGGGTCTGTTTCCATGCTGTACATCTCTATGACTCTAAGTACACATGCAAACGTCAAGTAATTAGGAAGAGCTTAACTGCAATACAGATTGAGTAAAAAAGTGACAAAGTCTTGCTCTGATTGTACAGGGTACCGGTTGAGGCCATACCTGGACTACTGCTAGCAGTTCTATTCTCCTTACTTAGATAACAATATACTTGTGCTGGAAGCAGTGACCCAATGTCACATTATCACTGGACTATTAATCCAGGGACCTGGGCTTGAATCTCACCATGACAGATGGTGGTATTTGAATTGAATATAAATCTGGAATTAATGGTCTAATGGTGACCACAGACAAAACAATAATGCCCTTTAGGTAAGGAAACCGCCATCCTTACCTGGTCTGGTGTATGTGACTCCAAAACCACTGCAGTATCGCTGACTCTCAACTACCCTTTTGGCAGTTAGGAATGGGTGTGAGCATTGTTTACATCCTGTGAATGAATAGAAACGTCTGGAGAAGATTCAGGAGGTTAATTCTGAGATAAATGAATTGTCTGATGAGGAAAAGTTGAGCCTAGAAGAATTGATAGGCGATCTATTTGAAATAATTTGAGGGATGGTGCAGGTGGGAGGCGTTCAGATTTGTTGGACATTGGGACCGGTTCTGGGGATGGTGAGACTATTACAAATTGGATAGTCTACATCTGAACCAGACTGGAACCAATGTACTTGGGGGAGTTTTTGCTACTGCTGTTAGGGAGGTTTTAAACTAATGTGGCAAGGAGCTGGGAACCAGAAGAGAAGACAAGTAGGCAGCGAGGTGGAAACTGGAGACTGTAAGAATCATGAAGATAGCATTAATAAGGGTAAGAGTAGGCAGAGAGCAGATGACACAAAAGAACTGGTGGCCTGAAGTGCATACACTTTAATGCAAGTAATATAATGGATAAGGCAGATGAATTTAGGGCCTGGATTGGTGCCTGGGAGTATGACGTTATTGCAATCACAGAGACTTGGTTGAAGGAAGGACATAATTGGCAACTAAACGTTCCAGGATATAGACGCTTCAGACAGGACAGGGAGGGAAGTAAAAGGAAGGGAGTTGCTACATTGCTAGTCAGGGATGATATCATGGCTGTGCTAAAGGAGGACACTATGGAGGGCTTGAGTAGTGAGACATTATGGGTGGAGCTGAGACATAAGAAGGGTGCCGTTACACTGTCGGGGCTGTATTACAGGCCTCCCAACAGTGAGCCTGAGGTAGAAGAACAAATGGGTAAACAGATTATGGAAAGATGTAGAGGCAACGGAGTGGTGGTGATGGGAGTTTTTAATTTTCCCAAAATTGACTGGGATTCACTTGGTGTCAGAGGTCTGGATGGGGCAGAATTTGTAAGAAGCGTCAAGGAGAGTTTTCTAAAACAGTATGTCAGTAGACCGAAGGAAGGGGCCATTTTGGACCTGGTATTGGGGAATGAGCCCGACCAGGTGGTAGAAGTTGCGGTGGAGGATTTCTTTGAGAATAGTGACCACAATTCTAAGTTTTAGAATATTCGTAGACAGAGAGTGGTCCTAAGGGAAGAGTACTAAATTGGGCCAAAGCCAATTATATCAAAATTAGGCAGGAGCTGGGAAATGTGGATTGGACACAGCTATTTGAAGGAAAGTCTACCTTTGAGATGTGGGAGGCTTTCAAAGATAGGTTAAAGATAATGTAGGATAGGCATGTCCCATTAAAAGCAAAGGATAGGAAAGGCACGATTCATGAACCATGGATGACAGGAGAAATGACATCACCACAGGAAATAACATCACCAACCCAAAGAAACCCAAACATATAAACAGAAAGCAGGAATCATGTACACTGCTTCACCTAAGGCCCACTGAAGATGTTATTACCCTGTGGGATGACGAAACGTCTGAAAATAAATCTCCCAACTCAGCGAGCAAACCTACATATAGAACCTGAACCATAAATCTTCTTAAAACTCGCTATGACAGGAGAAATCACGTGACTAACCAAGAGGAAAAGGGAAGCGCACATAAGATCCAGGCAGCTAAGAACAGAACCGTCCCTGGAGGAATATCGGGAGAGTAGGACCAGTCTTAAACGAGGAATCAAGCGGGCTAAAGGGGTAATGAAATGCTTTAGCAAGCAGAATTAAGCAGAATCCCAAAGCATTTTATTCTTATGTAAGCAGCAATGGGTAAACAGAGAAAGGATTGGTCCATTAAAGGATAATGAAGGAAGGCTGTGTGTTGAACCTGAAATAATGGATGAGATTTTGAATGATTACTTTGCATCAGTGTTCATTGAGGAGAGTGATATGCCGAATGTTGAGATTAGAGGCTAGAAGTTTGATAACTCTGGATCACGTTGACAGAAGTAGGGAAGATGTGTTGGGTAGGCTACACGCTTTTCAGGTGGTCAAACCCCCAGGATCGGATGGGATCTATCCCAGGTTGCTGAGGGAGGTGAGCGAGGGAATAGCTGGGACCCTGACAAGTACCTTTGTAGCACCCTTAAACACAGGTGAGGTGCCAGAGGACTGGAGGGTTGCTCATGTTATCCCCCTGTATAAGAAGGGTAGTTGGGATATTCCAGGTAACTACAGACCAGTGAGCCTGACGTCACTGGTGGGAAAGTTGCTGGAGAAGTTTCGGAGGGATAGGAACTATTTATATTTGGGAAAGAATGGGCTTATCAGTGATAGGCAACATGGTTTTGTATCAGATAAATCATGCTTTACCAACTTAATAGAGTTCTTTGAGGAAGTGACCAAGTTGATGGATGATGGGCTGTAGATGTCATTTTTTTTAGATTAGATTCCCTACAGTGTAGAAACAGGCCCTTCAGCCCAACAACTCCACACCAATCCTCCGAAGAGTAACCCACCCAGTCCAATTTCCTTCTGACTAATGTACCTAACATTATGGGCAATTTAGCATGTCCAATTCACCTGGCCTGCACATCTTTGGACTTTAGTAAGGCATTTGATAAGGTTCCCCATGGTAAACTAATGGTGAAAGTGAAGTCACATGGTGTGCAGGGTTTTCTAGCTAGATGGATAAAGAACTGGTTGAGCAACAGCAGACAGAGTAGTAGTTGAAGTGAGGTTCTCAAAATGGAGAAAGGTGACCAGTGGTGTTCTACAGGGATCCGTGCTGGGGCCACTGCTGTTTGTAATATGCATAAATGACCTGGAAGAGGGCACTGTTGGTATGATCAGCAAGTTTGCAGGTGACACGAAGATTGGAGTAGCAGAAAGACTGTCAAAAGGGTACAGGAGAATATAGATAGACTGGAGAGTTGGGCGGAGAAGTGGCAGATGGAGTTCAATCCAGGCAAATGTGAAGTGATGCATTTTGGGAAGTATAATTTTAGAGCGAATTATACAGTAAACGGAAGAGCCTTGGGAAACATTGATGAGCAGAGAGATCTGGGAGTTCAGGTCCATTGTACTCTGAAGGAGGCTGCACAGGTGGATAGAGTGGTCAAGAAGGCATCTGGTATGTTTGCTTTCATCAGACGGGGTATTGAGTATAAAAGCTGGCAGGTCATGTTAAAATTGTACACGACATTGGTTTGGCCGCATTTAGAATACTGCGTACAGTTCTGGTTGCTACATAACCAAAAGGATGTGGACGCTTTGGTGAGGGTGCAGAGAAGGTTTACGAGGATGTTACCTGGTATAGAATTTGCTAGCTATGAAGAGAGGTTGAGTAGGTTAGGTTTGTTTTCTTGAGAAAAAAAGGAGATCGGGGAGAAACCTGATTGAGGTGTACAAAATCATGAATGGTATAGACAGGTAGATAGAGATAAGCTTTTTCCCCAGGGTGAAGGATTCAATGACGAGAGGTCACGCTTTCAAGGAGAGGGATGAAAAGTTTAAGGGGAATACACGTCCCAAGTACTCTACACAGAGGGTGGTAGGTGCCTGGAATGCGTTGCCAGCAGAGGTATTTGAGACAGGCATGGTAGATTCATTTCAGATGCGTCTGGACAGATGCAAGAGTACGTGGGGAGCAGAGGGATACAGATGCTTAGGACTTGGGACGATAGGTTTAGACAGTGGATTTGGATCAGCTCAGGCTTGGAGGGCCGAATGGCCTGTTTCTGGGATGTAAACGTTCTTTGTTCTTTTTGTTCTTTGAGGCTTGACAGGGTAAGTGCCAAGATATTATTTCTGCTTGCGTGAGAATCAAGAACTCAGAGCTACAGTTTCACAATTTAATATAATTGTCTAATTAAGATAGAAATGAGAAAACTGTTACCCACAATCATTAAGAATACTCTTTTTCAGAAAACATGGTCATTGACTACATCATAACAGGACACTCAGATAAATTCAAGGTAGTCAGGCAGATTCACATGGTTTCATGAGTTTTTAGACATGATTCCCTATCTGAGCTCTTTGAAGTAACACGTACTCTGTGGATAAAGGGGAACGAGAAGATGTACCATATGTACGTTTCCAGAAGGCATTTTTCATTTCCTATGGTGCCATTAAAGGATACAGTGGAAGATAAAAGTTCATAGTGCAGAGACAACACTGCCATGGAGAGACAGACCAGCTAACAGCAAGGGAGAAAGCGAGGACTGCAGATGCTGGAGATCCGAGTCGAAGAGTGTGATGTTGGAAAAGCACAGCCAGTCAGGCAACATCCAAGGAGCGGGAGAATACTCAGATTCTTGCAGAGGGAGGAGAAGAACTTCTTCACGGTAGACATCCTTCGAAGATTATAAGATTATAATTAACTGGGAGAAAGTGAGTACTGCACATCCTGGACATCAGAGTCGAAGAGAGTGCTGGAAAACCACAGCTTCAGAGAACATCTCTGGGACACATGCACGAAACAACCTTACCACCCCCGCGTCTGAACAGTTTTACTCCCCCCCCCTCCACCAATGACGTGCAGATCCTGGATTGCCCCCGCCACCAAACACTTATCACATGACGCCTGGAGGAAGAACACCTCATCTTCTGCCTTCCGACCCTTCAACCACAATCAATGTGGATTTCACCAGATTGTTCATTTCCCTTCCCTCCACCTTATCCTAGATCCAACCATCCAACTTGGGACTGCCCTCTTGACCTGACTATCTTTCCTCCCACCAACCCACTCTACTCTCCTGTCCGACCTATCACCTTCACCCCCAACTTCATCTCCCTTCGCATTCTCAGCTACATTCCCCCAGTCCCAGCCCCCTCCCATTTATCTCTCAACCCCCTTGGACCACCCCTCATTCCTGATGAAGAGCCTCTGCTCGAAATGTCAATTCCCCTGCTCCTCAGATGCTGCCTGACCAGCTGTGCTTTCCCAGCACTACAGCCTTTGACAGCTAACATCAAACAGACCATAACTGGGTCTGTTATAAAAAAATATACCTGAGGCACAACAATGGTTACAAGCACTCGAGTCTCAACTATTCACAATTTCTATAAATGATTTGAATTAAGGAACCAAAAGGCATGATGGTTAAATTTGCTAACGATGCAAAGCTAGGTAGGAAAGTAGACTTAGGTATGAAAGTAAACCTAGGTTAGGGTGGCACAGTGGCTAGCACTGCTGTCTCACAGCGCCAGGGACCTGTTTTCAATTCCAGCCTCGGGCAACTATCTCTGTGGTGTTTGCACATTCTCCCTGTGTCTACAGGGAGACACTGGTTTCCTCCCACAATCCAAAGATGTGCAGGTTAGACGAATTAGCCTTGCTAAATTGCCCATAGGATTCGGGGATGTATAGGTTAGGTGCATTAGTCAAGGATAAATATAGGATAACATGGTATGGAAATGGGTCTGGGTCACTCTTCAGACGTCAGTGTGGATCCGTGGGGCTGAAGGACCTGCTTCCACACTGTAGGGATTCTATGATTCTAGACATGAGGGAGTTATAAAATAGATAGATAGGTTAGGTGATTAGGCAAAGATCTGGGAAAAAAAATATGAAGTTGCAAAATGTGGAGGAAGAATAAAAGAATTACCTAAATGGTGAGAGATCTGAATGCCCCAATTCATGAACTGCAAAAGGTTAATATGAAAGTACACCAACTAATTGGGAAAGCAAGTAGAATGCTACCATTCATTTTAAGGGGAAGTAAATGCAAAAGTAGATAAGTCATGTTTCAGTTATACATGGCAGTAGTGAGATCATATCTGGAATAGAATGCACTGCCAGTTTAGAACTTAAATGTAAATACACCGCAAAAAATTCAAAGAAGGTTTTACCAGACTAATACCTGGATTGAGGAAAGATTGAACAGAAAATGCCATTGGATCCAAGCATTACAACAACTATCTTGATTGAAACAAACAGGACCCCTGAGAAGATTTGACTGGACAGACATAAAATGCTTTCACTGTGGGTGAATCCAGAAATAGGACCTTCCTGTTTGAAAATAAGGGTCACCCACATAAGACTGAGATAAGAAGTAGTTATTTCTCTCAGATGGTTGGTTGTCTTTGGAACTTTATTCCTCAAAGGGGGAAATAGAGGCAGATACTTTGAACATTTTCAAGGGCAGAGACAGATGGTTGATAAGCAAAGGAATGTAAAGTTGTCATTAAGAGTTAGCAATAATGGAATTGAGGTTAAAATCATTGCAAGTCTTACTGAATGAGTGTGCTGGGCCCAAAGGCTGAGTGGCAGGCTTCTGCTCTTAATTCTACATTGATAAAGATAAATTCAAGGCTGCTTGGCAGATTTCAAGTCAAGTGATTTCTAAAGAATTCCCTCCACCCCAAAGAGGAGCAACTCATCATAGCAACTTCTGATCTTCATAATTAAAATCTATCTGTGCGGTTGCCAGACAATATCTGTTCACTTATAATGCCAAATTATATGTCCAATAAACTTGCAAGCAAAGCTTGTATTAAAAATTCAGACAAGGAGTATTTATTTACCAACCCAGTCAAAACCTCTTCATCTTGATTATTTTATTCTTATTCAAAAGCTAAAGCAGTAATCCGAAATAACAAAGTCTAAAGAAACAAAGGTTCATTTGCTCCCTATACTTAATAAATTAAGTTGCATGGCCTCGGCTCTTATTGAAGTAGCAATACAACACAGCACACGAACAAGCCTTTTCAGCCCACCAAGCCAGTGTTGATTCCTCATCCTTACTTAGACCCACTATTTATTGCCCACGCACAGTATCTACCCCTCTGTTTGTCTAACATTCAGATATATAACAAGATATGCCCAAACAGTATGAATTTGCCGGCAATCACCACCTCCACTGCCAGTACATTCCAAGCACTCAACAACCTTTGTATTAAAAATCTTTGCAGCACTTCTCCCCTAAACCTTACCCCTTTCACCTTGAATCTGTGCCCTCTTGCAGTTCACCGGTCCACCCTAGGAAAAAGCCTCTCATAATTTTGCAGACCTCTATCAGGTTGCCTCGCAGTCTCAGTTTTTCCAGTGAAAAGAGAGTTTATCCAACCTCTCCTCATAACTAAGACCAGGCAACCTCCTGGTCAACCTTATTTGCACCTTCCAGAACTGCATGTAATATTCTAAACATGGTCTGATTAAAGTTGTATACAGCTGTAACATAACTTGCCAACGTTTACATTCGATGCCCCAGTCAGTCAAGGCCAAGGTGCTGTGTAACTGCTTGAACATATCACCCACCTCTGTCGCTCCTGTGGACCTGTATGCCCAGATTCTTCCTTATGTCAATATTCCTAAAAGTTGTGTCATTTACTGTATAATTCACATCTGAATTCCATCTTACAAGATACATCACCTCGCATTTGTCCAGATTAGACTCCATCTGTCATTTCACTGCCCAAATCTGCAATCTATCCCACTGTATCCTTTAACAATCCTCCCCACTATTTGCAATTCTGCCAACTTTGGTGTCATGTGCAAATTCAGTCATCAAAATGCCTACATTTTCCTCCAGATATTTAGATTACAAACAACAAAGCACAAACCCCTATGGAACACTAATAGTTACTGATCTCCATTCCAAAAAGCCCTCTTCCATCTCTACTCTATGACCAAGTTAAAAACAACACAATTCCAGGTTATAATCCAACAGGTTTATTTGGAAATACTATCTTTCAGAGCGCTGTTCCTTCATCACATAAGTATGAGCAGGATCATAAAACACAGAATTTACAGCAAAAGATCAATGTCATGCATGCAACTAATATGGTATATTGAAAAACTCTAGGTTGCTATTAAGTCTTTCATCATTTAGAATGGGTTGCAGGTTTCAGTTCATTACTATGTAAATTCCAGAACTTCTTTTCAGTCACCCTCCCAAGATAACTTATGATTTTATTTTAAAAAGTGGCACCTCAGCTCAGACAATGTATTAAAGGTGTGAGGTTAGATTCAGTCTGCATCCCAATCTTGAGTCAGACTGGTTGTATTTCCAAAGTAGGATTTTATAAAATGTTACTTGGATTAACTGCCTGCATTGATGCCTGCAGATTGCGTGCTTTTCAAATAAAATAGAATGTAACTGCAATTACAATTCTGCAAATGCAAATTCACCCCATAGACTTATGTGCTTGTGAGGGGCAGAGAATGAGTACGTGTGTGTAGGGGAGAGTGCGAATGCGAGCGCATGAAAGTGCCTGTCGGTGTTTTGGGGGGCCAGGGGGCGCCGTGTGTGCATGCATCTGACAGAGAGCATGTGTATGAGATACTGTCTCACTTATGCAGACCCTATGTAATAGTATGTATGCATGCAAGTAAGAGTGTGTGGTGTAGTGGGGTCACCTGTAATCTGACATGAACCCAAAGTTCTGGCTGAGACCCTCCTCATGGGTATTGAACTTGGCTATCAGCCTCTGCTCAGCCACTGAGCATTGCTGCGTATCCCAAAGTCCGCCTTGGAGGATGGTCATCCAAAGATCAAGGCCAAATGACCCTGACCAGTGAAGCGTTCCTCAGCTTTTTGGGGGGGGAGGGGGGGGGGGGAATCATCCTTGTCTGGCAATTGTTACACTGTTTCCATTCATCCACTGTCGTAGCATTTGCTTGGTCTTGCCAACGTACCTTGCCAACAGCCTACGAGATAGACGATGCTGGCCAAGTCAAGAGTACTTGCTGTGTACAGGGTGGGTGGTGTCTCCACACATAATGGTCATATCCATGTCGACACAGACATATCATGCAGTGGTCACCATGACAGGGTTGTATGGCGTGGTGGCCAACGTTGCCCTGAAAGCTGGGCAGTTTGCTGCAAACAATCGTCTGTTTAAGGTTTGGTGGTCGTTTAAAGGTGAGAAGTGGAGCCATAGGGATGGTCCTGAAAAGGGCCTCATCTTGATTGATAACGTATTGCAGGCTGCAAACAACAGTGTAGTTTCTTTTCTCCTAGGACGTATTGGACAACAAAGGACACCCTATCAGTCGCATCCTGTGTCTGTCTCCTCAGGGGGTCATTATGGTTTCTCGCTGTGGCACGTCGGAACTGGAGATCAATGAGTTGAGCATCGTACCCTGTTCCTATGAGGACGTCCTTCAGCACCTCCGTATGTCCATCGTGTTCCTCCTCATCTGAACAGATCCTGTATATGCACAGGGCTTGTCTGTAGGGGATGGCTGTTTTAGTATGTTTAGGGTGGAAGTACAGTATTGTGAGGTTTTCTGTGGGCTTGCGGGAGAGTGAAGTACTGAGGTGCCCGTCCTGGATGGAGATGTGTGTGCTAAACCTTACGTTATCTCAAGAATGTGACTTAAAAGTAGTTCTAGGATTTACATATTAACGAACTGAAACGGACTATTTTATGTTGAAAGATTGGAGCAACTGGGCTTGTATACCCTTGAGTTTAGAAGACTGAGAGGGGATCTAATTGAGACGTATAAGATTATTAAAGGATTGGACACTCTGGAGGCAGGAAACATGTTTCCGCTGATGGGTGAGTCCCGAACCAGAGGACACAGCTTAAAAATAAAGGGTAGGCCATTTAGGACAGAGATGAGGAGAAACTTCTTCACCCAGAGAGTGGTGGGTGTGTGGAATGCTCTGCCCCAGAAGGCAGTGGAGGCCCAGTCTCTGGATTCGTTTAAGAAAGAGTTGGATAGAGCTCTCAAGGATAGTGGAATCAAGGGTTATGGAGATAAGGCAGGAACAGGATTCTGATTGAGGATGATCAGCCATGATCATAATGAATGGTGGTGCAGGCTCGAAGGGCAGAATGGCCTACTCCTGCATCTATTGTCTACTGTCTATTGAAACCTGCAACCCATTCTAAAAGATCAAAAATGTAACAACAATCTGGGTTTTTTTTTCAATATATCTTATTAGTTGCATGCATGACTCTGACCTTTTGCTATTAATTCTGTGTCTTATGATCCTGCTCTACAACAACCTGATGCAGGAGCAGCACTCAGAGCTAGCACTTCCAAATAAACCTGCTGGACTATAGCCTAGTATAGTGTGATTTTGACTTTATCCACATCAGTCTAGCACCGGCACCTCCACATCATTTCTATGACCAAGCCAGTTTTGCATCCTTCTAGCCAATTCATCACAGATCCCATGAGACTCTACCTTCTCTACCAGCCTGCCATGAGGTACCTTATCAAATGCCTTACTAAAGTCCATATGGACATTATTCACTGCCCTGCCCTCAACAATCATTCTCGTCATCTCAAGAAACTCAAACATATTGGTACGGTACTACCTTCCCTGAACAAACCCATGCTGCCTATGACTATAAAGTCCATTCGCTACCAAAGGTGAATAAATCCTGTCTGCGATTTGAGAAGATTTGTACTTCAGGTTGTGGTTCAGATTCTAATTTTGCTTGCTGCACTTGTAGATTTGTTCTCAGATGTTGTGAACCTCTGATGAAGCTTGGTCTATTGTGGTGGGTGATATCACTTCAGGTTCTTTTTCTGAGAGGTTGGTAAACGGGGTCCAAATCGATAAGTTTGTTAATGGAGTTCTGGTTGAATGCCAGGCCCTGAGGAATTCCCATGCATGTTGTTGTTTCGCCTGTCGCCCCTTCATCTATGTGTATCAATGACAAGTGATAGTTGGTCATGTCTTTTGCTGACTTGTTGGTGCTAATGTATTCTGGTGGCTAGTTTCCTGCCTGTCTGCCCAATGTAATGTTTGTTGCAGTCCTTGCAGAGTATTTCATATATGATGGCGGTTCTGTTGGTCGTTGGGACGGGATCCTTTAAACTCATCAGGAGCCACTTCAGTGCAGTGGGCTACCATGAGGCCGAGGGGTCGGAATAGTCTGGTCGTCATCCCCATGATGTCTTTACTATATGCCTAGAGTTTCTGGGCGTCTTGTGTATTCTTGTTTTTGGCGTTGGAATCGGTGGACTGTGTTTATCAGGTACCCGTTTTCCCAAATACGTTGTGCTGGTGTTTTTCCTCGGCTGCTCTTCGTGCCTGGGTGCTGCAGTGTGTTGTTTATTAATGTGAATAATTTAAATAATGCTGATGCAGCCCAGTTTGTGGGTGTTGCATGATTGCTCCTGCAGTTGAGTATCTGGTCAGTGTGCACGGCTTTCCTATAAACGCTGGTCTGCAGCTCTCCATTGGCTTTGCACCCTGTGACATCTAGGAGGGGAGTCCATTTTTCTTCTCTTCCTCTTTGGTAAACTTTATACCAGTAAGGATGTTATTTGTGTGTTTGTGAGTTTCTTCTAATTTGTTGCGTTTCATGATGACAAAGATGTCATTCACATAGCAGACCCAAAGCTTGGGCTGGAGTTTGGGAAGGGTTGTTCATTCTAACCTCTGCATAACTGCTTCAGCGAAGAGTCCTGATATTGGTGATCCCATAGGCGTCCCCATTACTTGTTTGGAGGTCTTGTCACTGAAGGTGAAGTGGGTAGTGAAGCACAGGTCTATTTGTTTGAGGATGCTGTCCTCGCTGATCGAGGTATTGCTGTCAAGGTGTTTGCGTCCTCGGTTCGTCTAGCAGTGAGGCCAGTGTTTCTTTAGCCAAGGTGATGTTTATTGTGAATAGGGCCTTCACATGCAAGTAAACCATGACCTCATCATATTCTACCTTGATGTCTTTGATATGTTAAGGAATTCCTGGGTGCAGAGGATGGAGAGACTTGAGTCATCAACTAGGTGTTTCAGTTTGCATTGCAGTTTCTTTGCTAGTCTGTATGTTGGTGTACCAGAAAGTGAGACTATGAATCTGAGAGGGGCCCCTTGATTATGTACCTTTGGCAATCCATACAAACAGTGGATGATGGATCTTTCAGGTTTCATTCTTTGGAGATCTGTCTTTTTAATTTCATTTGTCTCGTGAAGTTTCCTCAGAGCTGTTGTAATACAGTTTTCTCGCTGTGGAGTTGGTCCATCGCCACCTGCTGGTAGATATCTGTATCTGTCAATAGTGTGTTTGATTTTGCGATGTCTTGTATTCTGTTCAGGATGACTGTCATGCGCCCTTTGTCTGCCGGTAGGATTACAATATTCCTGATGAAGGGCTCCTGCCCAAAATGTTGATTTTCCTGTTCCTCGGATGCTACCTTACCTGCTGTGCATTTCCAGCACCACTCTGATCTTTACGATATTTCTGTCTTTTCTGAGTCCTTCACGGCTTTCCATTCCAGTGTGTTGAGGTATTCCCTTCTTTCTTTCTGCTTAATGTTGCTGCTTGCTGGATTTCTTCCTTAAGTCCGTTATCTTTCAGGGTGGATTCCAGTGCTGCCAGGATACCGTTTTTGTCCACTTCCCTGTGGTTGAAGTTCATGCCTTGTACTAGGGTGGCTTTTTCTGTGAGAGAGTGGTCAGCCCAACAGGTTCTTTGTCCAAGTATCTCAACTGTCCATGTTATTGCTGTTCAGAAGCTTCACCAGATTTTCTTGTAGGGCTCATCTTTTCTTTGGTCCGCTATTGTTTAGTGTTGGTCCGCTATTGTTAGTGTTGGTCCGCTATTATTAGTGTTGATGACTTGTTCTAGCGTACTTGTCCATTCATGGTCAGTCACGTTAATGCAGACTTTTTTTGGCGCAAAATTTCTCATTTGAATTTATGGAGTCGGTTGTAGGCGTCATTTATCATTTCTTGTAGTATCCTGCAGTCATTCTGTTCTGCTGTTCTTCTAGCTTGTGGAGTGTTGAAAGATGGTTTATATTTGACACATCTTGGCAATAGGAGAAAGTGAGGACTGCAGATGCTGGAGATCAGAACTGAAAAATGTGTTGCTGGAAAAGCGCAGCAGGTCAGGCAACATCCAAGGAGCAGGAGAATCGACGTTTCGGGCATGAGCCCTTCTTCAGGAATGAGGAAGGTGTGCCAAGCAGGCTGAGATAAAAGGTAGGGAGGAGGGACTTGGGGGAGGGGCGTTGGGAATGCGATAGGTGGAAGGAGGTCAAGGTGAGGGCGATAAGCCGGAGAGGAGGTGGGGGCGGAGAGGTCGGGAAGAAGATTGCAGGTCAAGAAGGCGGTGCTGAGTCCGAGGGTTGGGACGGAAATAAGGTGGGGGGAGGGGAAATGAGGAAGCTGAAGAAATCTGGATTCATCCCGTGTGGTTGGAGGGTTCCTAGGCGGAAGATGAGGTGCTCTTCCTCCAGGCGTCGTGTTGCCATGGTCTGGCGATGGGGGAGGCCAAGGACCTGCATGTCCTTGGCGGAGTGGGAGGGGGAGTTAAAGTGTTCAGCCATGGGGTGGTTGGTGCGGGTGTCCCAAAAGTGTTCTGTGAAACGTTCCGCAAGTAGGTGGCCTGTCTTCCCAGTGTAGAGGAGGCCACATCGGGTGCAGTAAATGATGTGTGTGGAGGTGCAGGTGAATTTGTGACGGATATGAAAGGATCCCTTGGGGCCTTGGAAGGAAGTGAGGGGGCAGGTGTGGGAGCAAGTTTTGCATTTCTTGCAGTTGCAGGGGAAGGTGCCAGGAGTGGAGGTTGGGTTGGTGGGGGGTGTGGACCTGACGAGGGAGTCGCAGAGGGAGTGGTCTTTCCGGAACGCTGATAGGGGAGGGGAGGGAAATATATCCATGGTGGTGGGGTCTGTTTGGAGGTAATACCTGTTTCCTGAAGCATTCTTGTAGGAAGTACAGTTGTTGGCGGGTGGCACTCAATCAGATGGCATTGTGGTTTCCCATCTTCAGGCTAATTTGAGCATATTGCACCCATAGGTGTTTCGATTTTTGGAGATTTGTACTCAGGTTGTGGATCAGATTTTAAGTTTGTTCACTTAGTTGGCAGATTTGTTCTCAGACGCTTCAGCACCATGCTAGGTAACATCATCAGTGAGCCTTCAATGAAGTGCTGGTGTTCTATCACGCTCACTATTTATCTGACTTGAGTGTGTGATGCTGGAAAAGCACAGGTCAGGCAGCATCTGAGGAACAGGAAAATTGATGTTTTGGGCAAAGGTCCTTCATCAGGAAGGAATTCCTGATGAAGGGCTCTTGCCAGAAATGTTCATTTTCCTGCTCCTCAGATGCTGCCTGACCTGCTGTGCTTTTCCAGCACCATACTCGCGACTCTACTCTCCAGTATCTGCAATCCTCACTTTCACCTATTTATCTACCTTGGTTTGTTGTCGTGGGTGATATCACTTCTGATTATTTTTCTGAGAGGTTGGTATATGGGGCCCAAATCGATGTGTTTGTTAATGGAATTCTGGTCAGAATGCCTGGCCTCGAGGCATTACCATGTGTATTGGATGAACATTATATACAAAATACCCTGCAAGGACTGCAACAAACATTCCACTGGACAGACGGACAGGAAAGTAGCAACCAGGGTACATGAGCATCAACTAGCCACCAAAAGACATGACGAACTATCACTAGTATGCATACAAACAGATGAAGCCCAATACTAGTTTGACTGGGACAATACATCTATCCTGAGGCAGGCTAAACAAAGACATGCACAGGAATTCCGAGAGGTCTGGCATTCAAACCAGAACTCCATTAACAAGAATATTGATTTGGACCCCATTTACCAACCTCTCAGAAAAAGAACCAGAAGTGATATCACCCACCATTACAGACCAAGACAGATAAATAACAAGCAGGACAGAACACAAGCACGTTATCGGAGGCTCACAGATGATGTGACCTAACATGGTGACGTAACATCAGAGAACCAATCTACCAGCTCAGCAAGCAAGCTTACAGCCAAATCCTGTCTCTCAATCTTCTCTAACAGCTTCCCTACCACTGACAACAGGTTCACCAGTCTGTAATCACCTGGACGATCAGTTTCCCTTTTTAAACAAAGGAACAACACTGGCCATTGCCCATTCCTCTGAAACCTCACCTGAGGCCTAAGAGGATACAACAATACCTATTAAGACCCCAGCCATTTCCTCCTTCCCTCCTACAGTATCATGGGATAGATCCCGTCTGGCCCAAGGGACTTGACTACCTTAGTGAATTTTACAATACCCAACACTTCCTTTCTCATTCTGTTGACCTGCCCAGAAGCATTCACACATCCTTCCCTCTCCTCAACGTCCCTCACATTCCACTTTTTGGTGAATACCAATGTAAAGTACTCATTAAGGATCTCACCCATTTTCTCTGGCTCCATACATAACCTCCATCCTTTAACCTTGAGTGGACCTACTCTTTTCCCAGATATCCTCTTGGTCATAATTTAAGTATACAATGCCCTGCTCACTACGGCATTTCATATACCTTTTTAGCCCTAATAACTCTTCATTTGAGCTTTGTCCTACTTTCCCTGTGTTCAAGAATGTTGTCTGTTTTTAGTTACCAGTGCTTTGGTATGCTTCCTTTTCGTTTCACCAAGCTAATAATTTCTCCTGCATCCAAGGTTCCTGAATCCTGCCATCCCTGTCCTTCATTTTCACAGGAGCATGCCTGTACTGCACTCTAATCAACTGGTCCTTAAAAGACTTCCACATGTCAGATGTGGATTTATGCTCAAACAGCCACTCCCAATTCACATTCTCCAATTCTTGCCTAATTCGGTTGCAGCTGGCCTTTCTCTAATTTAGCACCTTTATCAGAGTTCCATTCTTGCCTTTATCCATAAATATCCAAAAACTTACAATACAATAGTTATTTTATAATATGTCAAAAACATTCAAAAAGATGTTCACCCCACCTCTTGATGTCATATAATCCGTCCACTAGTTATCCAAAAAGATGGTAGATGATAATCTCCTTTCTGGGAGATAGATACAGAATTTGGTTTCAACAGGTATCCTTAAAGTTTGATCAAGTCCAGATTTGGAAAGGTGATCTGGAAATCACTCCTGTTGGAGCAAAGGAAAAGACAGTGAACATATTTAGTCAGCTAACTGTAACAAACATGTTCCTCACTCTCCACATCTTCCTCAGTTTTATTAATTTCTATTCAATGAAATTCTCCTTCCAAAAATTCCTTGGTGAATTTTTCTTCTTTTTACAGGGACATAAATATTTAACCTTTATTTTTTTGCCCTGATATACAATGACTCAAACGTTAATGACTTAAAAGATTTGGGGCAGGGAGCAGGGTCAGTTTACAATACATAAGAACCTGATCATCTCACCATAGATTCACATATTCCAGTTTGCAGCCCACAATCAGAAAATATCCACCAGTTTGTCTTTTACAGAGTGAACAACCCAAGATGCTTCACAACTGTGATACAATATAATATCAAACACCATACAATGCAAGGAATTAGGAGTGATGACCAAATATTTGTCTAGGGTGTCAGTTTTAAGGATTTGGAGATGCCGGTGTTGGATTGGGGTGTACAAAGTTAAAAATCACAACAGGTTTATTTGGAAGCACTAGCTTTCGAAGCGCCGCTCCTTCATACTCCACAACCACTTAATGAAGGAGCAGCGCTCCGAAAGCTAGTGCTTCCAAATAAACCTGTTGAACTATTAACTGGTGTTGAGAGATTTTTAACAGTTTTAAGGAGTATGTTGAAGGAATAAAGACAAACATGTTTAACATAAGAATTCCAAACAAAATTTGTTGATAGGAGAGCAATTAAAAGCCAAGATGTGCAAGAGGTCAGAATTCGAGGAGTACCTTGAAGGGCTGGAAGAGATTACAAAGAAAGGGATGGGGCACAGCATGGACTACAAGGAACAGAAGCAGAAGGTCTTTCCACATTTTGAGTCTGCTCCACCAGTCACCAAGATCATGAATGATCTGATTCCTCCTCATCTTGTCTTAAATGTGTGACCTCTTATTTGGTGATTATACCCTCTGGTCAGAGACTGCCCACTAGGGGGAACAACTTTTCTACATCTACTGCCAAGTCCCGTAAGAATAGTTTTCGTTTCAATAATGGCCTCCACTCATTCTTCTCAACTCCAGTAAGTACAGGCCTAACTACTCAATCTCTCCTCATTACACAGTCCCTCTACACTCAGGATCAAACTAGTGAAGCTTCTCTGGACTTTCTCCAATGTCAGTGCATCTTTCCTCAGATATAAGAACCAAAACTGTTCACAGTATTCCAGCTGTAATTTGACTAGTGCATTGCACAACATTAGCAAGACTTCCATACTTTGATACTTCATTGCCTTCGAATTAGTAACCAATGTTCCATTCGCCTTCCCTATCAACCTGCTGAGCTTGCATGCTAAAATTTTGTGATTTACGTACAAGTAGGCCTAAATTGCTGCAATGGAATTTTCAGGAATCCTTCTCTATTTAAATAATATTCAGCTTCTATTGTCTAGACAGGGATTGAAAAACAAAAATGAAAATTTTAAAACTAAGGTAATGCTCAACATGAGTCAATTTAACTCTGCAAGCCCAGGGTGATGTTAATTGGACTTCGCCTGAGTTAGACAGGAAGTGGACTTTAAGGTTACCTTTAGTTTTTGGAAGATAGAATGCAAAGATCAGCCAGAGTACACAAATATTCAAATCTTGCAATAATAAAATGTATGATTAAGGGTTTTAGCTGAGTGCCACCCGACCAACTCCAAGCAGATCCCCATCTCTATCCCCCAGATGTGGGCAGCCAGATGTGGTTTCATGAATGCGTTATACAAGTAAAGCTTGGCATCCTCACTTTTGCGTTCAATTCTTTTTGAAATAAAAGGATAGCATTCCAATCACCTTGCTGATTACAAACTTCTTGAGACTTGCACTGCAGAACACCTAAATCCATGTGCAGTTGAGAATCCTGTAGTTCTTGTTTATGTCATACCCTACTTTTTTTCTTCCACTGTCAAGTGAACAATTTTGCATTTTCTCACATATTATGTCATTGCCAGATACAGCAAACGTTTTAGTAACTGACACACATGAGACCAGCAGTGCACTGGGTGATCAACAGGTCCCCATAATCAATGTAAAAGCACACTAAGTAACAGAAACGTATGCAAGTATACACATCACTCTTACATTTTACTAACAGCATAAGTCACAAGTCATAGTGCAAATGTGCCTTAAATAAAACTTACCAACAGAGAGCCTTCTCACCAGTACCCTCAACTGACTACTCAGACATAGTGGAGACTGTGATAATACAGTAAACATCTGGTATTTCTGGTGCACAATTTTCACTAATTTATTCAGAGTGCCAGTTCATGAGCTGCCAGAAAAACAAAATTTGCTGTATTTGTCTACTCACTCAGCCTGTACTCCTCTGCAAATTCCTTGTCTTCTTCACAACATCATTTCCTACCCATCTAGGTGCTGCCTGCAAATTTAGCTATGTCTTCATTTTCCTCATCTAAGTAACAGATGTAAATTGTGGAAAGCACAACACAAACCCATACAAGACCTCACTCAGCACATCCTGCAATCAGACAAAGATCTACTTATGCATAATGTTTGCTTATCTTTCTTTCCATGCTAATATCTTGCCCCAACACCACAAGTTCTCATTTTTCACAACAACTTTGGATGCGGACCTGATCAAATGCCTTCTTGAAATCTACGTTAAATACAGACTCCTCTTAACCCACAGTACGTATCTCCTTCAGAGCTTCAGTAAGTTGATTAAATGTGATTTCCCATTGACAAAATTATGCTGACGCCTCCTCATGACCAAAGTTTTCGAAGTATACAATTAAATTGACTTACACCCCATATCAGGCATCAAGCTAACAGATCTATAGTCACAACAGATAAATAGCAAGCAGGACAAAACACCAACGTTTCACTGGAGGCTCATTGATGATGTTACCTCACATGATAATGAAACATCTGAGATCAAACCTACCAGCTCAGCGAGCAAACTTACAACCTGATCTGAGCTACAAATCTCCAAAATTTCAGATCTATAGCATCCTGCTACCTAGCTCCCTTCTTGGATAAAGGTTTTTTGCTGCTACTTTCCAGTCCAACAGAACCTTTCCTGATTCCGGAGTTTTTTTAAAAAATTAATACCAATGTATTAACTACTTCATTAACAACAACTTATAACAATTCCAGGAACGAGTACATCAGCTTGTCAACCTGCAATTCATTTACTCAGGATCATACAGGCTAAGAAAGTGCAGCATGAACGAGACCCTTCAACCAATTCTAGCTGCGACTGTCAAATATGCATCCATTCTACTCTCATTTTATGGCATTAGGTCTGTAACCTTTAATGCTCCAGCATTTCAATCTAAATTGTTGTTAGATGTCTTGAGGATTCCTGCCTCTACCACTCCCCTCTGGTGAACAGTTCTTTCTCAAATGCCCTCTAAACCTCCTGCCCTTACAACTGTGGTCACTGGTTACTCAATCCTCTCTTAAGAGGAAACATTTCTCTCCATCTAGCCTGTCTTTGCTCCTCCAATTACCCCTGAGCTCTGTAGGAAACAATTCCATTCCAGCCAGTCTCTCTTCACAGCTGAACATTTTGGTCAATCTCTTCTGCATGCTGTCTACTGTGATCATAACCTTCCTGTCCTGAGGCAATGAGAATCGCACACAATTCCCCAGTTTTGGCGAAGTTAACTGCTTCCACTTTCCTGCACTTGGCTCATTGTCGAGGCATTGCAATTGCACATGGAGATATTTCCTAAAGGTTCTGCATCCACCACTCTTACAAACACCGAGTTCCAAATTCACACCACCTTGCAGGTGAAAATATCTTTCCTCACATCTCTTGCAAACATTGTACCCTGCTCATTGATTCCTCCATTCAAGGCAAACAATTTCTTCCTGCCTACCCTATCTATGCCCCTCATAATTTTATACATCTCAGTCATATTCCCTCTCAAGCGCCCATGCTCTAAGGAAAATCCCAGTCCGTCCAATCTCTTTTCAGAACTGAAACTCTGCGGCCCAAGCAATATCCTGGTAAACCTTCTCTGCCCCCTCTCTAGTACCATCACATCCCTCCTATAACGTGGATTCCAAAACTGCAAACAATATTCTCATTATGGTCTTTTACAGTTCCAGCATCATCTCTTCACTCTTGAACTCTATCCCTTGACCAGTGAAGCAAGTTCTACCATTTGCCTTGAGCACTTTATCTGTCCTGCTACTCAAAGGACTGGTATGCGTGCATACCAAGATCCTTCTGCACGTCTCTCTTTCCTAGGGGCTTTTCTGCTCAATATATATGCCCTTGCATTATTAGCCCTTCCAAAATGCAATATTTCACATTTTTCAGGATTAAAGTCCATTTGTCCCCCTCAACACATCTAACCAACTTGTCTATTATTCTATAGACTAAAGTTTTCTTCTTCACAATTTATCCCACCACCAGTCGTTGTGTCATCTGCAAACTTTACTGATCATACCTCTTACATTCATATTTGGGTTATTAACATGCTCAACAAACAGGCTTCCCTCCAGTAAAATAGACGCCAAGTACAAATTTAAAACCTCAGCAATGTAATTCAGCTCCATACACACACTGCACATAGTCCCGAAAGAGCACATTATTTCTTTGGACATTGACCTGCCCCCAACATATTTATAAAACACTTGTGGATTTTCCTTCATGTTTCTCAACAATGCTTTTTCACGTCCACTCTTTGTTCTCATTTCCCTTGTAAACAATCCTTTCAGTCTCTACACTCCTCTGCAGCATCACAGTTTTGAGCCTTCAGAATCTATAAGCATCCCTTGGCATCCAGTGTTCTCCAGAATTGTTACTTAAACCCTTGAACTTTACGGGAAAATATTAGCTCTGCACTTTGACTATACCGTTCTGAAAGTTTTGCACTGCTGTGATGGGGATTTCCCTGCAAGTTGCTGCTCCCAGTTCACTTCAGCCAGACCTTGTCTTGTCTTTTTAAAATTAGCCTTCCCCCAATTCAGAGCTTGATTTTCAGGATATCTTTGTTCTTATCTATATCTTAAATCTAATTCAGTTATGGTTATTATCACCAAAAACTCCTGCAATGTGACGTATATCATCTCCTTCTGATTCATTCCCTAAAAATAAGTTCTGCACCAGTCAAGGCATAAGTTCTTCTCCAACATTCGACATCCTGGCTTAAAAGCTCTCCTGGACCCACTAAGAATCCCACCCTCTCCAAGCCGTACATATTTTAGCCATCCCAGATAATACTGAGAAATCCCCCATAACGCTTACATCTCTCTTGAGACTTGCTTATTTTTTTTAAAAACTTCAACCCCAATCAGGTGATCAACCCACTTTTTTTTTATTTCTACTCATACGGCCTCAGTTGAGGATCGAAGAACCATATTCTGCACTGTTCTGCTACCATAATGCACTTTGGTATTATCTGCCTGTATATTAACAAAGCACTTCTTACTATATCTCAGTACATGCAACAATAAAAAATTAATCAGTCACGACCCTCAAATCACTTATCTCATTTACAAGACTACTTGCACTAGAATATGTGCCACTGAGCTTTGTGATGCTCACTTATGCCTTGACTTCACATTGCCTAATAGACTGATTTTTCTTCCAAACTTGTCTGTAAACCACCCAACTGAACCTCCACTCCACATCCCACAGCCTATGCCAAATTAGGTTAAATCCCCACCAGCCACACCAGCAAACTTCTTGCAAGGATGTTCATCTAGTTCTAGTTGGGATGTAGCATGTCAGGCTTGAACAGAAACAAAGTCACTGATTAAGCAATCTTAAGACCTTACGTGCCGCTCCAACCCTTCAGCCACATAGAACATTACAGCGCAGTACAGGCCCTTCAGCCCTCGATGTTGCGCCGCCCTGTCATACTAATCTGAAGGTAAAAACAATGACTGCAGATGCTGGAAACCAGATTCTGGATTAGTGGTGCTGGAAGAGCACAACATTTCAGGCAGCATCCGAGGAGCAGTAGCCCATCCCACCTACACTATTCCATGTACGTCCATATGCCTGTCCAATAACGATTTAAATGCACTTAAACTTGGCGAATCTACTCCCGTTGCAGGCAAAGCATTCCATACCCTTACTACTCTCCGAGTAAAGAAACTAGCTCTGACATCTGTCTTATACCTATCTCCCCTCACTTTAAAGTTGTGTCCCCTAGTGTTTGCCGTCCCCATACTTGGAAAAAGGCTCTCCCTGTCTATCCTATCTAACCCTCTGATTATCTTGTATGTCTCGATTAAATCACCTCTCAACCTTCTTCTCTCTATAGAGAACAGCCTCAAGGCCCTCAGCCTTTCCTCATAAGACATTCCTTCCATACCAGGCAACATCCGAGTAAATCTCTTCTGCACCCTTTCCAAAGCTTCCACATCCTTTTTATAATGTGGGGACCAGAACTGTACACAATACTCCAAGTGTGGTTGCACCAGAGCTTTGTACAGCTGCAGCATAACCTCATGGTTCTGGAACTCAATCCCTCTATTAATAAAGGCCAAAACACTGTATGCCTTCTTAACAACCCTGTCAATCTGGGTGGCAACTTTCAAGGATCTGCGTACATGGACACCGAGATCTCTCTGCTCATCTGCACTCCCAAGAATCTTATCATTAGCCCAGTACTTTGCATTCCGATTGCTCCGTCCAAAGTGTATCATTTCACACTTGTCCACATTAACCTCCATTTGCCACCTCTCAGCCCAGCTCTGCGTCCGAGCTATGTCTCTCTGTGACCTACTATATCCTTTGTCACTATCCACAACTCCACCGACCTTAGTGTCGTTCGCAAATTTACTAACCAACCCTTCTAAGCCCTCATCCAGGTCATTTATAAAAATGACGAACAACAGTGGACCCAACACTGACCCTTGCGGTACACAGCTAGTAACTGGACACCAAGATGAACATGTTCCATCAACTACAACCCTCTGTTTTCTTTCAGCAAGCCAATTACTGATCCACACTGCTATATCGCCCACAATCCCATTCCTCCACATTTGGTATAATAGCCTACTGTGGGGAACCTGATCGAACACCTTGCTGAAATCCATATACACCACGTCAACCTGTTTACTCTCATCTTCCTGCTTGGTCACTTTGTCAAAAAACTCAATAAGATTCATTAGGCACAACCTACCCTTCACAAAACCGTGCTGTCCCTGACCAGATTATTCTTTTCTAGATGGTTATAAATCCTATCTCTTATAACCTTTTCCAACACTTTACCAACAACTGAAGTGAGACTCACTGGTCTGTAATTACCAGGGTTGTCTCTCCTACCCTTTTTGAACACATATTTGTCTATTCTATCCACCTATTCATTTACGCTCCAGCACATTGGGGGGGGGGGGGGGGGTTGGTGGAAGGAATGGTTGTGG
>NC_057712.1:136495652-136500019 GCF_004010195.1 Chiloscyllium plagiosum
AACAGTGAAGGGGAGGGTAGTGAGTGGAGGGGGTGGGGGGATGGGTATGGGGGAAGTGGAGGGGAGATGGTCAATGGGAGGGCAAGTGTGTGTGGTGAGTTAAGGAGAGGGGGTGGTGAGGGGACAGCGCGTGCCTAACGGCTTTCTGGTTTAAACTCCCCCTCCCCCTTCTCCCGCTGCTACTGCCAACGTTCGATGGAAAGGAAAACGGTTGCAGGCTCGTGCGCGCTTCACCGCAGCTACACGTCCAGACGGCGTAGGGTCAGGCCGAAGCTCAGCGCTCGCTGACTAAATACGCAGAGGCGAACCAGCCATCCGCTCGAGCCACATGAGAGCGAAGCCACATCTTTTATTTTCTCAAAACGACCAAAATACGGAAAATCGATGAAACTGCAATATTTATCGCAACAAAAACGGTAAAAATATACGGAACAACAGCGTCATATATGTGTTACCAAAATGGACCCGGTGCTGCAGAGACTTCTGGGGAAGGCTTGCTGCAGGCACAGCGCATGTGCGCCCAGTTCAGCATGGTGTATTAAACTGGACCATTAGGGGGCGTGATGGTTGCAGCTTGGACTCTTCCTCAGATCCCACAATCAAACAGGACTCACATTTGAAAGGTGCAGTTTCTATCTTACAGATTACAAGTAATAATATTGCAGATATTAAATTGTGTCTGTACAACAAAACATGGATATCTTTAGAGCTAGAGGATCGCTGGCATGGTAATCCAGAGACTCAGGAGAATGCCTGTGGCATATGAGTTCAATTCTCACCTTGGCAACTCGTGGAATTTGACCTCATTTAAGAAAGCATGAATTAAAATGTAGTCTGAGTGATGGTGATCATGAAACCATTGTAACGTGCAGTGAAAATTCATCTGGTGTACTCAAGTCAAGGGAGAGGGAGGAGGAACCACATGTGACTCCAGATCCACAGTAATATGAGGAAGGGTCACTGGACCCAAAATGTCAACTCTGATTTCTCTTCACAGATACTTCCAGACCTTCTGTTTTTGTTCCACAGCAATATGGTTCATTCTGAAATGACTGAGCAAGCAGCTCCATTGTATCAAACGGGTACAAAGTAACACCATAAGACAGGAGCAAAAGCCAGCCATTCAGTCTGCAATAACTCAGTAAAACTCACTGGAAAGGAACATCATTTATTGTTGAACATCAAAATAAGAGTCACAACTTACAACACACAAGGACCTATCCTAGCCCAGGGCAGACACTTCTGCAGATGCATCCTTGGATGTGTCTTTTATATACTGGTTCTGCTTTTTCCTCAAATCAACTTGTTCAGAAATGTTTTAGAGGTAAAAACAATGACTGCAGATGCTGGAAACCAGATTCTGGATTAGTGGTGCTGGAAGAGCACAGCAGTTCAGGCAGCATCCGAGGAGCTTCGAAATCGACGTTTCAGGCAAAAGCCCTTCATAGCTTTATTCCTGATGAAGGGCTTTTGCCCGAAACGTCGATTTCGAAGCTCCTTGGATGCTGCCTGAACTGCTGTGCTCTTCCAGCACCACTAATCCAGAAATGTTTTACACAGCTCTGGAGCAAACGGGATTTAGAGTCATAGAAACATACAACACAGAAGCAACACCTTTCAACCCAACTCGTCCAGGCCAACCAGATTAGATTAGATTACTTACAGTGTGGAAACAGACCCTTCGGCCCAACAAGTCCACACCGACCCGCCGAAGCGCAACCCACCCATACCCCTACATTTACCCCTTACCTAACACTACGGCCAATTTAGCATGGCCAATTCACCTCACCTGCACATCTTTGGACTGTGGGAGGAAACCGGAGCACCCGGAGGAAACCCACGCAGACACGGGGAGAACGTGCAAACTCTACACAGTCAGTCGCCGGAGGCAGGAATTGAACCCGGATCTCTGGCGCTGTGAGGCAGCAGTGCACATCTGTGCCACCGTGCCGCCCACATTTCGATATCCTAAATTAATCTATTCCAATTTGCCATATCCCTCTAAATCCTTCTTATTCATTTACCCATTTAAATGTTGTAATTGTACCACCCTAGGTTCCTTTTAAATCTTGCTCCCTCATCTTAAACCTCTGTCCTCTAACTTTGGACACCCCTAACCTGGGGAAAAGACCTTGACTATTCACCCTAGCCATGCCCCTCATAGTTTTATAAACTTCGATAAGGTCACCCCTCAGCCTCTGATGCTCCAGGGGAAATAACCCCAGAATATTCAGCTTCTCCCTGGAGCTCAAATCTGCCCACCCTGCAACAGCCTTGCAAATCTTTTTTGTATCCTTTCAAGTTTCTCAAAGCCTTTATTGTAGCAGGGAGAGTGGAATTGAACAAATTGAACCTGGGTTTCCTGACACAGAGGTTGGACAATACCGCAGTGCCACAAAGCCCCTGTATAGGGTTTATGCCAACAGAGGTGGTCTACTTGTTTTTTTGTGGCCTTCTCCCTGGTCTTTACCAACAATGAAATAGTTTCCACTTTTTTAAAGGACAACCCTCGGATTCAATGGAAAGCCATATTCAAAGTTCCTTACTGGACTGTATCTGCTGGTTTAAAATCTCTGTCTGGCCCATACCCATTGTGGCAGCTTTCATTGGGGGGCATCTTGTTTTTATTCAATCTTGTCGCCCAAGTTCAGGAAAGTCAGGCGAGGGTGTTGACTTATTAATAGTTCTGCCTTCGCTTTTCCCGTCCTCATATGCGGCATTGTCCTATAGTTGAAGAGGAAGCATGCAAGTTTCATTTCCAAAGATTCTGCAGTTGCTTTCTCATGCAAATACTTGAACTGCCCACTCAGCCAGACCATTTAAGGATGGATGGTAAGGTGCCAAGTGGATGCGCCTTACCCTGTTTGTCTTCATAAAGGTTTGAAACATCCTGCTGGTAAGTGGGCTTCACTGCTTGTTGTAAGGATTTCACAATGACTATGCATACTAAAAGATTGGCAGAGTTTTCTAGTGATTTAAGAGATGGTGGAGGCCATTCAGCACACCCTGATCCATTTTGAATGAGCATCAATAAGGATTAAATGGACCTGCAAAACCTGCATGTACTCAAACACAGGGTCTTCCTGGCTATTCCCATGGTGCATTGAGGCTGCTGGTTAGCCTTCTGGGTTTCCTGGCAGGTTTTGCATTGTTTGACCAGATTTTCAATATCTGTGCCTATGCCAGCCCACCAAATACACCTCCTTACAACAGGATATAGATCAGTTGGAGGCATGGGCAGAAAAATGGCAGATGGAGTTTAATCTGGACAAATGTAAGGTGATGAATTTTGGAAGGTAAAGTACAGATAGAAATTATACAGTGAATGGCAGAACCTTTAGGAGTATTGATATGCAGAGGAATCTAGGTGTGCAGGTACACAGATGACATAAGGTTGGATCGAGTGTGTTCATTTTCACTGAAATGCAGGACGTCGAGGGGTGACCTGACAAAAGTTATAAGATAGTGATTGGCATGGATAGAGTGGAATATATGAGGTTTTTCCCATATAAAAGGAGAGGTCAGTTACTTGGGGACACAGATTCAAGGTGCGAGGGAGGAAGTTTAAAAGAGATGTGCGAGGCATGTTTTTCATACAAAAAGTGGTGAGTGTCTGGAATGCGCTGCCAATGGAGGTGGTGGAAGAAGGCACAACAAGAAGCACCTGAACGAATACATGAGTAGGAAGGGAATAAAAGGATTTGGATCATGTAAGTGAAGATAGTTTTAGTATGGAAGGTCAAATGTAGCAGTGTGGGCTTGGGAGGGGAGTGGGGTGTGAAGGGTCTGTTCCTGTGCTGTATAGTTGTTTCTTCTTTGTTCATTTTCATTTTACAAATTCCTGGGGAGCCATTGTGCAATTCTTGAAGTATTAGTCACTAGGCTGAGTGTGAGACAAGCACTTGGGCTCCTCCATGATTTTCACTTCCCTAGCCCCCAACGCCTTATCTTCACCATGGGCATCCAATCCCTATACACCTCCATCCCCCATCACGAAGGCCTCAAAGCCCTCCGCTTCTTCCTTTCCCGCCGATCCAACCAGTACCCTTCCACTGACACCCTCCTTCGACTGACTGAACTGGTCCTCACTCTGAACAACTTCTCTTTCCAATCCTCCCACTTCCTCCAAACCAAAGGAGTAGCCATGGGCACCCGCATGGGCCCCAGCTATGCCTGCCTCTTCATAGGATATGTGGAACAGTCCACCTTCCACAGCTACACTGGCCCCACCCCCCACCTTTACCTCCGCTACATCGATGACTGTATCAGCGCCGTCTCGTGCTCCCACGAGGAAGTTGAACAGTTCATCCACTTCACCAACACCTTCCACCCCGACCTCAAATTCACCTGGACAGTCCCAGATTCCT
>NC_057712.1:136500815-136507314 GCF_004010195.1 Chiloscyllium plagiosum
ACCTCCTTCCACCTATCGCATTCCCAACGCCCCTCCCCCAAGTCCCTCCTCCCTACCATTTATCTTGGCCTGCTTGGCACACCTTCCTCATTCCTGAAGAAGGGCTTATGCCAGAAACGTCGATTCTCCTGCTCCTTGGATGCTGCCTGACCTGCTGCGCTTTTCCAGCAACACATTTTTCAGCTCTGATCTCCAGCATCTGCAGTCCTCACTTTCCCCACAACATGATGTCAACTTCTATGCTCAATTCGTTATATTTTGAGATGGAGGGTTTCAACTCTTCTGTAGGATGTCATTGTGCTCCACTGTTTAGGGTGATATACCGTAGTTTTGACAACTAGGTCATTTTGAGTCCAAGCATGGATTTGCTTAGCAGATACTGGTAGAGTGCCCATGAAGTTCAAAGTCATGATGATTTCATCCATCTTCAGAGGTGAAGATAGGCTAGTGAGTAGAGGCAAGATGGCTCATTTGTTTTGGCTATATGTCTCCCTGGAAGATGTTCTAAGATATATTTACAGGCAGCTAATGGAAGAGTGCAGCAATGTATCTGAACTGATGCAATGGGAGGAATTGCCTTGTCTTCCTTGAAGACACTCAGCAAAGGTTTGTGATCACTTATATCGTGAAATGGTGACTATAAACATACTGGTGAAACTTTATCACTGTGAATACCATGACTCAACCTCCTTCTCAATCTGGACATGCTTCCTTTCTGCCTCCAACAGGGTCCGTGATGCATGCGCAATTGGACCTTCTGTGCTACACAGCAACGGTGTGACAAAACGCCCATATCCCATAGGGAATGCATCACAGGTTACAGTGTGTGGCCTCAGAGGGTTGTGATTTGTAAACAAATGCTTGATTGATGTTTGCAAAGTCTGTTTTTATGGCATTTGCCATGACCATTTCTGTTTTTTTTAACGGAGGAGTGCCAGCTGGATCACCAGACTGGGTATGAATTTCCAATTACAATCTATGATACCTAGAAAAGACTTCAACTCCATTGAGTTCCTTGAAATCAGTGCCCTTTTTATGACCTCCACCTTCTCTTCGACAGGGTACAATCTGGCCTTGTCAACCCTGTACACTAGATTTGTTGCCTCATTTGCCTCATTTCCTTGTTTGCCATACATCAGCCGCAGAAAAATGCTGTAAAACTTCCTCAAAATTCTCCAAATTTTCCTTTGCAGTAGCTCTTGGAATTCATACATTATCCAGAAAGACGGTCACACTGGGCACCCTCTTCGAGGATGTTCTTCATCACCCTTTGTAAAATGGCACAAGCTAAACACAACCCAACGGCAAGTGAGTGCACTCATAGTCCTGTGTGAATATGGGACCCTTCACACAGGAATGTGGGGATGAACTTCCTGCATGACACCTCAAGTTCTAGTCGGAAGTAGGCATAACTTACTTCATATCTTATATTCCAGTTTGGAAAATATGGATAGTGAAGGCAGCGTTTGGTATGCTTTCCTTTCTTGGTCAGAGTATTGAGTACAGGAATTGGAGGTCATGTTGCGGCTGTACAGGACATTGGTTTGGCCACTGTTGGAATATTACGTGCAATTCTGGTCTTCTTCCTATTGGAAAGAAATTGTGAAACTTGAAAGGGTTCAGAAAAGATTTACAAGGATGTTGCCAGGGTTGGAGGATTTGAGCTATAGGGAGAGGCTGAATAGGTTGGGGCTGTTTTTCCTGGAGCATCGGAGGCTGAGAGGTGACCTTATAGAGGTTTACAAAATTATGAGGGGCATGGCTAGGGTAAATAGGCAAAGTCTTTTCCCTGGGATCGGGGAGTCCAAAACTGGAGGGCATAGATTTCAGGTGAGAGGGGAAGATATAAAAGACACCTACGGGGCAACTTTTTCATGCAGAAGGTGGTACGTGTATGGAATGAGCTGCCAGAGGAAGTGGTGGAGGCTGGTACAATTGCAACATTTAAGAGGCATATGGATCGGTATATGAATAGGAAGGGTTTGGAGGGATATGGGCCGGGTGCTGGCAGGTGGGACGAGACTGAGTTGGGATAGCTGGTCAGCATGGATGGGTTGGACTGAAGGGTCTGTTTCCACGCTGTACATCTCCATGACTCTATGACTATGTGACTCCCAGCCAGCTTTACAAACAAGCTTTCAATGCATGGCATAGATGATCTGTCTAAGCAGGAAATTCTGTTGACCATCAATTTATAATCCCCATGGAAATGAATCAAGTTGTCAGGTTTTAACACTGGGACAACTTGCACAGCCCATTCAAATTGTACTCGGTGTATGACAGTAAGTTCCTCGAGAAGTTCCAAATTAGCCCTTACATTGGCAAACAGGGCATAGGGGATCAACTGTGGTTTGAAGTATTTAAGTTGGGCCTGTGGGTCTACGTAGATCTTGCCCCGGCACCTTTTATGGTCCTGAGGCCCTCTTGGAGCACTTTGGGATGTTTCCCACTGACTTCATATAGTTTACCAGAACCCATTTTAAGGAACTGTTGCCAATCCAGGCATATTTTCTGTAGCCAGTCCCTTCTGAAAAGGTTGGACCATCATAAAGGGGAATCGGATTGTTTGTTGCCCATGTGTAACTACAGTTATAGTGGTCCCATCCCAATAATATGTAAGAGGTTCCCAGTGTATCTCGCCAATCAACCCTTGATTTTCTCAGGTTAAAGGCAAGATGCCCCATTAGAGTTACCTAAAGCTTTTCTCCCTAACAATAGATACAACAGCCCCGGTGTTCACCTCCATGTCTCGGAGATAGCCATTTACCTGAAGTTTTATCTTAATTGGGACCACTTTTGGAGCAGAGATGCAATTATTTACATCCTCATTTGTGAAGGCAGAACCAAGCTATGTGTTCAATTGTTCTGCTACTTCTCTGTTTTCCCATGATAATCTCCACCATTTCTGACTGGAAGGGTCCTACTTTTATCTTCATTAATCTCTTCACATATTGACAGACACTTTTACGGTAAGTTTATGTTTCTTCAAACCATACCCTCACCCTCATCCATTTCCCTCTCTTGATCAATCTCTTTGTTCTCTTTTTCAAAATTCTAAACTGCTTCCACCCTTCAGGCATGTTGGCAATTTTATATGGCTCCCATTTGGATCTAATATTATCCCTAATTTTCTTTGGATTATTTTTGCACTAGATAGGAATGAATAATTCTTGTAATTCATGGATATATTCCTCAAATATTAGCCACTACTTATCCCCGACAACTTTTCTCACAAGTTTCCTCAATCCATGATTGCCAATGTGTGCCTCATAACCTTGTAATTCAATTTGTTTAGTCACTCATATTTCTTCAACATACTGGTCAAAAATCCATGGAAATACTCCTCCTGTATTATTGCAAGTTTGGTTTGTCCAAAATGTATATCAAAGTCACCCATGATTACAGCTGTACCCTTATACATGCATCTCTAATCTCCTGTGCAATGGCTTCCCTTAGATTTCAGCTATTGTTTAGAGGCCTATCAGCAAATCTCATGAAATGTTTTTTGCCCGTGTTGCTTCTTATCTCTGCCCGTAGAGATTTCATATCGTGTTATTTTGGGCTAATATCCTTTCTTGCTGATTTTGTCCTTTACAAACAATTCTACCCCACCTTCTTTCCCTATTTGTCTGTCCTTCCTAAATACTAAGTATCCTTAGATGTTCAGTTTCCATCATTGGTCACCCTGCAGCCATGTTTCCATAATTATAACCATATCATAATCATGTACATCTATTTCTGCTGTTAATTCATTCACCTTCTTGCACATGCCCCGTGCATTAACACACACTATCTTTAAACTTGTGCATTTAACTTTGTTAGTCACCCAAGCATTACTTTTCTCTATGATAACATTTGTTTTTTTCCTTGCTTTTTCTTCCTTCCACTTTTGCTTATTTTTCTGTCTTTCATTTCTATTTTGGTTTCTTTCTTCACTGTCTTCCTGCTCAGGTTCCATCCTGATTGAGACACTGCCAACAGCATGAGCAAACAATCCACTGAGGACATTGGTCCCAGTCCTGCCCACTTGCGACTAGTCCTGTTTGTACTGATCCCATTTTCCCAGAACCAGTGTCATAATCCCAGGAGTCTGAAACCCTTCCTCCTACACTATTTTTTCCGGCATATGTTATATAATATATATTTTTAATTATGTTATCTGTTGTGTTAATGATCTGGATCTTGGTGTGCAGAGGACAATTTTAATGTTTACAGATGACACTAAACTTGTAAACTGTGAGGAGGGCAGTGTGGAATTCCAAAAGAACGTTGACAAGTTGGTGGAGTTGGCAGATATCCGAATAGTTCCAGAGATGTAGAGGAAAGGATTGCAAAGATGGTCCTGGATAGGAGCGAGAGTAACGGGTTAGTTATTATGGGGAACTTTAATTTCCAAATATTGACTAGAAATACTATAGTTTGAGTACTTTAGATGGGTCAGTGTTTGTTCAGTATGTGCTGGAGGGTTTCCTGACTAGCCAACAAGAGGTGAGGCCACTTTGGATTTGGTACTGGGTAATGAACCCAGCCAGGTGTTAGCTTTGGAGGTAAGTGAACACTTTGCTGATAGTGACCACAATTTGGTTATATTTACTTCAGCGATGGAAAAGGCTAGGTATGTACTGCAGGGCAAAAGTTATAACTTGGCAAAAGGCAATTATGATGCAATTAGGCAAGATTTAGGATGCATAGGATGGGGAAGGAAACTGCAGGGGATGGGCACAATTGAAATGTGGAATTTATTCAAGGAACAGCTACTATGTGTCCTTGATAAGTATGTATCTATCAGCAGGGAGGAAGTAGTCGAGATAGGGAGCCGTGGTTTATGAAGGAAGTTGAATCTCTTGTCAAGAGAAAGAAAAAGGCTTGTGTTAGGATGAGACGTGAAGTCTCAGTTCGGACGTTTGAGAGTTACAAGCTAGCCAGGAAAGACCAAAAGAGAGAACTAAGAAGAGCCAGGAGGGGACATGAGAAGTCATTGGCAGGTAGGTTCAAGGAAAGGCCAAAACTTTCTATAGGTATATCAGGAATAAAAGAATGACTAGAGCAAGACTAGGGCCAATCAAGGACAGTAGTGGGAAGTTGTGCATGGAGTCCGATGAGATAGGAGAAATGCTAAATGAATATTTTTCATCTGTATTCACACTGGAAAAAAAACGTCGAGGAGAATACTGAGATACAGGCTACTAGGCTAGATGGGATTGAGGTTCACAAGGAGGAGGTGTTAGCAAGTCTGGAAAGTGTGAAAATAGATAAGTCCCCTGGAGTGGATGGGATTTATCCCTGGATTTTCTGGGAAACCAGGGAAGAGATTGCAGAGCCTTTGGCTTTGGTCTTTATGTTGTCATTGTCTACAGGAATAGTGTCAGAAGACTAGAGGACAGCAAATGTTGTCCCCTCGTTCAAGAAGGAGAATATGGACAATCCTGGTAAATATCGACCAGTGAGTCTTACTTCGGTTGTGGGTAAAGTGTTGGAAAAGGTTATGAGAGGTAGGATTTATAATCATCTAGATAGGAATAAGTTGATTAGGGATAGTCAGCACGGTTTTGTAAAGGGTAGATCATGCCTCACAAACCTTACTGAGTTCTTTGAGATGGTGAGCAAATAGGTGGATGAGGGTAAAGCAGTTGATGTGGTGTATATGGATTTCAGTAAAACATTTGATAAGGTTCCCCACGGTAGGCTATTGCACAAGATACGGAGGCATGGGATTGAGGACGATTTAGTGGTTTGGATCAGAAATTGGCTAGCTGCAAGAAGACTGGTGGTGGTTGTTGAAGGGAAATGTTCGTCCTGGAGTTCAATTATTTGTGGTGTAACGCAAGGATCTGTTTTGGGTCCGCTGCTGTTTGTCATTTTTATAAATGACCTGGATGAGGGCGAGGAAGGATGGGTTAGTAAATTTGTAAATGACACTAAGATCGGTGGATTTATGGACAATACTGAAGGATGTTGCAGATTACAGAGGAACATAGATAAGCTGCAGAGCTAGGCTTAGAGGTGGCAAATGGAGTTTAATGTGGAAATGTGTGAGGTGATTCACATTGGAAGGAGCAACAGGAATAAAGAGTACTCGGCTAATGGTAAGATTCTTGGCAGTGTGGATGAGCAGAGAGATATCAGTGTCCAGGTACAGAGGAACCTCGATTATCTGAACGAGATGAGCAGGCACTATTTCATTTGGATAATTGATTATTCAGTTAATTGATTCAATACCTCTCCTCTGAGGCTCGGAGCTTTCTGAAGGTTCCTTTTTCCTCGCACTGCCTGCCTTCCCTCTTTCTCTGTCTCATGGTTTGTTTCTGAGCAGAGACACACTTGTGTATAAGGGACCTGCAGCATTGCTCAAGTCTCCCCCCCAACAATGGGATTGACACAGCGAGCACTTGTTCAGTCCACTCCCCGTTTAGGAGAGGAGGCAGCTGCACACCGCATGCGAGACTCTGCCCTCCCATCCACCCCCACCCCCCTCGGCCCTCCGCCCTACCCCCCCCTC
>NC_057712.1:136507356-136511536 GCF_004010195.1 Chiloscyllium plagiosum
ACCCCTTCCTGCCCCCTAGTCAACCCACACCCACATTCCACCCTGCCTCCCCCCTGTGTCCCTGCCCATCGTCCTCCCACCCCCCCCACCCACTCTGGGGCAGCTGGACTGGACATCAACTGTAAGACTACTGTTGCCTTTGGGGCGGGGTGAGTCTCCAAATACTAAAAAAACACACACACCCACACACCTTTTTACTGCAACTTTTTGTCAAGTTCCACCTTTGCCCTGTATCTGGGGAAGGGGAGTGGGGTTCAGGGTACACGCCTGTGTAGAACTCCCAGGAAAGTGTGGGGAGAGAGAGAGAGAGAGAGAGAGCGCGGGTGGTCAGTCATTTGGAAACGGTGCCTAGACTCCCATCTATGTCCAGGACTGTTCTCGGCAGCACTTCAGTAAGCCAAGTTCACTTTTAATCACTGTAAACAAAAGACATGATCTGTGTTGGTAACACCTCTTTGATATTCGGATAATTGATATTCAGATAATTAGGTTCCTCTGTACATAGAAAACTGAAAGTTGTCACCCAGGTTGATAAGGTTGTTAAGAAGGCATACGGTGTGTTAGCTTTTTTTTGTAGAATGTTTGAGTTTTGGAGACACGAGATCATGCTGCAGCTGTACAAAATTCTGGACAGGCAGCACTTGGAGAATTGCTTACAGTTCTGGTCACCGCATTATAGGAAGGATGTGGAAACTTTGGAAAGGGTTCAGAGGAGATTTACTAGGATGTTGCCTGTATGGAGGGAAGGTCTTATCAGGAAAGGCTGAAGGACTTGAGGCTGTTTCAGTTAGAGAGAAGAAGGTTCAGAGGTGTCTTAATTGAGACATCTAAGATAATCAGGGGGTTAGATTGGGTGGACAGTGAGAGCCTTTTTCCTTGGATGGTGATGGCAAGGAGGCGTAGCTTTAAATTGAGGGGTGAGAGAAATAGGACAGATGTCAGAGGTAGTTTCTTTACTCAGAGAGGAGTAGGGGCGTGGGACTCCCTGCCTGGAACAGTAGTAGACTCAACAACTTTAAGAGCAATTAAATGGTTGTTGAATTAGCATATGGATGAGAATGGAATAGTTTAGGATAGAAGCACTTCAGATTGGTTCCACAGGTCAGAGCAACATCGGGGGCCAAAGGGCCTGTACTGCGCTGTAAACTCCTATGTTCTATGTATGGCAGATGAGTTTCGTGCACAAAAGTGTGAGATGATGAACTTTGGTTGGAAGAATACTAAGTCAATAAAAAATAAGGGGATTCTAAAGAGGTGCAGGAGCAGGGGATCTTCAATGTGGCAGGACATGGAGACAGCACCTAATAAACTATACAGCATCCTCGGTTTTATTTATAGAGGCATAGCCCACAAGAGCAAGGAGATAATATTGAACCTGTATGAGGCACTTGTTAGACCTCATCTGGAGTGTTGTGTACAGTTATGGGTGCCACATTATCAGAAAAATGTAAATGCATGAGAAAGAATGCAAAAATGATTTATAAGCATGCTTCCTGGAGCGTCGGAGGCTGAAGGGTGACCTTATAAAGGTTTATAAAATCACTAGGGGCATGGATAGGATAAATAGACAAAATCTTTTCCCTCGGGTGGGGGAGTGCAGAACTGGAGGGCATAGGTTTAGGATGAGAGGGGAAAGATATAAAAGAGACCTAAGGGGCAACCTTTTCATGCAGAGGGTGGTACGTGTATGGAATGAGCTGACGGGGTAAGTGATGGATGCTGGTACAATTGCAACATTTAAAAGGCATCTGGATGGATAAGAGAAAAAGTGCTAGAAAAGCTAAAAGGTCTAAAACTTGATAAATCTCCTTACCCCGATGGACCACATCCGAGTGTTCTGAGGGAGGTGGCTGAAGAAATAGCAGAGGCGTTGGTTGTAATCTTTCAAAAATCACTGGAGTCAGGGAAAGTCCCAGATGATTAGAAAATCACTGTTATAACCCCTTTGTTCAAGAAAGGATCGAGACAAAAGATAGAAAATCATAGGTAGAGTAGCCTAACCTGGATTGTAGGTAAAATTCTCGAATCCATCGTTAAAGGATGAGATTTCTAAATTCTTGGAAGTGCAGGGTCGGATTAGAATAAGTCAGCATGGATTTAGTAAGGGGAGGTCATGCTTGACAAACCTGTTCGAATTCTTTGAAGAGGTAACAAGTAGGTTAGACCAGGGAAACCCAGTGGATGTTATCTACCTCGACTTCCAAAAGGCCTTTGATAAGGTGCTTCACGGGAGGCTGCTGAGTCAGGTGAGGGCCCATATTGTTCGAGGTGAGCTATTGGTATGGATTGAGGATTGGCTATCTGACAGAAGGCAAAGAGTTGGGATGAAAGTTTCTTTTTTGGAATGGCAGCTAGTGACAAGTGGTGTCCCACAGGGTTCAGTGTTGGGGCCGCAGCAGTTCACTTTATCTATTAATGATCTGGATGAAGGGACTGGAGGCATTCTGGTGAAGTTCGCCGATGATACGAAGTTAGGCGGACAGGCAAGCAGTTCTGAGGAGGTGTGGAGGCTGCAGAAAGATTTAGATAGTTTATTAGAGTGGTTCAAGAAATGGCTGATGAAACTCAATGTGAGCAAGTGTGAGGTCTTGCACTTTGGTAAAAAAAGAATACAGGCATGGACTATTTTCTAAACGGTGAGAAAATTCATAAAGCCAAAGTACAAAGAGATCTGGGAGTGCAAGTCCAGGATTCTCATCAAGGTTAACATGTAGGTTGAGTCCATGGTTAAGAAAGCAAATGTAATGTTGTCATTTATCTCAAGAGGGTTGGAATGTGAAAACAGCAATGTGCTACTGAGACTTTACAAAGCCCTGGTTACAATACGGTGTCCAGTTTTGGGGCCCACATCTCAGGAAGGACATACTGGCATTGGAGCGTGTCCAGCGGAGATTCACATGGATGATCCCTGGAATGGCAGGCCTAACATACGATGAACGGCTGGGATTGTATTCATTTGAGTTTAGAAGGTTGGGGGAGATCTAATAGAAACGTACAAGATAATGCATGGCTTAGAAAGGGTGGATGCTGGGAATTTGTTTCCGTCAGGCGAGGATACTAGGACCTTAGAATTAGAGAGGATCACTTTAAAATTGAAATGAGGAAACATTTCTTCAGCTAGAGTGTGGTGGTCCAGTGGAATTCATTGCCACGGAGCGCAGTGGAGGCCGGGATGTTAAATGTCTTCAAGGCAGAAATGGATAATTTCTTAATCTCGCAAGGAATTAAGGGATAGGGGGAGAGTGCAGGTAAGTAGCGTTGAAATGCCCATCAGCCATGATTGAATGGCAGAATGGACTCAGTGGGCTGATTGGCCTTGCTTCCACTCCTATGTCTTATAGTCTTATGGTCTTAACAGTATCCAAAGCAGTATACTGTATTGCAGAGAAGTGGCCACAGGGGACTCATGCACTGCCTGCTTTGTAGTCTGCTTTCTCTGCTGGGTGGTTATCCACACCCTCCCTGCCTGTGGAATCTTAGCCTGTAGATTGACCACCTATCTGTACATGCTGTCCATGATATGTAAGCCTCGTGGACATTCCACAGTGTCTCCAGTTGTTGGGTCCAGTTCCGAAACTCCGGCTTCTGGGAGCTGTAACTGGAAATACTTCCTGTACTCTTTCTCGCCCCAAGCACTGTTCCGACTTCTCAAATGGAGCAAGAGAAGCACACTGCAGCCTTGAATTTTCCTTCCAGAACTGATCACTCTAAATTGAATGCATAGACTGCTCTTAAAATCAAATAATCTTAAGTACTCGAGGGTGCTACTTCTCTGGATCTCTGCACAATTGCCCTTACAAACTATAAATCCAAAATAAACACCATACAAAATATAAGCAATAAAAATAGTTTAGAAATAGTATAACTAGAGCCAATGCCACCACAATTTCCATTGTCACCAGAGGGAGTTGGGAATCTGGAACTCATTACCTGTAAGGATGGTTGAGGTAGAAATCCTCAGAACACTGAAGAAGTGTTTAGATGTACACTTTTGATGCCAGGCTTACAAAACTATGATTCTGGATTAGTGGTGCTGGAAGAGCACAGCTGTTCAGGCAGCATCCAAGGAGCTTCGAAATCGACGTTTCGGGCAAAAGCCCTTCATCAGGAATAAAGGCAGTGACCCTGAAGCATGGAGAGATAAGCTAGAGGAGGGTGGGGGTGGGGAGAAAGTAGCATA
>NC_057712.1:136511615-136516195 GCF_004010195.1 Chiloscyllium plagiosum
CTGGGGTTCCTCATTTCGAAGCTCCTTGGATGCTGCCTGAACTGCTGTGCTCTTTCAGCACCACTAATCCAGAATCTGGATTCCAGCATCTGCAGTCATTGTTTTTACCCCTTACAAAACTATGAGCCAAATGCTGGAAAAACATATTTGAATAGCTAAGTCATTGTTTTTGATTGACACCAATGCAATGGGTCAAAGAGCCTTTTCTGTACTGTAGATCTCTCTGACTCTCTCAGATGTACTTCATCCAATCCTGCTGCCTTGTCAACTTGAATGCACTGACAGCCTTTCTAACACTTCACTATCAGTTTAAAATCCTTCTCATCCCTGGATTACCTCCAGCTTCTCCAGGGCTTCAGTAGCATCTATTTCCTTGATAAAGGCAGGTGCAAAGTACTTTTTGAATACTTGATCTATGGACCATGCTCCCATGATTGCAGTCGGCCCTGACACTTCCTATACTCCATCAAGACCTCCAATGTCTTGCTCTGTTGTACCTAAAAAAAAGCTAGTCCTGAATATTGTGAGACAGACATGTTTTTTTTCTGGGCTCGTTGCTTCAAGATTTCACCCTAAAGTGAGCATGTTGGGCCTGTATTCTCACTAATTCCATTTAGAATGCCCTTCACTGTCCTGCTGCAGATTTACCCGGAGGTAGCTGTTTCCAGTCTGCTTTGACCAGATCCTGCCTTATTTTAATCAAACCTGCCTTCCCCAATCCAAAGCCATTTTTGCAGACCATTGTTTTCTTTTTCCATAACATTGTATGGTGTTGTGATTGCTTTGGCTAAAATGCTGTCCCACTGCCACCATGCCCACCCGTCCAGCTTCATTCTGTAACATGAAATGCTCTTCTGTATACATTTCAAGAAGTCTGCGCCTCAAAATCCTTTACATTATGACAATCCCAATTAACATTGAAGTTGAAACCCCTGAATATAATTAGCCTATTTCTAAAATTACTTTTGTGGAATATGGGCATTGCTGGCTTGCTAGCATTTATTATCTGTCCCTAGTTGCCCTTGAGAAGGTAATGTCCTCTTGAACTGCTGCTGTCCACATTTTTTTTTTATTTCAAAAATATACTTTATTCATAAAATAATTTGATGGTCTGTACAGTTGGTCATGCCATACATATGTAAACATGTACATACAGAGATCAGAATTTATCATTTTTATACCGGTCTGTACATTTTTCAATCATATGTCCATATATTTAGCTGAGGTGTCAGCAGAGCCCAAATGACTGCGTGGGCCCCATGTTCTTCGTTAGGCAGGCAGACTTTACACAGTGGTCTTTCCCCACCGCGCCTTGGCGGCAGCTGCCCCAAGCTTCAGCGCATCCCTCAACACGTAGTTCTGGACCTTGGAATGAGCCAGTCTGCAACACTCAGTCGGGGTCAATTCCTTCAGCTGGGAGATCAGCAGGTTTCGGACCGCCCAGAGAGTGTCCTCCAGGCACAGTTGATGTTCGTCTCGGTGTGCGTCCCGGGGAACAGGCCGTAGAGCACGGAGTCCCGCGTCACGACGCTGCTCGGGATGAACCTCGACAAACACCACTGCATTCCTCTCCAGATTTCTTCTGCGCAGGCACATTCCAGAAGGAGGTGTGTGACAGTCTCGTCCCCTCCCCAGCCGCTTCGAGGGCAGCGTGTGGTGTGGCTGAGAGTCTGGACGTTCATAAAGGATCTCACATGCAGAGCCCTTCTCACCACCAGCCAAGCCATGTCTTGGTGCTTGTTAGAAAGTTCTGGCGATGAGGCATTCTGCCAAATGGCTTTGACAGTCTGCTCAGGGAACCGCTCGATAGGATCCGCCCTCTCCTTTTCCCGAAGGGTCTCAAGGACACTACGTGCTGACCACTTCCTACTGGACTTGTGGTCAAAGGTGTTTACGGTCACCTTGCAATCCGCCACCATGTGGCCTGACCTCCCGCAGGTTCGGCACACTTTTGGCTGCCCTGCGTATGTCAGGTAACCTCTGCTTCCTCCGATGGCAAAGCTGGAGGGTGGGTGGAGGATGTTCCCACTGGCATAGTTCTGGGAATAGGCCAGACCTGTGCCACGTATAACAGCAATGACAGTGCCTCACACTTGATGACCAGGTTTTTTCCCGCGATGGAGAGCGACCGTAGCGTCCATCTGCCCAGTTTCTGCCTCACTTTGCTGATGCGCTCCTCCCAAGACTTGGCGCACGCTCCAGCCCCCCTGAACCAAATACCCAGCACCTTCAGGTGGTCGGTCCTGACGGTGAAGGGGATCGAGGATTGGTCCGCCCAGTTCCCAAAGAGCATGGCCTCGCTCTTGATTCGGTTTACCTTGGCCCCTGAGGCCTGTTCGAACTGGTCACATATGCACATGAGTCTGTGCACGGACAGCGGATCCGAGCAGAAAACTGCGACGTCATCCATGTACAGGGAGGCCTTAACCTGCAGGCCCCTGCTGCCAGGAATAGTCACCCCTCTCAGGCTCGCATCCTTCCTGATGGACTTGGCAAATGGTTCTATGCAGCACACAAACAAGGCAGGAGAGAGAGGGCAGCCCTGCCTGACTCCAGATCTGACTGGGAAGCTGTCCACATGCTATAGGTTGATCCCCAATGCCCTTTGGGAGGGAATTCCATGGTTTTGACCCAGCAACAGTAAAGGAATGGTGATATATTTCCAAGTCAGGGTTGGGAGTGGCTTGGAGGGGGACTTGTAGGTGGTGATATTCCCATATATCTGTTGCCTTTGTCCTTCTCGATAGAATTAATCCTGGGTTTGGAAGGTGCTGTCAAAGGATGTTTGGTGAATTTCTGAGGTGCATCTTGTTGGTGGTACACATTCCTGCTCTGAATGTAGTGGTGGAGGGAGTGGATGTTTGTGGTTGTCCATGCTAATCAAGCAGGGTGTTTTGTCCTGGATGGGTGAATTGAATTGAATTGAATTGATTGTCACGTGTACGAGGCACATTGAAAAGCTTTGTCTTGCAAACAATACAGGCAGATCACAGAGTTAAGTAGCATAGATAGTAAATAATAGGTAAACAGCGGCAAAAACAAAAAAAACACAGGTACAGACAAATGTTAAGAGTTTGTGAGTCCATTCAGTATTCTAACAACAGTAGAGTAGAAACTGTTACAAAACCGGCTGGTGCACGCGTTCAGGCTCCTGTACCTTCTCCCGGATGGAGAGGTTGTAGAAAAACATTGCCAATGTGGGATGGATCTTTAAGAATGCTGGCGGCCTTTCCTTGACAGCGGGCCTGATAAATGGATTCTATAGGTGGGAGGTTGGCCTTTGTGATTGTCCGGGCCGAGTTCACCACTCTGTCAAGTTCCTTGAATGTTGTTGGAGCTGCACCTTTCCAGGCAATTGGGGAGGATTCCATCACACTCCTGACTTGTGGCTTGTATTTGACAGGCATTTAGGAGTCAGGAGGTGAGTTACTCACCACAGTATTCCTAGCCTCTGACCTGCTCTCGTAACCATTGTGTTCATGTGTTGAGTCCAGTTGAGTTTCTAGTCAATGGTGACCACCAGGATGTTGATAGTGTGGGATTCAGTGAGGGTAACACCTTTGAGTGTCAAGGGACAGTAGTTAGCTTATCTCTTACTGGTGGTGGTCATTACCTGGCATTTGAATGTTACTTGCCATATGTCCAGATATTGTCCAGATCTTTTTGTATTTCAACATGGACTGCTTCAGTATCTGAGGAGTTCTAAATGGCCCTGAACATTGTGAAATCATCAGTGAACATCCCCACTTTGGACTTTATGATGGAGGGAAGGTCATTGATGAAACAGCTGAAGCTGGTCAGGCCTAGGACACTACCCTGAGGAACTCTTGCAGAGACGTCCTGGAGCTGAGATGACTGACTTCCTACAACCACGACTACCTTCTTATGTGCCAGGTGTGACTGCAACCAGAGGAGAGATTGCCCCCGATACCCTTGATTCCAGTCTTGCCAGGGCTCCTTGATGCCACACTCGGCCAAATGCAGCCTTGATGTGAATGGCTGTCCCTCTCCCCTCCCCTCTGGAATTCAGCTCTTTTGCCCGTGTTTGACCCAGGGCTGTAATGAGGTCAGGAGCTGAGTGGCCCTGGCAGAAACCAAACTGGGTGTCACTGAGCAGGTTATTGCTGAGCAGGTGCTGTGTGATAGCGCTGTGGATAACACCTTCCATCACTTTACTGATGATATTGTTTGTTATTGTTTTTAAGGAGAAAGTGAGGACTGCAGATGCTGGAGATCAGAGCTGAAAATGTGTTGCTGGAAAAGCGCAGCAGGTCAGGCAGCATCCAAGGAGCAGGAGAATCGACGTTTCGGGCATGAGCCCTTCTTCAGGAATGAGGAAAGTGTGTCCAGCAGGCTAAGATAAAAGGTATGGAGGAGGGACTTGGGGGAGGGGCATTGGAAATGCGATAGGTGGAAAGAGGTCAAGGTGAGGGTGATAGGCCGGAGTGGGGGTGGGGGCGGAGAGTTCAGGAAGAAGATTGCAGGTTAGGAAGGCGGTGCTGATTTCGAAGGTTGAGACTGAGACCAGGTGGGGGGAGGGGAAATGAGGAAACTGGCGAAATCTGAGTTCATCCCTTGTG
>NC_057712.1:136516645-136578797 GCF_004010195.1 Chiloscyllium plagiosum
GGACATGCAGGTCCTTGGACTCCTCCATCGCCAGACCATAGCAACACGACAGTTGGAGGAAGAGCGCCTCATCTTCCGCCTAGGAACCCTCCGTCCACAAGGGATGAACTCAGATTTCTCCAGTTTCCTCATTTCCCCTCCCCCCACCTTGTCTCAGTCAAATCCCTCGAACTCACACCACCTTCCGAACCTGCCATCTTCTTCCTGACCTCTCCACCCCTGCTCCCACCCCCACTCCGGCCTATCACTCTCACCTTGACCTCCTTCCACCTATCGCATTTCCAACGCCCCTCCCCCAGGCCCTTCTCCCTACGTTTTATCTTAGCCAGCTGGGCACACTTTCCTCATTCCTGAAGAAGGGCTCATGCCCGATTCTCCTGCTCCTTGGATGCTGCCTGACCTGCTGCGCTTTTCCAGCAACACATTTTCAGCAGTTATTGTTTTTAGACATACTATTGAATTGTTTACATATCTGCTCCTGTGTTGCCCACTGACTGTTTGGGTTTGTCATTGTTTTTACCTCTGTCTTTAATACAGTCCCAGCAGTGTGACTGCCTCCTTTTTATCCCTACACTCTCCCCACAAAGCCTCATTTGAAGACCTCTCCCCGTTACAGTCCCTCTTTGTTGCTGTAATTGACTCCTTCCTTAACAATATCATACCACCTCCTATTTTACATTCCTCTTTTACAGAATTAACTCTACAAAATTTCAGTAATCTTTTTCTGCTTGGCACGCTGTCCTCAGATGGGTGCAATACTGTTGCCATGTTGTCAATGCAGTCAAACTTGTTTTCCAAATGTTCCTCCTGCCAATGTGAACTCATGCAAGATTGCGGTTGCCTTTTTGGCTTCTGCTCAGATACAACGGGAGACCATCAATATGGGAGCAGATCATAGCACAGTTCATGTTTTGTTTTCCACAGTTAAATATTTCATCTTTAAACATGAAAGACCAAGCTGGTAAAAGATGTTAAAACAGTCCGGGTTCATTGGTGTTTAAAGTGTTTTTTGGTGCATATTTGTTCAGAATGTCTTGCCATCATTTAATTTGCATTTCTTACAAACAAGTCTGTCCACCTCCCTGTCCTTTCAATAGGAGGTGTAACCTTGGATATTTAGTTTTTAGCCCTGATCCCCTTGCAGCCACCTCTCTGACGACCACAACATTGTACCCACCAATTTCAATCTGCACTCCAGGTTTATTTACTTTGTTTTATATACTGTCTGCTCTTAAGTACAACACCCGCTATCCTACATTGTTAGCTCTCGTAGCTCTCTTATATGCTATGCCTGAAGTTAGATTCCTGACCTTTTCCATACACTGTCCTATGACTTGTTCTTAAATTTCATTCCTGACATTCCCCAAACAGGGTTTCTCTCTACTCTTGCCTATGTTGTTGGGTGTCAACATGAACTACAACAACAGGATTGTCCCTCTCCAATAGCCTTTTCAAGCCAATTTGAGATGTCCCTTAACTTGGCACCAGGAAAGCATTAGGCCATCAATCCCGCTCACAAAGGATGTTACCTCTCCAGCTGATTATAGAATGCCCTACCACTATCACTTGTCGTTGTGCTTGATTGGCTTCCTGGACCACAGAGCCCAGTAGTCAGTTTGACAGCCCTCCTCGCAGACTCTTTCCTTATTCATACAGGGAGTAAGTATCTCATCACAAGGTCAAGAGCTGAGGCTCCTCCAATACTCCATTCAGGATCCCTCTATCTGCCTCACTTATTGAATTACTGTCCTTTCCCTGGCCAGTGGACACATTTGAAATACTTATGAGACAGGATATGACAGCCTGGAACACAGCATCAAAGTAACTCTCCCCTCCTTGCTGTGCTGCCATGCTCCAATTCTAGTTCTTTAAGTCCAAACTGAAGTTTCTCAATATGCAGATACTACCATCTGATGTGGTCACTGTGGCTCACAACAGGAGCCACCAGCTGCCACACCACACAACAACACATCACCTGTTTAATACAATTTGTCAGGTTTTATTTATTGTTAATAAAAATTCTCAGATGGTCACTAAATTGTTGTACTCAATAACAACACAGATAGACAAGTATTTAAATTACAGATCACCACTAACAGCAGCACAGATAGACAAACTGCAGTGTTTAAATAAACAGCCCACCAATAACACCAGCACAGTGGAGAAAGTGACGACTTCAGATGCTGGAGATCAGAGTTGACTGTGTGGTGCTGGAAAAGCACAGCCAGTCAGGCAGCATCCAAGGAGCGGGAGAATTGACATTTCAAGCAGAAGCCCTTCATCTTCCGTTCCTGATTAAGAGTTTGTGTTCGAAACGTTGAATTTCCTGCGCCTGATCTGCAGCGCTTTACCAGTACCCACTCAAAACCAATAACAGCAGAAGAGATAGACAGGCAGCAGTGTTTAAATAAACAGCCCACCAATAAGAGCAGCACAGAGACAGGGGGCAGTGTTTAAATAGGTAAAAACAAGGACTGCAGATGCTGGAAACCAGAGACGAGATTAGAGTGGTGCTGGAAAAGCACAGCAGGTCAGGCAGCATCCAAGGAGCAGGAAAATCAACATTTTGGGCTTATGCCCGAAACGTCGATTCTCCTGCTCCTTGGATGCTGCCTGATCTGCTGCATTTTTCCAGCAACACATTTTTCAGCTCTGATCGCCAGCATCTGCAGTCCTCACTTTCTCCATTTTGGGCAAAAGCCCTTCATCAGGAATCGAGGTACAGATAGACAGCCCACCAACAACAGCAGCATAAATAGATAAGGTGCAGTGTTTAAATAAACAGCCCACCAATAACACCAGCACAGATAGATAAGGTGCAGTGTTTAAATAAACAGGAGAAAGTGAGGACTGCAGATGCTGGGCATAAGAGTAACACAGATAGACTGGGGGCAGTATTTAAATAAACAGCCCACCAATAAAAGCAGCACAGATAAGGTGCAGTGTTTAAATAAACAGCCCACCAATACAGACTGCACAGATAGGCAGGGGGCAGTGCTTAAATAAACAGCCCACCAATAAAAGCAACACAGAGAGATAAGATGCGGGGTTTAAATAAACAGCCCACCAATAAGAGTAACACAGATAGACCGGTGGCAGTGTTTAAATAAACAGCCCACCAACACAGATAGACAGGGGGCAGTGTTTAAATAAACAGCTTAACAATAAGAGCAGCACAGAGACAGGGTTCAGAGCTGAAATAGGTAAAAACAAGAACTGCAGATGCTGGAAACCAGAGTCGAGATTAGAGTGGTGCTGGAAAAGCACAGCAGTTCAGGCAGCATCCAAGGAGCAGGAAAATCAACAGTTTGGGCACAAGCCCTTCATCAGGAATAGAGGCACAGATAGACAGGGGGCAGTGTTGAAATAAATAGCCCACCAATAATAGCAGCACAGATAGACCGGGGATTGTGTTTAAATAAACAGCCCACCAATAAGAGCAGCACAGATAGACCGGGGATTGTGTTTAAATAAACAGCCCACCAATAAGAGCAGCACAGAGAGATAAGGTGCAGTATTTAAATAAACAGCCCACCAATACGGGCAGCACAGAGAGATAAGGTGCAGTATTTAAATAAACAGCCCACCAATACGGGCAGCACAGAGAGATAAGGTGCAGTGTTTAAATAAACAGCCCACCAATACAGGCAGCACAGAGAGATAAGATGCAGTGTTTAAATGAACAGCCCACCAATAACAACAGGACAGATAGACTGGGGTTGTGTTTAAATAAACTGCCCACCAATAGGAGCAGCATCAATATACCAATAACAGATCACCGCTAACAACAGCACAGATATACAAGGGGCAGTGATTAAATAACAAATCACCGATAACAGCAGCACAGATAGACAATTGCTAAATTAAAGATCACTAACGTCAACAGTCCAGATAACTTGCAAGTGTGCCTCAATTAACCTTGTCTCCCCCAATTCTCAAACAATGCATTCAGATCTTAATGACTTGCTGCATGTATCAGCTTTCCACTTTACAGAGCAGTGATGGTCTAGTGGTATTATCATTGGACTGTTAATCCACAGACCCAGGTAATGTTGTGGTGACCTGGGTTCAAACCCCACCATGGCCGATGGTGGAGTTTGAATTCAATAAATATTTGGAATTAAGATTCTAATGATGTCCGTGAGTCGATTGTCAGGAAAACCCTATCTGGTTCACTAATGTCCTTCAGGGAGAAAATTGCCATCTTCACCTGGTCTGGCATAAATGTGACTCCAAACCAAAAGCAATGTGGTTGACTCTTAACAATTAGAAGAAAGTGATCAGAGTTGAGAGTGTGGTGCTGGAAGAGCCTAGCCGGTTAGGCAGCATCCGAGGAGCAGGAGAATAGATGTTTTGGACATAAGCATTTTATGATTGCCCATTCCTAATGAAGGGAAAGTGAGGTCTGCAGATGCTGGAGATCAGAGCTGGAAATGTGTTGCTGGAAAAGCGCAGCAGGTCAGGCAGCATCCAGGGAACAGGAGAATCGACGTTTCAGGCATAAGCCCTTCTTCAGGAATGAGGAAAGTTTGTCCAGCAGGCTAAGATAAAAGGTAGGGAGGAGGGACTTGGGGGAGGGGCGTCGGAAATGTGATAGGTGGAAAGAGGTCAAGGTGAGGGTGATAGGTCAGACGGGAGTGGGGGCGGAGAGGTCGGGAAGAAGATTGCAGGTTAGGAAGGCGGTGCTGAATTCGATGGATTTGACTGAGACAAGGTGGGGGGAGGGGAAATGAGGAAACTGGTGAAATCCTTGTTCATCCCTTGTGGTTGGAGGGTTCCTAGGGGGAAGATGAGGCGCTCTTCCTCCAACCGTCGTTTTGTTGTGGTCTGGCGATGGAGGAGTCCAAAGACCTGCATATCCTTGGTGGAGTGGGAGGGGGAGTTGAAGTGTTGAACAGGGTGGTTGGGTTGGTTGGTCCGGGTGTCCCAGAGGTGTTCTCTGAAACGCTCCGCAAGTGGCCGGCCTGTCTCCCCCATATAGAGGAGGCCACATCGGGTGCAGAGGATGCAATAGATGATGTGTGTGGAGGTTCAACTGTTCAATTTACCCCTGTTTTATACCCCCAAAGCATTGGATTGTGTCATTGACTTTTAAGTTTGTCAATATACTAAATCTAAACTGGATTGGAGTTTGTTTTTTTTGGGGTGTATAATTTAAACTGATTGGCCTAATTCGAATCTGTTTTTGTCTCTAGGCAACAATCTAATCTAGCTTTTGACCAAATGTTATATTTCTACCTTTTTTGAGAACACTTGGTACTGTCAGGTATTTTTGCCAGCTTTTAACTGTCTTAAAGGTACGGTATATCCACATCTTCATAACAGACACAAGCACAAGTCAACACTCACAAAACCCAATGCTTAGCTGTTGGATTAAAGAGAGAGAGGAAGAGAGAAAAGAAGTGAATTAAAGCACTTTTCCTTATTCCTGCTGCGAGCTTCTTTGTTTGCCCAAGTTCAAGTAGGCACACACCTTCCCTCTAAAGCCATTAGAAGTTAAAAAATCGATTGTATATTCCAAGAGTAGTTTGTGTTATTGTTAAAATACCTGATGGACTCGACCTTGAGCCTCTCTAGGTTCGTCCTGGAGATGGTACTCTGTGGTAGTCTGGAATATAAAACTCTTACAGACAGTTTAGTTTAAATTATTACCTTTATTTACCAATGGCATCAATGTTACACTATAGTATAGATATGTAGATGTATATGGATTTCAGCAAGGCGTTCGATAAGGTTCCCCACATTGTACAAAATGCGGAGGAATGGGATTGTGGGAGATATAGCAGTTTGGATCAGTAATTGGCTTGCTGAAAGAAGACAGAGAGTGGTGGTTGATGGGAAATGTTCATCCTGGAGTCCAGTTACTAGTGGTGTACCGCAAGGGTCGGTGTTGGGTCCACTGCTGTTAGTCATTTTTATAAACGACCTGGATGAGGGCGTAGAAGGTTGGGTTAGTAAATTTGCAGACGACCCTAAGGTCGGTGGGGTTGTGGATAGTGACGAAGGATGTTGTAGGCGACAGAGAAACTTAGATAAGCTGCAGAGCTGGGCTGAGAGGTGGCAAATGGAGTTTAATGCAGACAAGCGTGAGGTGATTAACTTTGGTCGGAGTAACCGGAATGCAAAGTACTGGGCTAATGGTAAGATTCTTGGTTGTGTAGATGACCAGAGAGATCTCGGTGTCCAGGTACACAGATCCTTGAAAGTTGCCACCCAGGTTGACAGGGTTGTTAAGAAGGCATACAGCTTTTATTAATAGAGGGATTGAGTTCTGGAACCATGAGGTTATGCTACAGCTGTACAAAACTCTGGTGCGGCCGCACTTGGAGTATTGTGTACAGTTCTGGTCACCGCTTTATAAGAAGGATGTGGAAGCTTTGGAAAGGATGCAGAGGAGATTTACTAGGATGTTGCCTGGTATGGAGGGAAGGTCTTACGAGGAAAGGCTGAAGGACTTGAGGCTGTTTTCATCAGAGAGAAGAAGGTTGAGAGGTGACTTAATAGAGACATATAAGATAATCAGAGGGTTAGCTAGGGTGGACAGCGAGAGCCTTTTTCCAAGAATGGTGACAGTGAGCACGAGGGGGCATAGCTTTAAATTGAGGGTTGATAGATATAGGACAGATGTCAGAGGTAGGTTCTTTACTCAGAGAGTAGTAAGGGTATGGAATGCTTTGCCTGCAACGGAACTAGATTCGCCAACTTTAAGTACATTTAAGTCATCATTGGACAAGCATATGGACATACATGGAATAGTGTAGGTTAGATGGGCTTCAGATTGGTATGACAGGTCGGCGCAAATCGAGGGCTGAAGGGCCTGTACTGCGCTGTAATGTTCTATGTTCTAAACCAGGCTTCAGCTAAGGTCCTAAAACCATTAGCAGAGTAGCGGCAGCAGCTCTTACCCCGAAATGCTCTCCCAGGCTACTCCCTTTATTGCTGCAAACAAGCTGTCTTTATACAGAATTTGGTGTTAAAATCACAGAAACGCCACATGTCCTGAATCAGATAAACAGCAATAAAATGGCAAAAGTTTGCAGAGGAAGAGAAGCACTTTGACTGGTCTGTGTACACTTGACTAATTGACATGCACATCAAAGTGGGAAACATTGACCGAGCCAGGCCCAAATGGTCAATTGCTTTGGCTAGTACATCATAGCAAGAGACGAGACTAAACCATGCGAGAAAGGTCATGGGGTCACATCGCTCAGCTAACTTGTCCAGTATCATTGTCCTAGAAAATGGCTGTTTCTTTTAAAATTATCTTAGATTCCCAAAATGCAACTTAAATTCATAACATTGCTGGATCTCAAGCTCCAGAGAACAACACAGACATTCAATCCATGATAAGCCAGTGTTCACTTAAATCAGACCATAACGGGTTAATCTTTAAATTGAGGGGTGTCCTGTCTGTCTGTCTCTCTCTCTGTCCCTTGAATCCTTCAGTCAGTGAATGTAATTTACAGAAGAATGTCTTCTCTCACTCGCACATGAACATCTTACAACTTTCAACCTGTAAGGGGAATGAGACATTCACTTCCCAGAAAGGACAAGATGAGGGAGCTGAGCTTCATAAATTCAAATCTGCTCGGTGTGGTATACATGAAAATGTATCAGGATTGTTCTATTACATGCATATTCCACTCAGTTTATTAATTTACAAGTTGTTTTCCTATTGAGTATGAGTTTTGGTAAGAGTCTTCGATATAACCAGAATTTTTAGTTATCCGACATCCCACTGTGAAATATGTGTGCCTCCAGCCTTTGGAATTACTGCCACACATTCCACAAGTGAACAAATCACCTTATTTACACCGATCCATTGACACAAAGAATAGATGTCCCCAATTCTTCTGAACAAATCATTAGACTCTTAGTTCCGGACCATTATTGGATTCAAATATGATTTGGAGAGGCCGGTGTTGGACTGGGGTGTACAAAGTTAAAAATCGCACAACACCAGGCTATAGTCCAACAGGTTTAATTGGAAACACACTAAATTTTGGAGTAATGCTCCTTCATCACCTGATGAAGGAGCGATGCTCTGAAAGCTAGTGTGCTTCCAATTAAACCTGTTGGACTATAACCTGGTGTTGTGTGATTTTTAACTGGATTCAAATACACCATCTGCCATGCAGGATTCACCCCTGGGTCTTCAGAACAATAACTGGGCCACGAAATGAATAATTCAGTGATTATACTACCAGGCCATCATCTCCCCAAATTGAGCGTCGTTATTGGCTGGGGGTCAAGCTGCACCCTGATAGAGGAGTTGAAGTTCTTCATAAAATAGACATTGTTTTGAAGAACTTTATTACTGAATTCAGTGATCTATATCTTGTGTTAGCTCCAAAGCCAATTCATAAGATCTGTTTCAGAATTATCTGCCATTTAATATGTAATGTATATTAATCATCAACTGCAATTGCTTGTTGATTAATGTTTAACTTATGTTATTCTGAATATTAGGGTATAGGGTTTTATTTAAGACAGCATTTAGTATTTACAAACAACATTGGCATGACTACAAAGGAAGATTTCCGAAAAAACTCGTAACAATTAGGAGCTGAAATAAAAAGCAGTACCTCCAGGGCTAATAATCTTTAGTTTACCACCTGAGCCATGGGCAAACTGGCATGGGTTAAATAAAGTCAGTGATATAAATGCAAGGCTCAAAGATTAGTGTTTGTGGGATGGGTTTCAATTCATAGGCACTGGCACTATTACTAGGGTAGAAGAGAGCTGTTCTTATTGGATGGGCTTCTTGAACTGCACTGAGACCAGTTTCTTGGTGGATTGAATAACTAGGGCTGTAGAGAGCTTTAAACTATTGGGAAGGAGGTGGGTATGGGAGAGAGGAAATGAGGTTTACAAAGCACGAGCATATGGCAGAATTACATCAAAATGAAAAAACTGCGAATGTTGGAAGTCAGAGAAATTGCTGGAAAAGCTCAGCAGGTCTGGCAGCATCCGAGGAGAGAAATCAGAGTTAACATTTCGGGTGTAGTGACCCTTCCTCAGAACTGATGGTAGCTCAGAAAATATTTTTTTATGCAGAAGAAAGATTGGGCAGGGGTAAGGAGTAAATGATACTTGGAGAAAGAGCCCAAAGAGAGAGAAGAACATTTGGACAGGCAAAGGAGTGGATAATGATCTGGCTAGGAGGGTGAATAGCTGTTAATGGGGACAATTAGTAGCTAACAATGGGTTGTGTGTAATAGCAGACCATGTGATAACAAGGACTGGTGTGTGGAGTTTGGGGTTAGGGAGAAGGTGCCTCAAACCCTAAAGTTGTTCAACTCAGTATTGAGTCCAGAAGGCTATAGAGTTCCAAAATGGGAAATGAAGAGTTGTTCTTGCACTTAGCTGCACTGGAGCACTGCAGCAAGTCTGTCCCCAGAAATGGAAACAGGGATGTTGAGGAATGGAAGGTGGAAGAACAGTACCTCATTCATCGCTTGGGAACTCGGCAGCCTTCTGGAATCAATACTGTATTGAGTTCACCAATTTTAGGGCTTAAGACACCTTTTCCTATGTCCTTACCCTAACCCCCATCCACTAGGCCTAGTTATCACACAGGGGAAAGTGACCACTGCAGGTGCTGGAGATCAGAATCAAAGAATGTGGCAATGGAAAAGCACAGCCGGTTAGACAGCATCTGAGGAGCAGGAGAATCGATGTTTCGAACATTAACTCTTCATCAGGAATGATGAAGAGCTTATGCTCGAAACGTCGATTCTCCTACACCTCGGATGCTTCCTGACTGGCTGTGCTTTTGCAGCAACACACTCCAATTTGTTATCACATATGCCATAGAGTCATCGAGATGTACATCATGGAAACAGACCCTTCGGTCCAATCCGTCCATGCTGACCAGATATCCCAACCCAATCTAATCCCACCTGACAGCACCTGGCCCATATCCCTCCAAACCCTTCCTATGCATATACCCATCCAAATACCTCTTAAATGTTGCAATTGTACCAAACTCCACCACTTCCTCTGGCAGCTCATTCCATACACGTACCACCCTCTGCGTGAAAAAGTTGCCCCTTAGGTCTCTTTTATATCTTTCCCCTCTCACCCTAAACCTATGCCCTCTAGTTCTGGACTCCCCGATCCCAGGGAAAAGACTTTGTCTATTTATCCTATCCATGCTCTCATAATTTTGTAAAACTCTATAAGGTCACCCACAGCCTCCGACGCCCCAGGGAAAGCAGCCCCAGCCTGTTCAGCCTCTCGCTATAGCTCAAATCCTCCAACCCGGGCAACATCCTTGTAAATCTTTTCTGAACCCTTTCAAGTTTCACAACATCTTTCAGATAGGAAGGAGTCCAGAATTGCACGCAATATTCCACATAGTCTGCAATCACACACAACTCATTGTTAGCCACGAATAGTCGCCATTAGCTATTCATTTTCCAAGGCTTACTATTACCCACTCCTTTGTTTGCCTCAGTTCTTCTCTCTCTATGGGCTCTATCGCCACCTATCCCTCACCATATCTTCTGCATAAAAACCAACGTTTTCCGAACTACCATCGGTTCCGAGGAAGGGTCACTGCACCCAAAACGTTAACTCTGATTTCTCTGCACAGATGCTGCCAAACCTGCTGAGTTTTTCCAGCAATTTCTGCTTTTGTTTGTGGCAGAATTACATGGCAACTATAGGAACAGACAGTGTATACAAACATAGAGAAACAGCATTAAATCAAGTCAACAGGGAAAAAAATTATAAAAAAATGAAATTAATGGCTCTTTACTTGAATTAGTATAGTGTTTAGAACAAAATAGATTGATTTACTGCACAAATACAGGTTAATGAGTATCCTCTTGTAGCTTTTACAGAGGCATGGTTACAAGGTGATCAAAGTTGGAATCTAATTTTTCGTAGGATGTTACTCTTTGAAAGGACAAGAAAAGGAATGAGTACTCAGGTAGCATATTTAGTACAATGGCATGAAATTATCTTGTACATCAAACCTGTACGAGTGAAAGGGAGGAATAATAAGGGAAGAAAGGCATTAGATTTGGAGTAATCTATAGGCCCACAAATTGTATCTATACAGTGGAGCAGATAATAAGTCAGGAAATAAGTATGTAACAAAGGCAGTACATTAACCATCGGTGAATTTAATCTTTGTGTAGATTGTGACAGCCAGATTGACAGAGGAGGCCGTGAGGAAAATTTAATAGAGTCTGTTTGGGACAGCTTCCTCGAACAGTATGTTGTAAATCTGTTTGATTTGTTTTGAATATGGTGATGTGTAATGAGGCAGGTGTAGTAAATGATGTCAGAGTGAAAGATCCCCATGAAAACAGTGACTATAACATGGTCAAATTTAGCATTTCAATTTGAGAGGGAGGAACTTGAGTCGCTAAATTTAAATAAGGATAATTCCAAAGGAACAAGGGTAGAGCTGGCTGGAGTGGACTAGAAAAAGAGTTTAGCTGGGAATACATTTGAGGAACAGTGGCAAACATTTAAGAAATTAGTTCCTGGCTCACAGCAAAGTTGTATTCCACTGAGGAAGAAGGATTCTAGGAGGGGAATAAGCCAACTCTTGTTCTCCAGGGGAGTTAAGGACAGCATCAAATTGAAAGAAAAAGTATAGATGTAGCAGAAAAGCCAGAGGATCAGTGAAAAGCCAGATGATTAGGAAAATTGAAAAAACCAACAAAGGCAACCAAAAAAAAGGGAGAAAATAAACTGGAAGGATGTTGTAGAATTTGAAAGGATTCAGAAAAGATTTACAGGATGTTACCAGTGTTGGAGGATTTGAGCTATAGGGAGAGGCTGATCAGGCTGGGGCTGTTTTCCCTGGAGCGTCAGAGGCTGAGGGGTGACCTTATAGAGGTTTACAAAATTATGAGGGGCATGGATAGGATAAATAGACAAGGTCTTTTCCCTGGGGTGGGGGAGTCCAGAACTAGAGGGCATAGGTTTAGGGTGAAAGGGGAAAGATATAAAAGAGACCTAAGGGGCGTGTATGGAATGAGCTGCCAGAGGAAGTGGTGGAGGCTGGTACAATTGCAACATTTAAAAGGCATCTGGATGGGTATACGAACGGGAAGGGTTTGGAGGGATATGGGCCGGGTTCTGGCAGGTGGGAATAGATTGGGTTGGGATATCTGGTCGGACATGGACGGGTTGGACTGAAGGGTCTGTTTCCATCTCTATGACTTTATGACTCTGATATGCAAGTAATATCAAGATGACCAGCTAGACCTTTTTTAAGTATATAAAAAGGAAAAGGGAAGCCAAAGTGAACGTAGGTCCCTTAGAGAATGAAGCTGGGGAGTAAGACCATAAGACATAGGAGCTAAAGTGGATCTTCAACCCATTGAGTCTCCTCCACTATTCAATGAGATCGTTGCTGATCTGAAAATTCTCAACTCCACTTTCCTGCCTTTTCTCCCTAACCCTTGACTCCCTTAATGATTAAAATCTATTTCTGTCAATGTACTTTACTTAATAATCCAGATTCTAACAATGCAAAGATCCAGTAATGCCTCGTTCCTGGTTGGAACAAGATGTACGAGTCAAGAAAGGTCTCCTGAACACAATTTCAAAATATCCCCTACTTTCCCTTTAATTTAACGCGATACTAATATTGCTTGTTGCTGAACAATGAGACCTTGGAGTGCAGGTTCATAGTTCCTTGAAAGTAACATTGCAGGTTGATAAGATAGTGAAGTAGGCATTTGGTATGCTTTCTTTTATTGGTCAGAGCATTGAGTACAGAAGTTGGGAGGTCATGTTGTGGATGTACAGGACATTGGTTAGGAATATTGTGTGCAATTCTGGTCTCCTTCCTATTGGAAGGATGTTGTGAAACTTGAATGAGTTCAGAAAAGATTTGCAAGTATGATGCCAGAGTTGGAAGATTTGAGCTATAGGGAGAGGCTAAACAGGCTGGGGCTATTTTTCCTGGAGCATTGGAGGCTGAGGGGTGACCTTACAGAGGTTTATATCATGGGGGGCATGGATAGGATAAATAAACAAAATCTTTTCCTTGGGATGGTGGAGTCCAGAACTAGAGGGCATAGGTTTAGGGTGAGAGAGGAAAGATCTAAAAGGGACCTAAAGGGCAACTTTTTCAGGTAGAGGGTGGTGTGTGTACGGAATGAGCTGCCAGAGGAAGTGGGGGAGGCTGGTACAATCGCAACATTTAAAAGGCATCTGGATGGGTATATGAATAGGAAGGGTTTGGAGGGATATGGGCTGGGTGCTGGCAGGTGGGACTAGATTGGGTTGGGATATCTGGTCAGCATGGACGGGTTGGACTGAAGGGTCTGTTTCCGTGCTGTACATCTCTATGACTGTAAAAACAGAGTTGCTTAAAGATTTTGCTTTATATTCTTTAGGACAAATGCAAGAAAGCAAAACTCAAAACAATCACAACAGTTTTTGCAGTGGGAGAAAAGACATTAACAGCCAAGTCAACTCAAATTAGCTGAGGCATTGCCATTTGAAAACAATAAAAAAACTAAGGCTCCCCAACTGTCAGATAATTAAAAAATACACAAAAAACTTGAACACATTTCTTCTACCTGCAGAGAATGAATCTCTGCTTGTGAAAATATGTTGGTTGAGCAATTGTAAATGAATCATGTTGTGAGCTTGATTGATTGTGCAATGATTATTAGCCAATCATGGAATCACAACTAATCTGAGATGATAAGAATTAAGAATTGTGCAGTACAGGTGAGGTCCTTCACCCATCAAGTCTGTACTGTTAAAGCTACACTAAGTCTAAACTAGTCCCATGTTCCAGCACTAGGTCAATTGTCTTGAATGTAGCTACATTTTAAATGCTCATCTAAATACTTTTTAAAGATGGTGAGATGAGCCACCTTAGCTATGTTCCCAGGCAGTGCATTCTGGACAGCCACCATCCTTCGGTGAAAAAGAACTCTCTTTTCAAATTCCCTCTAAAACTTTCATCTTAAAATGATGCCCCTTGCATCATATTGTATACATCTCCAAGAGGTCTCCCCTCAACTTTCTCTGCTTCAGAGAAAACAACCCAAGCTTATCCAGCCTCTCTTCACTGCTGAAATGCTCCATCCCTGTAGCATCCTGGGAAATCTCCTCTGCACTCCCTCGAGTGCAATCTCAACTTTCCAAATGAACCAGAAAATCAGACAGTCCTTCAGCTGTGGCTTAACCAAAATCGTGTATATCTCGAACGCAACCTCCCTGCTCTCATAATCCATGCCTCGACTGATAAAGGCAAGTGTCCCTTCTGCTGCCTTAGCCTGTTCTGCTTCCATCAGGGAGCTGTGACAAACATCCTATCCCTTTGTTCCTTTGAATTTTCCAGTGTCTTGCCATTTATTAAGTATTCACTTGTTTTGTTTCTTCTTCCACAGTGCATCACTTCTCATTTGTCAGGGAAAAAAGAGGAGGGGGTGGAGCACTGCTAATTAGAGAGGGTATCACAGCTACAGAAGTTACCATTGTCGAGGAGGGTCTACTTACTGAGTTAGTATGGGTGGAAGTTAGGAACAGTAAGGGAGCAGTCACCTCGTTAGGGGTTTACGACAGGCCCCCCAATAGCAGCAGGGAGATTGAAGAAAACAGGTCAGCAGATTTTGGAAACGTGTGAATGTAGTAGGGTTGTTATAATGGGTGACTTTAACTTTCCCAATATTGATGGGAACCTCCTTCGAGCAGATGGTTTGGAAGGAGCTGTTTTTGTAAGGTGTGTTCAGGAGGGTTTCCTAACTTAGTACTTTGACAGGCTGACGAGGGGAGAGGCCATTTTGAATTTGGTGCTCGGCAATGAGCCAGGGCAGGTGTCAGATCTTGCGGTGGGAGAGCATTTTGGTGATAGTGACCACAACTGTCTCACATTCTACATAGCTATGGAGAAGGAGAGAAGCAGGCACAATAGGAGGATGTTTAATTGGGGAAAAGGAAACTATGATGCTATCAGACGTGAGTTGGGAAGCATGGACTGGGAGCAATTGTTCTATGGAAAGGGCACTATTGACATGTGGAGACTGTTTAAGGAACAGTTGTTGCGAATGATGCATAAATATGTCCCTCTGAGACAGGCAAGAAGGGGTAAGATAAAGGAACCTTGGATGACGAGAGCGGTGGAGCTTCTCGTCAAAAGAAAGAAGGCAGCTTACATAAGGTGGAGGAAGCTAGGGTCAAGCTCAGCTCTAGAGGATTACAGGCAGGCAAGGAAGGAGCTTAAAAATGGTCTGAGGAGAGCCAGGAGGGGGCACGAGAAAGGCTTGGCAGAATGGATTAGGGAGAACACAAAGGCATTTTACACTTATGTGAGGAATAAGAGAATGGTCAAAGAAAGAGTAGGGCTGATCAGGGATAGCATAGGGAACTTGTGTATAGAGGCTGAGGAGGTAGGGAAGCCCTAAATAAGTTTTTTGCTTCTGTCTTTACTAAAGAAAAGGACCTTGTAGTGAATGAAACCATGGAGGAGCAGGTGTGCATGCTGGAACAGATAGAGATTGAGGAAGCCGATGTGCTGAAACTTTTGACAAACATTAAGATTGACAAGTCGCCAGGGCCAGACCAGATTTGTCCTCGGCTGCTTTGATAAGCGAGAAATGTGATTGCTTCGCCACTTGCAAATATCTTTGCATCCTCGCTCTCCACCAGAGTCGTACCTGAGGACTGGAGGGAGGCAAATGTAATTCCTCTCTTCAAGAAAGGAAATAGGGAAATCCCCGGCAATTATATACCAGTCAGTCTCACGTCTGTCGACTGCAAGGTGTTCGAAAGGATTCTGAGGGATAGGATTTATGACCATCTGGAAGAGCATGGCTTGATTAAATGCAGTCAACACGGCTTTGTGAGGGGCAGGTCATGCCTCACAAATCTTATTGAGTTCTTTGAGGATGTTACTAGACAAGTTGATGAGGGTCGAGCGGTGGATGTGGTATATGTGGACTTCAGCAAGGCCTTTGATAAGGTTCCCCATGGTAGGCTTGTTCAGAAGGTCAGGAGGAATGGGATACAGGGAAATCTAGCTGTCTGGATACAGAATTGGCTGGTCGACAGAAGGCAGCGAGTGGTAGTGGAAGGAAAATATTCTGCCTGGAAGTCAGTGGTGAGTGGTGTTCCACAGGGCTCTGTCCTTGGGCCTCTACTGTTTGTAATTTTTATTAATGACTTGGATGAAGGCATTGAAGGATGGGTCAGCAAGTTTGCAGATGACACAAAGGTTGGAGGTGTTGTTGACAGAATAGAGGGCTGTTGTAGGCTGCAGCGGGACATTGACAGGATGCAGAGATGGACTGAGAGGTGGTAGATGGAGTTCAACCTGGAAAAATGCGAGGTGATGCATTTTGGAAGGTCGAACTTGAAAGTTGAGTACAGGATTAAGGATAGGATTCTTGGCAGTGTGGAGGAACAGAGGGATCTTGGTGTGCAGGTACATAGATCCCTTAAAATTGCCACCCAAGTGGACAGGGTTGTTAAGAAAGTATATGGTGTTTTGGCTTTCATTAACAGGGGAATTGAGTTTAAGAGCCGTGAGATCTTGTTGCAGCTCTATAAAACTTTGGTTAGACTGCACTTGGAACACTGTGTCCAGTTCTGGTCGCCCGATTATAGGAAAGATGTGGATGCTTTAGAGAGGGTTCAGAGGAAGTTTACCCAGGATGTTGCCTGGAATGGAGGGCTTATCTTACGAGGAGAGGTTGACTGAGCTCGGACTTATTCCATTGGAAAAAAGAAGGAAGAGAGGGGACCTAATTGAGGTGTACAAGATAATGAGAGGCATAGATAGAGTTGATAGCCAGAGACTTTTTCCCAGGGCAGAAATGGCTAACACTATGCATTTTGGAAGGTCGAACTTGAAACTACTAGTCTGCTGTTCTGACCAATCTGTCTCTATCCTCCTGTAACCCAAAACCTTCTTCCTCACTGTCAACCACTTGGCAAATCTTTCTTTCATTCATAAACTTAGTTATCAACTCCCACATTCTCATCTATATTGGTTATGTATATGATGAACACAAAGGGTTAGTTTCAGATTGACAACAGCATCCTGCTTGTGGAAGATTCCTCTCATGTAACTCTGAATATTTGCAGCATTTAACAGTTTGTTTAACTTGATACAGAGGAACCTTGACTTTCCAAATAAGATGGGTGGGCACTATTTCATTTGGATAATTGATTATTCAGATAATCGATTTTACCTTAAACAAGGGAAGACTAAGACAAAGATCACCAAAATCTGGGCATTTGTTCAATTTTAGTCCTGTAAGTTCAAATGTTTTGAATACTTTTTCTCTATTGTTTTAATGTTCTTACTTTTTTTAGGTCACTTAGTTATTATTTGTTTCTAATAGGAAACTTGTCTCTTCTACCATGAAGGAAGTCAAAAAATATTCATTCAGTGCCTTTGCCATTCCCTCGATCCCCATGATCAATTTCTCCTGTCTCTCCTTTATTTATTAAAAAAAAATTCACAGGATATGGGCATAACTGGCTAGGCCAGCATTTATTGCCCGTCCCTAACTGCCCAGAGAGAAGTCAAGAGTCAAACATGTTACTAAAGGTCTGGAGTCACATGTCGGCCATAACAGGTAGGGACAACAGCTTCCCTTCCTATAGGAATGAGTGAACCAGATGGGTTTTCCAATAATTGACCAATGTTTACTTTAGCTGCTCTCTTCTTTTTGAAAGCTCTTACTCAGAAATATTTGTATATTTATGGATAATTTACTTTCATATTCTCTTTTTCCCCACTTACTAACATCTTAGTGCCCCTTTGCTGATTTCTAAAACACTCCCAACATTAGTTCAATTATGGACAGAATAGTGAAACTCCTGAGGTGAAATGAATGTGACTACTCTTGATATCAAAGTCAAATGTAATAAAGAAACCTTTCAAAATTAGGGTTAATGGGATTCTGCTGGAAATCTCTCTGCTGATCTGAGTCATACCTATAATGACGGAAGGTGGTTATACTGGTTGGAGGTCAATCATTTCAGCTTCACGAATTTCTGCAGGAGTTCCAAAGGATAGTCTGCAAGACCCAACCATCCTAAGATGCTTCTTCATTGATCTCCCACCATTATAAGGTCAGAAGTTAGAATGTTCATGTTGCACAATGTCTGGCACCATTTGTGACTCCACAGATACTGAAAAGGTTCATGTCCATGACCATGTTGGCACAGACATGGTGGGCTGAAGCCTGTTCCTATGCTGTACTGTTCTGTGTACAATTGGCAAAATATGGACTTTATCCAAGTTTGGGCTTATTATAGCCAAGTAACATGCGCATCACACAAGTGTCAGGCAATTACCATCTCCAGCAAGAGAGAGAATCTAACCAATGCCCTTGACATTTAGTGGTGTTGCCTTCACTGGATCCTTCACTAACGATACCCTGGCGTTATCATTGAGCAGACACTGAACTGGACCAGCCTTATAAATACAATGTCTACAAGATCAGGTCAGAACTAGCAATACTGTGACAAGTAACTCATCTCCCGACTCTCCAAAGCTGGTCCATTATCAACAAGGCACACATCTGGAATGCAATAAAATACTCCTCACTTGTCTGGATGAGTCCAGCAACACTCAGGAAGCTTCACTTTATCCCAAACAAGGTAGTCTGCTCAGCATTAGAACGAGGATCCCTACAGTGTGGAAACAGGCCCTTCAGCCTAACAAGTCCACACTGACCCTCAGAAGAGTAACTCACCCAGACCCATTCCCCTACCCAATATTTGCCCCATACTGAAAGCTATGGGCAATTTAGCTTGACCAAGCCACCTGACCTGCACATCTTTGCATTGTAGGAGGAGACCGGAGCAACCGGAGGAAACCCACAAAGATACAGGGAGAATGTGCAAACTCCACACAGACAATCATCTGAGGTTGGAATTGAACCCAGGTCCCTAACCACTGAGGTCCCATGCCATCCTTAATTAGCAACATATCCATAAACATCCACTCCCTCCAACATCAACATTCAGTACAGCAGTGTGTACCATTTATAAGACGCATTGCAGAGATTTACCAAGGCTCCACAGAGAGCATCATCCAGTCCCATGACCCCTACAATCTAGATTGACAAGGGCAGAAGGCAACGGCAACACATTACTTTCAAGTTCCCCTCCATGCCACTCACCATCCTGACTTGGAAGTATATTGTCATTCCTTCCATCTTGCTCGGTCAAAATTCTGGAGCTCCCTCCCTGAGGGTATGTGGGTCAACACACACTAATGAACTACAGTGGTTCAGCAAGGCAGCTGACCAGCAGTTCCTCAAAAGCAAGTCAAGCTGAGCAGTAAAGTCTGCTCCTCATCTCCTGAATGAAGAAAATTAAAAAAGTGAAAAGATTCAAAAACCTGTTTTATTTTTCAGCAAATACTAAATGATACATCATGCTGAGTTGCCTGATTACCAAAAAATGTACAGTTTATGAAGTCATGTTTTAAATTTCATGGTAGAGCATTTTTTGCAAGTTTGCTCTCTTTCCATGCAAAAGGCATCAACTGTTTGCAGGGCTATCATTCCATTGAATCCACTTTTCTGAAACTTATTCAGTAGTCTCTCACTGCTATCCATACTTTTTCCGGCTTTCACTTTGTTGTACAATAAGCTTCTGACATTGTTTAATCACACAGTGAAAATTTGAGGGCAGTTCTGATGTCTTATTGCTATCCGACTTAAATCAAGTAATCCAGCACAGACTAGGCTTGAACCTGAGTTTTTCAATTTCATATGGTGAGTTAAACCTTGTTAACAGCTGAAGTATTAGGGTGCTAACTTCAAATAATCATTAGCTTCACACTTATAGCCTGGCTATGATTTATTGCTGGCAGTTATCAGTTTGTCATCAATAAAAGATCAATGTGCAACAGTAAGTCTTATTAACATTACTTTAAAGGTAAAAGGTCATATGGGTTTTCTCGAGAAGCTGACTGTTTGATGTCAGGTAAGTGCTCCATTTCCATTGACTATGCTTATTATAGATTTATATAATCGGGTGGTGAAGTTTGGAAAAAGTTACAAATCACACAAACCTGATTATAGTCCCACTGGTTTATTTGGAAGAACTGTTAAACCTGTTGGACTACAACCTGGTGTTTTGTGATTTGTAACTTTGTACACCTCAGTCCAATACCGGCTCCTCCACATCAAAGTTTGGAAAGGCAGAGATATCCCTAATGTTTTGGGAAAAACTTGATCAAAGGAAATTAGTAAAGTAACTGATAGCTAGTGTAATACAGTTGATTTGTCAAGATGACATTGCTTATTTGTCGGGTTTTTTTAATGTTGTGAATTGTTATCTGAGGTGACAAAGAATGCTGCAGAAGCTCAGAGGGTCTGGCAGCATCTGTGGAGAGAGAAATGGAGTTAACATATTGAATCTGGTGTGACGGTTATTTGGAGTTCTTCAGATACATTAATGCTGCTTCTCTCCACAGATGTTGCCAGATCTGCTGAGTTTCTCCAGCATTTTCTGTTTGGTTCAGATTTCCAGCATCTGCAATACTTTACACTTATTCAAGTGTTATCTGGGATGCACTGCCTTAAAGAATGGTGGAAACAAATTCAGAAGTAACTATCAAAAGGCTACTTAAAGGGGTCAAAATATACAGGGCTATAGGGAAACAGCAGAGGAGCAGGACCAATGGCATTGCTTTCTCAGTACTGGCATAGGCAAGGCGGGTCACATGGCCTTTGTCTGTGCTGAACTTTTCCATGGTTGTATGTTTCTGCCTTTCATCCTCTCTGTTCTCTGAATGCAAAAGGATGACCTGATATCTCATATCTGTCAGTGATAAAATGCAACTGGCTACCAGGAAATGCATGAGAGGAACAGTGTCGATCAGAGTATTAATTCTGTTCCAGATTATATTTTCCAGCAGGAATTCAGGTTTAGGCGAAAGGTAGAATACCTTTCATCATCAAAGTAGTGTGTCCAAGGGCCACTGTGCTTTTGCAGTGAAAACAATCTGTGTTTATGTGGCCATCCCTCATGTCATTAATCAGCCAGATTACCAGGACAACAGACAGAGGGAAAAGAAGGACTTGCATTTAGCTAACACCTTGTACATCTCACCAAGAACCAGGGACTTTACACTCCGTGATATGCTATTTGCAGTGCAGTCCCTGTTGTAATGTCAGAAGCGTGATGGCTTACTTGTGGATGGCAAGGTTCCACAACAGAACTGTTCTGACAACTAGATCATCTGTTTATGTAATGACAGTTGAGGGATAAATATTGACCTGGATATCAAAGTAACTGACCTGCTATTCTTCAAAACATTTTCTTGTCATTTTTGTCTCCATCTATCTGAGGTCTTGCTCAGCCTTGGCCCCATATAAGACCTTGGTTAAGCATCTCAGCTGAAAGATATCACATCTCACAGTGTTGCACTCATCTGAAATATTATCTCTGATATTTGTACTCAAAGTTTGGAGTTGGACTTAAACTGAGGTTCCTGTCCAGTTGCGAGAATGTTGTGGACTGAGCCAAAATGGGCATGGCTTCCCAATCGGTTCACCAGTCCTCCCAGCTCATGCGGGGAATAGATCTCAAACAGTGTCATTGGTACTTCTCCAGGGTTTTGAAGTGGTACCTATATGTAGTCTTAAATTTAGGGCAAAATCAATTTCAAATCCAGGTATAGTCTTCAAATGTTGATCTTTTTCTGTCAATTTCTCCAGGTCGACTTTGGTGTTCTGTTGCATAAATTTCTTGTGGACAAGTACCTTTCAGAGAGCTATTCGGCTTGCAGTCTGTTTGTTGGCACTCGTTGCTGTTCTCCCCCTAACTGTTCAAAATGTCCAATTTTGTAACCCAAATACCAGATCATTTCATTGGTTTGATGTCATCCCAAACAGTAAAATTCAAATTCAATTGGATTTTGGTATCTGGGGCATAATTTAAACTGATTGGCCGAATTTGAATTTGTTTTTGTTCCATTGCAACACAGCACCAGCTATTTGTGTCAACCAAATGTTACATTTTTAAATCTTTCAGCACACTATGTGTTTCTCTCAGTTCTTGCAAACTTCTTTCCCTCTTAAAGGTACAGTACACACCTACACCTACACCTACACAGTCAAGATCCTGTTGAATTATGGAGCAGGCTTTAGGGATCAAGGAAACTACTCCAGTTCTTATTTTTTATGGTCTGAATGGGATAAGAATAGATCTAACTCTGATGAATTGAAATTAAAGGTTGGCAGGCAAGGACAGAGCAATGGTTCGATACAAAAATAAATGGCAGATGCTGGAATCCAAGGTAGACAAGCAGGTAGCTGGAAGAACACAGCAAGCCAGGCAGCATCAGGAGGGGAGAAGTCAACACTTTGGGTCTAACCTTCTGAAATGCGAACTTCTCCACCTCCTGATGCTGCCTGGTTTGCTGTGTTCTTCCAGCCTCCTGCTTGTCCTCTAAGAACAGAGCAGTCAGCTTTTAAGAATGAATCGTTCAAGCAGAGTTGAAGTATATCCCCACCAAGTGAAGTAGGGCAAGAGAACCCTTGATGACTTAAATATATCAGGAAGAAGATGGAGAATGAAAAGTGTGCTTATGACAGATGCCAGGTAAACAGTACAATTGAAAACTGAGCTGATTAAACAAAGTTCTAAGCTGAATTCAAAAAGCAAATAAGAGATGCAAACAGTGGATATAGGATTATACAGTCCTACTGCATGGAGACAGGCCCTTTGTCCGACCATTCACCATGAAACTCCTGTCTTGATTTGACATTCCAAAACATAAGATCTCACTCTTACCTATATTAAACTCCATTTGTCATTTCTCGCCCCACTTCCCTAGCTGATCACCGTGACCTTGCCTTTCTGATATGCCTTCTCTATTTCCCGGTAACATGTTGCGCCCCTGGTCCTGACCACTGCTAGGAGGTCTGTACATAACTCCCACTATGGTTTTTTTGCCTTTGTGGTTCCTCAATTCCACCCACACAGACTCCACATTATCCGACACTATGTCATTCAGTGCCATAGATTTAATTTTGTTCTTAACTAACAAGGCAATCCTGCCCCCTCTGCCCACCTCCCTGTCTTTTCGATAAGTTGAAAATCCTTGGATGTTTAACTGCCAGTCCTGACCCCCCTGTAACCATGTCTCTGTGATAACCTGATAGAGGTTTATAAAAGGGCATAGATCAGGTGAATAGCCAAGGTTGTTTCCTCCAGGATCGGGAAGTCCAAAGCTCGAGACTCTAGGTTTTAGGTGAGAGGGGAAAAGTTGTAAAGGAACCTGAGGGGCAACATTTTTACATAATGGGTGGTGCTTATATAGAATGAGCTGCCAGAGGATGTGGTAGATGCAGTTACAACATTTAAAAGGCATTTGGACAAATTGGCCAAACGCAAAGTTCACTTTAGCAAACCTGGTCAGCATGGACGAGTTCTGCTGAAGGGACTGTATACCTCTGAACTTCTATCTCGTTGGAGAGAAAGTAGAGTTAACATTTTGGGTCCAGTGACCCCTTTTCAGAACTGATTGTAACTGTGAAAAAGTTGATATGTGTGCTGAAAATAGGGTGGGATGAGGAGTAAACAGTAGTTGGAAATGGAGCCCAGAGAAAACAACAGTTGGATAGAATTAGGAATGAGTAAAGGTCAGCCTGGGAGAATTAATAACTGCTAATGGGGACCATTAGTATCTGACAGTTGTGGAAGCAGCCCATGTGGTGACATGGTATGGTGTGGGGTTTAGGGTAAGGACATATGAGAAGGTGCTACGGCTCTAAAGTTATTGAAGTCGATATTGAGTCCAGAAGGTTACAGGCTTCTCAAGCAGAAAATGTGTTGTTGTTCTTCTCGCTTGGACTGGGTTTCACTGGAGCACTGTTGCAAGCTTTAGACAGAGATGTTGGCCAGAAAACAGGATTGGATTATGAAGTGGCTGGCAATAGAAAACTCTGGGTCATTATAGAATGTAGATGTTCTGCAAAGCGGTCAGTCTGCATTTCATTTCCTTCGTGTAGAGGAGACCACATTGTGAGCAGTGAATACAGTAGACCTCTCTCCACCCTATTTTTAGCATACATGACAACTTTCTCTTAGCTAAAATTAGTTTTGAGGAGGGGTCACTGAACCTGACATGTAAATTCTTCTTTCCCTCCACGGTTGCTGCCAGACCTGCTGAGTTTTTTTTCCAGCAGTTTGTAGTTTTGTATCTGATTTCAGCATCTGCAGTGCTTTATTTTTGTTTTGTTCAGTGAGCTAACTGATCCCCATCAATATAAGAGTGGAGTTGTGGTAGATTGGAGTCTGAAATAGCAACCAACAAGGGAATTTCCACGTGGAGCTTGCAACCTCCAGATGACAGGGGGCGCTCTCAGACCTGACTCAGCCTGTCACACCGAGGCTGCCATCTTGGAGCCGGAGCACCTCGTTGTCAGGGGGAGGGTGGAGTTAGGGTCTCGGTTGACAGTTTGCCGGAAACAAACTCAATAAAACCAACACCAAAACAAAACACTGCTAATGCTGGCTATTTCAAATCAAACTGAACAGCATGATTACTGTATGGACCTGAGGCGTTAACCCTGTGTTGGTGTCCATTGATGTGGCTTGCCCTGCTGAGTATTTCTCCTTGTGTTTTTATGTCTTTATTTCAGTCAGAAACCATCAAAAGGAGGAATCCAGAAATCAACTCAAATTTGGCGGCGGGAATAAACAGAAGGCTGAAGCTCTACATGATTTAAAACTGACCATTTCCCCAGTCACAAACACTATTTCACTGATTTGTTGGTATTGCTTGTTCCCTCGTCTGTTTTCATGAAAGTTTCAAATCAACTCCAAAACATATCTAACCGCAAAAATCCAAACTTTCCTCCGTTGGAAACATCAAAATTCACTGTCTAGTAATGATTCCAATCCAAATGGATTGAGGCACATGGACAAGTTTATACTTAAGTCATAATCTGTGCACCAAAAAGTGATGCTGAATTTGGAAAGTGCCTGATTTATCCATTCTCTGTTGCAAGATAGGTTTCCTCTGAGTATTGTTCCAGGCTGGCCGTGGTGTGTTCCCAACAGGCGCAAGAAAAAGTCAGTTTTCAGTCTGACTTTTGTGAACACTAATCCTTGGTGTTGGTAATTGTTAACATCTTCAAACTTGGATCAATGAACTGGACCATATGCAATTGAATATTGGATTTGACAGCTTGGATGTACCATCATTTGGGTGATGATTTGCTCACTGATCCATCAATGAAATAGTAAAATTTAAATAAATTTGTTGACTTAAAAATTGTGCTCATTTTGAGAGAAGATAATACCTTCATCAAACGGTTGTTATTGTAAAGCTGTTCTGATCTGTGCTTTTTGCCTTATTTATCTAATGTACTGTCTCTCCTTTCCCAGTTGTTACCTGATGCTGTGACCTCTCTCCCAGTATGGCTGACTTCCTAGCTGAATTGTGTGACACTGATCGTTCTAACCCATTTCCGGTGTGGGACAATGGTAGTGTTGGGTATTGCTTCACTCAACTCGTCCTTAATGTACTGCCGCACACAGCTCTGGCTCTTGCCAGCGCCTGCTATCTTAATACCCCTCGGTATGTAAACTTCTCAACAATGTTATTGCTCTGTCTCAAACGAAGGACCTTGCGCATGGTAGGAGCCTGTGACGACCAATGCATTGCCGAAACATGATTCTGTGCTAGTATATTGAGTTGATCAATTCCAAGTGTGGAGTTTAATGTTTTGATTTGATGACTTTGTTTTTGTTCAGAGATTATAAGGGTTCGTTCAAAGGGGTTGTGTTCTGAGAGAATGAAGTTGTACAGTGACAGAGTATTAAATAGTTGGGCAAGATTAGTATAATTTAGGCATTGGTCCCATGAAAATCTTGTATTCTTGTTCCTTACCTGTGTTTTTCCCTCGATTGCTCTGAGTTTCTTGGGCATTGTGTTCCCTCTCTGTGTCACGTTAAGTGGCCATTATTTGTGTGAAACCTGGCACTGTGCCAGAAGGATATTCACATGTGGAAGGGACATCATAGCTATTTTCCATTCTATCCTCTGTGCTCTTGCTGAGCACATTAGTGCATTTTCCATGAAGACCGTTATTGCTTATTAATCAGGAACAAGAACTATAGGTGGTTGTGATTTTTGAGAAGATTTTTGCTCAGGTTGAGCTTTGGCTTGTAATTTTGCTTGCTAAGCTGGTAGGTTTGTTCTCAGATGTTTTGTCACCATGCTAGGTAACATCAAACGTGAGCCACCAGTGAAGCGCTGGTGTTCTGTCCAGCTTTCTATTTACATCTCTTGGTCTGTTAAAGTGGGTGATACCATTTCTGGTTCTTTTCCTCAGAGGTTGATAAATGGGGACCAGATCAATGTGTTTATTCATGGAGATCCGGTTGGAACGCCAGGTCTTTAGGAATTCCCGTGTGTGTCTCTGTTTCACCTGTCCTAGGATGTATGTGTTGTCCCAGTTGAAGTGGTCTGTAGCCTTTTTTTGTGTGTATGTAAGGATACTTGTGATAGCTGGCTTTGTCTTTTGGTGGCTAGTTGGTGTTTGTGTATCCTGGTGGCTAGTTTCCTGCCAGTCTGTCCGATGTAGTGTTTGTTACAGTCCTTGCAGGGTATTTTGTAAATGACTTTAGTTTTGCTGTTTGTTTTTACAGGGTCCTTTGGGTTCGTCAATAGCTGTTTCAGAGTGTTGGTAGGTTTATGGGCTACCATGATGCTAAGGGGTCAGAGTAGTCTGGTAGTCACCTCCGAGATGCCTTTGATATATGGTAGTGTGGTTAGAGTTCCTGGGTGTGTTGTGTCCGCTTGTTTGAGATTGAGATTTGGACAGTGAAGAAAGTTATCTCAGATTACAACAGGATCTTGATCAGATGGATCAATGGGCTGAGGAGAGGCAGATGGAGTTTAATTTAGATAAATGCAAGGTGCTGCGTTTTGGAAAAACAAATCTTAGCAGGACTTATACACTTAATGATAAGGTCCTAGGGAATGTTGCTGAACAAAGAAACCTTGGAGTGCAGATTCATAGCTCCTTGAAAGTGGAGTCGCAGGTAGATAGGATAATGAAGAAGGTGTTTGGTTTGCTTTCCTTTATTGTCAGAGCATTGAGTATAGGAGTTGGGAGGTCATGTTGCTGCTATACTGAACGTTGGTTAGGCTACTTTTGGAATACTGCGTGCAATTCTAGTCTCCTTCCTATCAGAAGGATGTTGTGAAACTTGAAAGGGTTCAGAAAAGATTTACAAGGATGTTGCCAGGGTTGGAGGATTTGAGCTATAGGGAGAGGCTGAACAGGCTGGGGCTGTTTTCCCTGGAGTGTCAGAGGCTGAGGAATGACCTTAATAGAGATTTATAAAATCATGAGGGGCATAGATGGGATAAATAAAAGTGTTTTCCCTGGGTTGGGGGTGTCCAGAACTAGAGGGCATAGGTTTAGGGTGAGAGCGGAAAGATATAAAAGAGACCTAAGGAGCAACTTTTTCACTCAGAGGGTGGTATGTGTATGGAATGAGCTGCCAAAGGAAGTGGGGAGGCTGGTACAATTGCAACATTTAAGAGGCATTTGGATGGGAATATGAATAGGAAGAGTTTGGAGGGATATGGGCCGGGTGCTGGCAGGTGGGACTAGATTGGGTTGGGATATCTGGTCGGCATGGACGGGTTGGACCGAAGGGTCTGTTTCGTGCTGTACATCTCTATGACTCTTTGACTCCATTATCAAGACACACAACTAGAAAGTGGGACAACCACAGTGCTTCACCAGAGGCTCACTGATTATGTTACCTAACCTGGTGATGGAACATCTGAAAACAAACCCTCCACCTCAGCAAACAAACTTACAACCTTAACTGGAGATGTTTACTATTTTTTTTCCTTTAAGGGCCAAATTATATACATTAAATATAAGAGAAGGAAGCACAGAAGGAAACAAAAACCTTACCGAGTTGTGGAATTCACTCCCTGGGTTATCTCGTTGGATAATTAGTTGAAGTGATATAAATAAATTTGAAAAAAATGTAGTGAACTATCTTGTCTGTAACTGCTGATGTGACTGGTTAGCCTATCAGCCTGTTTCTACTTTGTAATTTTTAGAAGAAGAGTAAATTTAAATCAACTTAACAACAAGTTTATTGTATACATTCAAAATTTTTGAAAAATCTTGAGAATGATAATGTGTACCACCTACGTGGTGATAACTATATTCTTGACAGAATGGAAAGCGAAACGGTGCAGCCAATAAAACAAGAAGATTCTGGAATTTGGTGCTCAGTTCTCATGTCCATTGAGAAAGGCTCCAGGTTGATGGTTGTAAACAAAGAAAAAAGTGCCCCTGATGAAGTCAGGTTGCTGTTCTGATGTTGTAGCTCACTTGCATCTTATGTGTTGTAAAGAGCATGTTTTTTGGCAGCTGAATGCTGGACTTGAGTTTGGGGTGTTTATTACTCACGCTGATGCCCAAAACCATCATAAGTGCTGATATCACTTACTTTAATAACAAAAATATAGTAATTTAAAATCTCCTGAATTTAATTTCTTTTTCTTGCAGATCCCGCTGGCAGAGTTTCACCTGGAGCTGGGAATGTAGGATTATCATCTCCTTCGTTCAGGTGGCTCTTTTCCTCTTTGATGTGGTGACAGTCATCTTTTTTCCGAACTTAAAAACTCTGTGGCTCGAGGTACTGGTGGACTCTGTTGCTGTGATAGCCTGGCTTATCCATGGACTGGCAGTGGGTGCGCTCAGTAAGTCTCAGTATGGCCGCTCGCTGGGTCCAGCAATATTGCCTTTCTTTGCGGTCCTGCCTGCCCCTGCATTAATTATCATTCTGATCGCTGATTGTCAGACTGGACAGGTCACATGCTCCGATTACCTTTCCAGCTGGTTGAGATTCATTTTGATCTGTGCAGAATTAACTTTGCTCCTTGTTTATCTGGTTGTGCTGGTCGCTTCCCAGCCTGGAAGAGATGAAATGAACCCAGAACAGGAGCCATTGTTGCAAGATCAGTCTGCAGGGTCTGAAGGAGAGATTATGGCTGAAGATGGAGCCAACTGGATCTCTCACCTTTTCTACTTCTGGATGAACCCTATCATGAAGCGTGGCTACAAGTTGCAGATTAACCAGCCCAATGATGTTTACCAGCTACCACTGAAACTTAGGACCCATGACATTGAAGAGCATTTTCAGAAATGCTGGCAGAAGTGTGTGTTGGAGGAGGCATCCAAACAAGAAAAGAAACAACGCAAGTCAAAATCTGATGGTCATCAGAGTATTGATGGCCGTCAGCACATCCGCAGAAGTTCTTGGCGTGACCAGCAGACGTCTGAGGCAGCTCAGAAAGATGCCACAACTCCGAATGTCACCAAGGAAGTGCATCTGCTCTCTGTTTTGAATAAGGCCTTTGGCTGCCGTTTTTACTCCCTTGGGCTGTTAAAGTTCATAGGCAGCATGTTAGGCTTTGCAGGACCACTTCTTTTAAACTTGCTGGTGACTTTTATGGAGTCGGACACACAACAAATGACCAAGGGCGTCTGGTATGCACTGGGATTGTTTCTCAGCACTTTTATTGGTGCTGTTCTCCTCAACCAGTTCAATTACCGAGTCATGACCATCAGCCTGATGGTCCGTTCAGCTCTAATATCTGCAATCTACCGCAAATCTCTGCGGGTCAACACGACCACTCTGTCCACATTCTCCGTGGGGGAGATTGTCAACTTCATGAGCACTGACACAGACCGGATTGTGAATTTCTTTCCTATCTTCCATGACTTGTGGAGCTTACCCTTTCAGTTTGGTATCACTCTCTACCTTCTGTACCAGCAGGTTGGTGTAACCTTCCTAGGAGGCCTTGTGATAGGCTTACTGCTGGTGCCATTAAACAAGATCATTGCCAGCAAAATTATGGAGAATAGCAAGAAACATCTGGGACAGAAAGACTCCAGGGTCAGGGTAAGTCTTAGGTAGATTTGTGTAGAATTTAGTGAAAAACAGTCAGCCATTCTGTCCGATGGTTTACAGCAATATTTATGCTTTGTGCGAGTCTTTTCTCATCTCGCTTCATCTGACTTTTATTGGCACATTATTCCTTTTCCACCACGTGCAAGTTCCCCTTCAAGCCACTGCACCTTCAGTTCGACCGTATCCTGTGCAGCTCCCTTTGTTTTGGTAAAGATAAGGATTCAAAGAAACATACGGCCCTTTGAGCCAGCACCACCATTCAATATGACCATGGCTGATCATGCAATGTCAGTATTCCATATGGCTTTCTCTCCATATGCCTTGATCCCTTTACTCGCAATGGCCGTGCCCAGTTCCCTCTTGAATATATCTAACGACCTGGCCCCAACAGCTTTCTGTGGGAGAGAATTCCACAGGTTCCCAACTCTCTGAGTGAAGACGTTCTTCCTCATCTCAGTCTTGAATGGCTTACCCCTTATTCTTAGACTGTGATCTGTAGTTCTGGACTTCCCCAATGTCAGGAAGATTCTTCCCGCATCTAGCCTGTCCAGTCCTATTAGGATTTTATATGTTCCTACAATATCTCCCCCTCATTCTTCCTAATTCCCGGAGTACAAGCCCAGTTGATCCAGCTTTCCTTTATATGTCCACCCTGCCATCCTAGGAATTGAGGGGTGATAAATATAGGACAGATGTCAGAGGTAGTTTCTTTACTCAGACAGTAGTTGGGGCATGGAACGCACTGCCTGCAACAATAGTAGACTCACCAACTTTAAGGACATTTAAATGGTCATTGAATAGGCATATGGACGAGAATGGAATAATGTCAGTTAGATGGGCTTCAGTTTGGTTCCACAGGTCAGCGCAACATCGAGGGCCAAAGGGCCTGTACAGGGCTGTAATGTTCTATGTTCTCTGCATCAGTCTGGTTACAGTCTCTGACCCCATGCACCAATCGTTTTTGGCCCAGCACAACTCTACTTTTTACCCCCAGTTTACTATTTAAATGCTGATCGAAGACTTTTAGAGTCCCCTTTACATTAATTGCCTGTCTCTTCTAATATTCTTTCTTTGCTAAAAATTCCTGCTTGAACCTCCTGTGTCTTAATTCTTTGTTGTGTTATTCACATAAGACCATAAGACATAGGAGTGGAAGTAAGGCCATTCGGCCCATCGAGTCCACTCCGCCATTCAATCATGGCTGATGCGCATTTCAGCTCCACTTACCAGCGTTCTCCCCGTAGCACTTAATTCCTCTAGACAACAAGAATCTATCAATCTCGGCCTTGAAGACATTTAGCATCCCGGCTTCCACTGCACTCCGTGGCAATGAATTCCACAGGCCCACCACTCTCTGGCTGAAGAAATGTCTCCGCATTTCTGTTCTGAAATGACCCTTCTAATTCTAAGGCTGTGTCCACGGGTCCTAGTCTCCTCGTCTAACGGAAACAATTTCCTAGCATCCACCTTTTCCAAGCCATGTATTATTTTGTACGTCTCTATTAAGTCTCCCCTTAATCTTCTAAACTCCAACGAATACAATCCCAGTATCCTCAGCCGTTCCTCATATGTTAGACCTGTCATTCCAGGGATCATCCGTGTGAATCTCCGCTGGACACGTTCCAGTGCCAGTATGTCCTTCCTGAGGTGTGGGGACCAAAACTGGACACAGTACTCCAAATGGGGCCTAACCAGAGCCTTATAAAGTCTTAGTAGTACATCTCTGCTTTTATATCCCAACCCTCTTGAGATAAGAGACAACATTGCATTCGCTTACTTAATCACGGACTCAACCTGCATGCTTACCTTTAGAGAATCCTCGACTAGCACATCCAGATCCCTTTGTGCTTTGGCTTTATTAATGTTCTCACCATTTAGAAAGTAGTCTATGCTTTTATTCTTTTTGCCAAAGTGCAAGACCTCGCACTTGCTCACGTTAAAGTTAAACATCTTGCATGTTTACCCTAGATTTCAGCATCTGCAGTTTTTTTTTGTCTATCAGCAGCCTCCCGTGTGGCACCTTATTAAAGGCCTTTTGAAAGTCTAGATAGGCCACATCCACTGGGTTTCCCTGGTCTAACCTACTTGTTACCTCTTCAAAAAATTCTAACAGGTTTGTCAGGCATGACCTCCCTTTACTACATCCATGTTGACTTGTTCTAATCAGACTCTGCTCTTCCAAGAATTTAGAAACCTCATCCTTAATGATGGATTCTAGAATTTTACCAACAACCGAGGTTAAGCTGATTGGCCTATAATTTTCCATCTTTTGCCTTGATCCTTTCTTGAACAATGGGGTTACAACAGCCATCTTCCAATCATCCGGGACCTTTCCTGACTCCAGTGACTCTTGAAAGATCTCAACCAATGCCTCTGCTATTTCCTCAGCCACCTCTCTCAGAACTCTAGGGTGTATCCCATCGGGGCCAGGAGATTTATCAATTTTAAGACTTTTTAACTTTTCTAGCACTATCTCTTTCGTAATGGCAACCATACTCAACTCAGCCCCGTGACACCCTTTAATTTTTGGGATATTACTCATGTCTTCCACTGTGAAAACTGACGCAAAGTACTTGTTAAGTTCTCCTGAGGAGGAACTTCTTCACTCAGAGGGTTGCAAATCTGTAGAATTCCCTGCCCAGTGAAGTAGTTGAGGCTTCCTTTTTGAATGTTTTTAAAGCTAAGATAATTTTTTGAATGAAGGGTTACGGTGAGAGGGTGGGTAAGTGGAGCTGAGGCTCCAGAAAGATCTTACTCGAAGGGCCAGACGGCCTACTCCGACTCCCGCTTCTTACTCTTCTTATTTCCATTCCTGTCTGGATTCAGATAATTCATATCTCCTGTTGTAATTACTTTGTACGGTTTGCACCCCTCTGTAATTTCATTGTAAATGTGTTCCTCGATATTTTTTCCAATAGTTGGTGGTCTATGGACATTGAGTAATGGAATTGCACATTTTTTTCCCTGAGCTCAAGCCAAAGACATTCTGATCCTTTCCCTCTCATGCAGAAATGTTCTTAATCATTGTTGCCATTACAAATTCACACTTTCTAATGTTTCCTGAACACCTTTTATTCAGAATATTTAAGACCGAGTCCTGCCCCTCTGAGCCAGGTCCCTAGGTACTACACACTTTCATGTGGCAATCTACATTAATGATTCTCCAGTGTTATTTACCATTCTCCACACATTTACATTAATGTTTCAAACAGTAACCTTAATTTAAGCTTTATTACTTTCTCCTGTTTTGCTTAATGGATAATGTACTCTTCCCACCTCTAGTGCTATCTATTTGTCCCAATATTCTGTGTGCCTGGTATTCCTATCTGAAATGGTAAGACCATGAGAGCAGAAGTAAGGCATTCTTCACAACAAATTTGCACCACTATTCAATGAGATCATGTCTGATTTGATAAAACTCAACTGCACTTTCCTGCCTTTTCCCCATAAGTCATTGATTCCCTTAACTGACTAAAAATCTGTCTCTTGCAGCCTTAAACATGCTTAACAACCAAGTCTCAGTAGCCCTCTGTGCTAAAGAAGTTTACAGATTCACTATCTTCTGAGAGACAGAAAGAATCCTCCTCAACTCTGCATTACTGCAGATAATCTTTCATTGTCTTGATAATAAAAAAATCCATCAACCTCTTCCTTAAAACTATTTAAAGATTTTGCATCCACTGCCTTTTGAGGAAGGGAATTCCAAAGACTGTCAGCTTCGGAGAAAAAATGTTCTCTCATCTTTGCTTAAATAACTTCCCTCATTTTCAAATGGATGCCCCTAGTCCTAAATTCTTCCCTCGTATCTTTTCAACATTCACCTGGTCAAGTTCCTGCGGGATCCTATATTTTTCACTTCAATAATGTGCGACTCTTCTAAACTTCAGAGCATACAGGCCTAACCTATCTAGCCTTTCCTCATAAGGTGATCACTCATTCCAGGTTTTAGTCCAGTAAATCTTCTCTGAACTGCTTCCAATACATTAACAACCCCCTGTAAGTCCAGTGCGTATTCCACAGTTTCACCAATGCCTTGTATAGCTGAAGCATAACCTTATTCCTGCATTGAATTTCCCTCACAACAAATGGTAATGTTCAATCAGATTTTAATAAAGCCATGAGAAATAGGAACAGCAGTAGGCCTTTCAGCCATTGACTGAGGAGCTTCAGCAAAATCGGCATTTCGGGCAAAAGCCCTTCAGCTTCCTGATGAAGGGCTTTTGCCCGAAACGCCGATTTTGCTGAAGCTCCTCGGATGCTGCCTGAACTGCTGTGCTCTTCCAGCACCATTGATCCAGAATCTGGTTTCCAGCATCTGCAGTCATTGTTTTTACCTTTCAGCCATTGAGCCTGCTGTCTTATCAATAAGATCATGGCTGATCCAACATTTCTCATGTCCACCTTCCTGCCCTTTGCTCCTAACTCTTGATTCCCTGACTCTACTTCATCCTTAAATATATACAAAAATTCTGTCGCACAACTGTCTGTGCTAAGGAGTTCCAAAGACTCACCATCCTCTGAGTGAAGAAATTCTTCCTCATCTAACTCTTAAATTGGTGCCTCTTTATTCTGAGTTCTAGATTCTCCCATGAGGGGAAACACCCTCTCAGCATTTACCCTGTCAAGCCCCTTCAGAATCCCATCTGTTTCAGTGAGGTCACCTCTCATTTTTGTAAACTCCATTGAGTATAGTCCCAACTTGTTTAGTCTTTGCTTGTAGTCAGTCCCTCTGGGCAGCACCATAGATTCCTGATTACTTGCTGAACCCGGAAGCACACCTTCTGCAACTAATGTACTTGGGCACTCATATCTCCATGCATTTCACAGCTTTGTAGCCTCTCACTGTTTAGATAATTTTTTTTATTCTTTCTGTTAAAATGGACAATTTTATATTAGATTAGATTCCCTACAGTGTGGAAACAGGCCCTTTGGCCCAACCAGTCCACACCGACCCTCCAAGACCCATTTCCCCCTGACTAATGCACCTAACACTATGAGCAATTTAGCATGGCCAATTCGCCTGGCCTGCACATCTTTGGACTGTGAGAGGAAACCGGAGCACCTAGAGGAAACCCACGCAGACACGGGGAGAATGTGCAAACACAACACAGACAGTCACCTGAGGCTGGAATCGAACCTGGGACCCTGGTGTTATGAGGCAGCAGTGCTACCATTGAGCCACCCTGCCACCTATCCCGCATTATACTCTATTTGCCAGATCTTTGTCCACTAACTTTTCTATATCCTTTGGAAGGGTTTTTATGTCCTCTTTGCAATTCACTTTCCTAAGCATCTTTGTGTCATCAGCAAATTCAGGTACCAGACCTTTGGTCCCTTCATCCATATCATTGATATAAATTGTCAAGTGTTCAGGCCCCATCACTGACCTGTGTGGTACACCACTTGTCACATCCTGCTAGCCTGAAAAAGACCCATTTATTCCTCCCCTCTGTTCTGTGTGAGCCAGCTATCCATGCCAATATGTTACACCCAACAGCACAAACTTTTACTTTCTGAAATAATGTTTGATGTGGCAACTTATCAAATACATCTCGAAATCTAAATACGTTGTATCGACTGGTTTCCCTTTATCCACAAAATAAGTTACTTCTTCAAAGAACTCCCTTTGACAAAACGATATCAGCTCTCCCTGGTACCTTGAACTTATCCAAGAGCTCTGTAATAATGAAAATTGCTTCTAACATTTTCCCTATGACTAAAGCTAAGCTAACTGGCCTGTCGTTTCCATCTGTCTACCTCCCTCCATACTACATCATTGTTCGATCCAGAGACCAAAACCATGTCCTCCTTACCAAAGTGATGACCAGTGGAGCTGAAAAATGTGTTGCTGGAAAAGCGCAGCAGGTCAGGCAGCATCAAAGGAGCAGGGGAATCAACGTTTCGGGCATAAGCCCTTCTTCAGGCTTACTCCCGAAACGTCGATTCTCCTGCTCCTTTGATGCTGCCTGACCTGCTGCGCTTTTCCAGCAACACATTTTTCAGCTCTGATCTCCAGCATCTGCAGTCCTCACTTTCTGCTGATTACCAGTGGAGATGACTGCTCAACAGAGCAGTGGCTCATCTGCTCCTTAATGTATGTCAGATGCCACCAGAAGCAGCTAAAGAAGAAGAAACCGTTCAGGAAAAAGCTCAACATTGAGTGGCTCAAGAACCAAGCAGACTAGCGCAATTTACAACAAGGTCTTCACCAGAATCTCCAAAGAGTTCATTTTCATGAGTGGAGGACCTGTGAAAAGGGCTGAAGACAGCCGTCATCTCAAACTGTGAAGAACTCATTAATACAAGAGCAGACAATGCCAAGATTAGTTTGACGAGAATGAGTGCATCATCTAAGACCTCATGACCAGAAAAGGAAAACCTCTGTGTGCTTGGCAAAACAGCATAATCTGTGAGGCAAAGAGGAGAACTCATCAAATAGCAAAGGCGGAGTTACAAAGAAGAACTGGGGAAATCAAGAACTGATGGTGGACCGAAAGCTAAGGAGCTGCAACTCTTTGCTGACAAGCACGACAGCCAGGGCCTCTCCTTGCCACCGAGCCAATATGAGAACAATGCCCTTGACCTGAAAGGATGGAACCCTTGTGAGAGACAGAGAAAACATTAGCCGCTGGTGGAGGGAACATGCCAAAGTACTCCTTAATCAATGGAATTGTCAGTGAGGACATATTTGAGGAAATTCCCCAACTCCCCATCAAAGATAAACTTGGACTCCCTCCAAGTGTGGCAGTAGTTGAAGGTCATGAAGAATGGAAAAGTCACAGGAGTCGATTTTCAAACTTGGAGGAGCAGAGATTACCCATGATGTCCATCAACTGTTCCTGAAAATCTGGAACAAAGAAGAGATCCCTGCCAATCTCATTGATGCTGCCATCATCACTTTCTTCAAGAAAGGAGACTGTGGAAACTATTGAAAAATTGCCCTACTCTCCATCACTGGGAAGATCATCGCTCAATTCTTCGCTCAGCCCCTTCTCCCAAAATGAAATCCTTTCTGAAAGCCAGTGTGGCTCATGACTGAAATTGGGAACTGTGGAAATGATTTTCATTAGTCAGCAACTCCAAGAGAAATGCCAGCAGCAACACCAACCACTGTACATGGTCTTTATCAACCTAATCAAGACTTTTGTCTCCGTCAGTCAGGAAGCTCTATGGAAGATCCTGTCAAAGGCTGACTGCTAGTGAAATTCATCCACATCCTCCATGACAAGATGTTGGCAACAGTCCTCACTGATAGAATCCATTGACCATAAGACATCGGAGCAGAAATTAGGCCATTCAACTGATTGTGTCTGCTCCATCATTCAGTCATGGCTGATAGGTTTCTCAAACCCCATGCTCCCACTTTCTCTTGAAAGCGCTTGATCCCCTTGACATAAAAGCACCTATCTATCTCTGTCTTAAATACACTCAATGACCTGGCCTCTACAGCCTTCTTTGGCAACGAATTCCACAGATTTACCACCCTCCAGATTTACCACCCTCCTTATCCCCGTTCTAAAAGGTCTTCCCTTTACTCTAAGGCTGCGCCCTCAGGTCCTAGTCTCTCCTACCAATGGAAACATCTTCCCAACATCCACTCTGTCCAGGCCTTTCAGTATTCCGTATGTTTCAATTAGATTCCACCTCTTCCTTCTGAACTCCATTGAGTATAGTTCCAGAGTCTTCAAACGTTCCTCATACGTTTAGCTTTTCGTTCCTGGGATGATTCTCATGAACCTCTTCTGAACATGCTCCAGGGCCAGTACATCCTCCCTGAGATACGGGGCCCAAAACTGCGCATAATACTCCAAATGTGGTCTGACCGGAACCTGACAGAACCTCAGAAGTACATCCCTGCTTTTATATTCAAGTCCTTTGAAAATAAATGCCAACATTGCATTTGTCTTCCTAACTACTGACTCAACCTGCAAGTTTACCTTGAGAGAATCTTGGACTTGGACTAGAACTCCTAAGTCTCTTTGCACTTAGACTTCTGAAATTTCGCATGTTTAGAAAATAGTCCATGTCTCTATTCTTCCAACCAAAGTGCATGACTTTACACTTTCCTATGTTGTACTCCATCTGCCACTTCTTTGCCCACTCTCCTAACCTGTCCAAAACCTTCTGCAGGCTCCCTGCCTCCTCAATACTACCTGTCCCACTACCTATCTTTGTGTCATCTGCAAACTTAGCCCTCAGTTCCTTCATCTAGATTGTTAATGTATAAAGTGAAAAGTTGTGGTCCCAACACTGAGCCTTGTGGATCACCACTAGTCACTGGCTGCCATCCTGAGAAGGACCCTTTTATCCCCACTCTCTACTTTTTGCCAGACAGCTTCTATCCATGCTAGCACCTTGCCTCTAACACCATGGGCCCTAGCTTACTTAGTAGCCTCCTATGAAGCACATTCAGAAGCCTCTTATCTGGTCAAGACAGGAGACAAGCAGGAATGTGTCATCACCCCCACCCTTTTCTCTGTCTTCATCACCACCACTCTTTGTCTTGTCAAGAACAAGCTTCCCAGTGGTATGTACATTTCTCCAGGATAGGCAGAAAATGTTTCAACCTTAACCAGTTGAAGTCCAACAAGAAAACAACACTGATCTCACTTGTGGAGCTTCAGTGTGCAGATGACAATGTCAGCTCTGCTTTCTCAGAAGAGAACCTTCAAGCCTAACTTAATGCCTTCAAGGAAGCATATGAAGAATCAGTCTCATCCTCAACCTCAAGAAGACTTTAACCGTTCAACCCACCCCAGGTCAAGTTCCGGACCATTGCTCCTTTCAGATCAACAATGTTCTGAATGTGGAACATTTCTCCGACCCAGGAGGCTAGCTCTTATTGATGTGGATTTGACTGTTACATACAAGATGCTAATACCAAGATCCTTGTGTATGAGACAGTCATCATTCTGACTTTTGTGAATGGCTCCAAAACCTGAACAATGTATAGACATTGTGTTCCTTCATACAGGAGCTTCATCCAAACCTGTTTCTTCTGAACAAGGGTTTCCCGTCAGGTGTTGACATCCAAGTTGAGTTTCTTGGGGGACCCTTGAAAAGTACCATCAATGTTATTTGAGACAGATTATCAATTTTATATGAGAGGACAGGCCTACTAACATCAGCATCCTGGAAGCAGCAAACAGCATCAGCATGAGACTATCAATCATCCAAAACCAGCTCCACTGGGAGACCATGTGCTTAGGTTACCTGAGTTGTGAGTACCAAAGCAAGTCTTCTTCACCAAGCTCAAGGAGGTCACTCAAACGAGAGAAATTCAAAGACAAAACAAGTGTTTCAAAGGCTCTCTGAAGACATCCCCCAAGAAATGCAGGTTGGATGTCAATACCTGGTGGGAAACCCTTGTTCAGAAGAAGCAGGTTTGGAGGAAGCTCCTGTATGAAGGGCCCCAATGTTTGAGAACCCAATCAGAAGGGTGAAGTGCTGAAAGGAATGTCAATGATCTCCAGGCCAAGGAGCCATTCCACCACCTGGTAATACCTGACAAATGTGTGGTCAGAGATATGGCTTTAGGATCAGCTACACAAGATCCGACACATGACATTTCCGTGGTGGACACTCATGCTTGTTAGAGAGTGAAAGCCATCGACAACAATGATGATGATGCTCCTCAGCTCCACCCAAACTGATTTTGCATTTTGATCCTTTGATTTAAGATCACAGTATCAGAAAAGCATTATGGAACAAAGGAGGCCATTCAGCTGATTGAGTCAACATTGGCTGTATCTTTATCCTCTCTCCCTAATGAACTAATGACCTTGTCCCTTATTAAGAGTGCCTCTTAGCCTATCCTTCCAAAATGACAAATATCCTTGGATCTTCGGTGTCAAGCCTTTGATCATGATTGAACTCTGTCTTTGTAACAGCAATATATCATTCCCATTCATCTGAATGTTTGCCTTTGAATCTTCAACTTTAATATGAATGAAGGGTGCTTTTGTAGACATTATTCTTCACTCTGATCCTATTTCAGACTTGCCTTCGCTTTGTCTGTATTCTTATTTTGCTTCCTACTTTTCTTCTTATGAATAGTTTTGCTTCTTTCCAGTCTGAGCTCACTGGTTTCTATTTCTATGACAATCGAACTCAGACCTTCCCCAGTAGCAGCAGTGAATGTGTTTGTGATAATATTTGTCTCAGCCCTGCTATAATGCAACCTGTTGGTCTCATACACGTTCCATCTACCACAAAAACTTTTCCCAATGCTTCAGAAATCTGATGCCCTCCCTCTTTCACCAGTTCTCCAGCCACATGTTCATTTGTCAGTTCCTCTATATTTATGATCCATGTAACATGGGACTGAGAATCATCCTGAGAGACTATTTTTGAGGTCCCATTTTTCAAACCCTTTCCAAGCTTATTTAAAATCTGCTTTCAGTTCATTTACTTTCCCATCCATAGTGCAAGTGCCGATATGGGCTATGACATCTGGCAGTTCACCTTCTTGCCAGAAAAATATCCTGAATTCTGGCTGGAGCAAGACCATGGATCATGGAGTTTGATTTTGTGGCTGCAGAATCACTTCGCTGTTCTTGTAACCAAAGAATGTCCGAATGCTTTTTTCATCTTGTCCTGTACAGCAAGCCACTAATTGGCTGTGATTGGACTCTTCTGAGGAATTACCACTCTCTCACCAGTCCCCAAAATGGAATACCCTGATTAGTGAGCATGATTATTTCAGGAGATTGTTGCACCACCTGTCTGCTTCTCTTTGACTGCTTAATTGGTCACCCCTTCTTATCCGTGTGTCCACTCAGTGGTATGACACCTCCCTAAACATGGTACCGACATTGTTTCCTACCTCACACATGTACCAGTCACTGTTTGAATTCCGAAACCCAGAGCTGATACTTGGGCGGCACGGTGGCACAGTGGTTAGCACTGCTGCCTCACAGCGCCAGAGACCTGGGTTCAATTCCCGCCTCAGGCGACTGACTGTGTGGAGTTTGCACGTTCTTCCTGTGTCTGCGTGGGTTTCCTCCGGGTGCTCCGGTTTCCTCCCACAGTCCAAACATGTGTAGGTCAGGTGAATTGGTCATGCTAAATTGCCTGTCGTGTTAGGTAAGGGGTAAATGTATGGTGGGTTGCAGGTCGGTGTGGACTTGTTGGACCGAAGGGCCTGTTTCCACACTGTAATGTAATGTAAAATGTAAACAGTATAATGTGAAATGAATTAGCTCATGCCACAGGGTGGACATTCCATTCAGCTAAGCCATATATTTAACTTAGAGAGTATTTGCATTAAGTTGAATAGCTTAACAGTGACCCAATGGTTAACTTCTTCCACTGCAAAGTCAGATTCAAATACTGAGGTGTGAAAAAAATTGATAATCAAAAAAACACCCCATCCTTTCCAAACTCCCCCGCCCAATCTGCCACCCTTTTAATGAACTCCACCTTTGTGAGTTCATGTTGCTCATTCTGCTTGAAATCTGCACTCTGCCCTGAGAACTCTGAATTTTTACTCTCTGCAGCAGAAATCAGGTTGGACTGGTTAATGAATTAAATACGTACAGATGTACAAAGTAGCTGTAGAAAGAGACAATTCGGCCCCATCGCGTGAGCTCTGCCCTTCAACAAGATCATGGCTGATCTATTTGTATTTTAAATTTCACCTTCCCATCTTCCCCTGATAACCCTTGACACCCCTGCCTAACAAAGATCTATCCACCTCAATCTTAAAAAGATTCAATGGCTCCATTGCCTTTTGAGGTGGGGAGTTCCAAAGTTCCATAATCCTCTGAGAGACAAACACTCTCCTCATCCCTGTTCTGAAAAGACAAGCACTAATTTTTAAGCCATCCCTCTTGTTCTGGACTGACCTACAGAAGGAAACATCTGAGGGTATTCTGAATCAAGGTGTCAAACCATTCTGAATCTTACACACCTCAACCAAATCACTCTTCATGAATCAGCTACTCTCCAGCAGAGTTTGCTTATCCATACCTAATCCTGTAAGAAACAGCCTTTATTTTCTTAACACAGTCAATACTTGTTATATGTTATCGGCAGATCAGACCATATTTGCAGAAAGATATTGTCACTGAAAGGTTTCCATTCACCAAGCTCGCTATTACATCGAAGCATAGAAAGCTGGAGCAGGAAAAGGCCATTCAGCCCTTTGGGCCTGCTCTGCTATTCAATATGATCATGGCTGATCGTAAAACTCAGTTCCTGTTCTGAATTTCTCCCCAAACATTTTGATCCCTTTGAGCGTTATCTAACTCCCTTTTGAAAGCACTTAGTGTTTTGCCCTCAATCACTTTCTGCAACTCAAACTCTCTAGGTGAAGAAATTTCTCCTCACCTCAGTCCTAAGTGGCTTACTTGTATCCTGAGACTCTGACCCCCTGAACTCCCTGGTCAAAAGGAACATCCTTCCTGCGTTTACCCTACCAAGCCATGTTAAGAGTTTTATGTAATTCCCCCCCCCGCCCCGCCCTGCCCCGCCCTGCCCCGCCCCGCCCAGTCTTCTAAATTTCAGTGAATACATTCCAATCTCTTTTTATCTGTCAATCCTGTCATCCCAGAGATCAGGCTTGTTAACCTTCAATGCATTCCCTCCATAGCCAAAATCCCCTTTCTCAGAGAAGGAGAGAAAAACTGTTCACAGTACTCCTGGCTTTGTCCCACCAAAGCCTGGTCTAATTACAAGATGTCCCTGGTCCTGTACTGGAATCTTCTCACTATGGGTGAGAAATATTATATTTTACATTAGGATTAAGCCTTGGCCCAACATTGTGGGCCAAAGGGCCTGTTTTGTGCTGTACTTTTCTATATTCTATCTGCTTTGAAAGCCAGCATAATGTTTGCCACCTTCATTGTCTGTGGCCCCTGCGTGCTTGCTTTCAGTGACTGGTGTACTGGATTCAGTCCATTAATTCCTATTTCTGCTTTTGACCTATTTTATTTTGTAAACATATGTCCACACAGCATAGTCACACAGGGTTCATCTGATGAAAAGTCACTGGACTCAAAATGTTAACTCTGTTTTTCTATCTACAGATGCTGTGAGACCTGCAGAGTTTCTTCAGCACCTTCTGTTTTTGGGTTTCCTCTCCCACATCTGGTTACTATGTGAGAGAGGATAAGATCTCCTTTATTAAGCTCTATGTTCTCTATATAATGGGAGAGGGGAGACTGTTGGATGAAATCCTGTCTCCTAAGCTGTCAGCAGAATGGGGAAAGGGAACCTCTGTATTATGCTGTTGACTTGGAGTGATAGTCCTATTCATCATCATGGAATCATAGAATCCCTCCAGTGTGGAAGGAGGCCATTCCTTGATTCATGTGGTAAATGTTCCTTCGGGCTGTACTCTATTTGCTTGTGTATTTGCTAATCTGTCTTTTCTTGCTTTCCCAGCTGATGACTGAGATTCTGTTTGGAATGCGTGTAATAAAGTTCTACACCTGGGAGAAACATTTCACTGAAAAGGTGGCTGAGGTTAGAGAGAAGGAGCTCAGCCGTCTAAAAGTCATCAAGTACCTGGATGCAGTTTGTGTTTACATGTGGGCTGCACTTCCTGTTGTGATCTCCATCCTTACCTTTGTCACCTATGCTTTGTTGGGACACCAGCTCACTGCTGCCACGGTCAGTGGTTTACCATGGGACAAAATGTCTCTGTTCTCTGATTTTATTTGACTGTTTTTCCCAGTGCTTTGCTCTTACTTCAGTGCTCTATTTAGGGAGTTGGATAGACTAGTGCAGGAAACCCATTGTGCATTTGGCTGGCCTTCAGAGTATGAGAAAGTTAGGAATGTAGATGCTGGAGATGAGAGTCGAAAAGTGTGGGGCTGGAAAAGCACAGCACATCAGGCAGCATGCAAGAAGCAGGAGAATCAATGTTTTGGGCATAAGCCCTTCATCAGGAATGTGATTCTTGATGAAGAGCTTATGTCCAAAACAGCGACTCTCCTGCTCCTTGGATGCTGCATAACCTGCTGTTCTTTTCCAGCTCCACACTTTTAGGCTTTGGCCTCCACAGTATGAATAAGATATATCATTGTAGCCTTTTGTAGAAATATGTCCTCTTGATTTACAAGGGCAATTGTTGATAAAGTGGTTTGGAAACAAGTAACGTTTAACCTCCTGACTGGACAGTATAACATCATGGGAGATAAATGTAGAGCAACTGATTGATGACAAAACACTGTTAGATCCCATTGGCTGATATGTGACTCCATTTACAAAGTAATTTGATTAACTTCCTGACTCCCTGAAATAGCTGAGCAAACTTCTTGGTTATATTTAACAAGGTGGCTCACTACAACCTTCTTTGGGGTAACTTAGTGATGGACAGTGAAGGCTCATGTCATGAAAAGAATACGAGGTACTAGATGGTAGGATGTAACATTAGAAAGGTGAAACAAGGTGCGTAAGTTTATAAGAATTCATAGCATGAGGAGGCTGTTTGACCTGTCGAGCCTCTTTTGCCACTCAGTAAAATCATGATTGAAGTGATTTCCACCTGTCCTATAAAACTTGACTCCCTTGTTGACTTAGCCTGGAATACAGTCAAAAACCCAACCTGCGCCACCCTCAGTGGAAGCAAATTCCAAACACTAATGGCAGTATGAGAGAAAAAAATTCTCCTCACTTCTTCCTTGATTAGGAGACCACTTATTTTTAAACTCTCATTCCTAACTGTCGAACCCCCCATTTTGACAACATGAACCCTGCAAGACTCCTCAGAATCTGTTCGGTTTCAATAGGGTCGCCTTTCATTTTTCTAAATGCCTACAAATATCGGCCTAACCTATTCAAACTGTTTAGACATCCCCATCATCCAAAGAATTATGAACCTTTTCTCTGAAAGGCTTTCAATGCAAGTGTATCCCTCCTTAACTAAGGATACCAGATCTATGGTTTGTGTTCTATGTTCTGTGAGGTACTCCAGCTGTAGTTTCACTGGCTTTATGGAGTAGTAGCAAGAGTTGCTGTTTTATTTCCTTTCCCTTCCTAATTATATTGTCATGACCTAGAAAGAGGATGTGAGCTGGTTTCCTTTGTTTGGTGCCCTTGCTCACTCCCAACAATGTTTGGAGATCTTTTTAGTGTGAGGCGATAACTTTCTCCAAATCAAGTGTAGTTAGCTATTTTTAATTGTACAATAAGGAGCCAATTGTAATGTTCTCTTGAATTAATTATAAAGGAAGCTTATTACCTGCTAAGCTTGAGAAAACATAAAGATGCAATATCAAGCATGTGACCTTCATGGTTGCTCACACACATGTACACAGATTTAGAGTCATAGAGCTATATGTGGAAACAGACACATCGGTCCAACCCGAACATGCCAACCAGATATCCTAAATTAGTCTAGTCCCATTTGCCAGCATTTGGCCCATATCCCTCTAAACCCTTCCTATTCATATCGCTGTCCAGATGCTTTTTAAATGTTGTAATTGTACCGCCTTCCTCTGGCAACTCATTCCAGACACACACCACCTTCTGCGTGAAAAAGTTACCCCCTCAGATCCTTTTTAAATCTTTCCTCTCTCACCTTAAATCTGTGTCGTCTAGTTTTGGACTCCTTCAAAGAGATTCCTTTGGATATGTGTGAGGAGCAAGACTTAGCTGAGACCGTACTTGGTTAGTTGTGTTTCATGGAATATTAGCAGTAGCATATATTGCAGTTATCTTTGAAATCAGGTCAATGAAAGTCAAGACGTTTGACACTATGCAGGACAAAGCAGCCAAAACACACCACTATACTCATAAACTTACACTCCCTGTACACGAATGCTTAGGAGGAGCAGTGTGTACCATCTGTAATATGTACTGCAGAAATTCACCAAGACTCCTTTGATAGCACCTTCCAAACCCACAACCACTTCCATCTGGAAAGACAAGGACAGCAGATAGATGTCTAACTTCCCCTCAGAGCTGCTCACCATCCTGAGGGAAATATATCACTCTTCCTTCATAGTTGCTGCACCCACTTGTGGATGTCAGCCTTATGGGTTTAGTATGGACTTCCTTTCTCTATCTCTCCTGGATAGTTTGTGCTTTAGTGTGCTTGGAGCAGTAATATGGAATTCAATGACTTCCACTCCAAGCATCAGATTTTAATGGAATTTGATCAATTTTCTTTAAAGCGTTTAATTTAGAGTTCAATATTGATTCTCCTTTAAAAATAAAAAGTGGGAACTGCAATCTCAGAGTCCATGAAATAATTATCTTTACAGAATAGGCAAAAACCAGAAAATGAGTGGAATTTTGAAATCAACAGCGTGGTTTCAACGCAAAAGACAACATTCTGCTTTTACATTTCAGTCTCCCAACACCAGCAAGAATTTACTGCTTTCTCAATGTCAACAGTCACATGACACCAGGTTATAGTCCTTCAGGTTTATTTGAAATCACACAAGTGCTTCGTTAAGTGCAGTGTGCAGCTCAGGAGAGAAAGACTGTCAGGCTGAACAACTCTCACTTTTTCGATCAGTTGCTCATTGTCTTAGTCCTGCTTTTCCATTGTCCATTTGCAGGTGTTCACAGTCCTGGCTTTGGTGGGAATGTTGATCCAGCCCTTAAATAACTTCCCTTGGGTGTTGAATGGGATACTACAAGCAAAGGTTTCTTTGGACCGCATCCAACGCTTTCTCCAGCTTTCTGACCAGGATCTCAGCACCTACTATATGACACGTAAGTTGATAAGATCCATTTTTGAACACAAAAGATCAGAACGTAATTGCAGGTGAGATAGACATCCTAATTTGATGTACAGAATGCCTACATTTCCGTTTCATCCAGTTGAGTATAAATTATTTCTGTTTAATTTGTTGAGATAATGTGGTTTTGCAGGCGGGACCGGTATTTATTGTCCATGCATTGTTGGTTTCAAGTCCTTGGCCTTCCTAGCTCTATTTAGAAGGCCATTTCTTGATGATCACTCTGGGAGGACATTTTGATATTCGTCTTAAATTTGCCTTACTGGCTGCAAAAGACTATTGAAGAGGCAATGGCATAGGAATAGAGTCGTTGAATTAAAAATCCAGGGTTCTGGTCTAATGGGGACATAGATTTAAATCCCACCAAGGCAGATGGGCAAATTCAAATTTGTTAAATAAATCAGAAATTGACAGCTAGTTTCAGTAATGGGCACTGTGAAACTTTGATTTTTGTAAAAGCCTGTCAGGAAATGAGATCTGCTTTCCTTACCTGATCTCACTGTAGTAGGAGCACCAGGGTAGGGCACTGGAAATCATGCTCCAGTATTCCTGGAGTTGTCACAAATGTGAAAAGATTTGATTAAACTATCCAAAGCCCTCAGTTAACATTATTGACAAACCCAAGTTAAAAGAAAACAGTCATCAGGTTTCTGCACTTGACAAGAAAGCAGCCATTTATTGCAAACAGTTTGTTTTTGACTAATGATAGAAATGAAACATGAGTTGCTAATTTCTAAGTCTCTGTAACTTAAACTCTAGAGTTTTTTGAAAAAATAATCCCAAATGTATAAAGCCAGAGACACAAAGAAACAAGACCAGACACCGATATTACAGGTGGGGATAGAACAAACAGCGAAGTCAGTGAAACACAGTTCTAAAACCTGTCTAGATTACAGGTGTTGATGAGGTATTTCCCTATAGTTTGGTTTAGCTTTTTGGGGAGGATATGAGGTTGTCAACACAATGATTCTCAACATTCCATTCACTGGATGTAGGTTTGCTTGCTGAACTGGAATGTTCATTTCAGACATTTCATCATCATACTAGGTAACATCATCAGTGAGCCTCTGGTGAAACACTGGTGTTAGTGACCCACTTTCTATTTATGTGTTTAAGTTTTCTTGTGTTGGTGATGTCATTTCCTGTGGTGATGACCACAGGAAATGACATCACCATAGGCAATCATGTCACCACAGGAAATGATGACACCAATTTGAGGGAACCTAAACACATAAATAGAAAGCAGGTCACTATCATCAGTGCTTCACTGGAGGTTCACTAATGATGTTACCGAGTACGGTAACAAAATGTCTGAAAACTAACCTTCTAGCACAGCAAGCAAACTTATATCCAGAAGCACAACCTGAGTCACGAATCTTCTCAAAACTCGCCTTCCATTTGCTGCTTACGGATTCAGTGTCTCTGAATATGATTTTACCCTTTTCCCTTTGATGACGAAAATTTGGAGAGAGAGAGAGAGAGGAAGGATAGCTAGCAGCTGACTTTTACCATCTTCATTTACAGAAGAAAGAGAAGAGAGAAAGATGTTCTCTACTTCCCAAATTGGATTTTTCTGCTGTATTATCCAAACACAAAGCTGTAGCCACTGAAGAAATTGTCACAATGCTGCATGCTGCTGAATATACAAGATTGGTTTTACAATTCGGACCAATCATAAGTCTGTCACAGGGCAAAAATACACCCACAGAAGTGAGTGATAAAGCATCCTCCCCCACAGCTTGAATAAGACAACCTCATAGATGTAGCACACATTGAGCTCTAGTAAAACATTTTTTTTAAAAGCAGCAAAATCTTTATTGGTTTAAAGCAGGACCATGTCCCATTTCTAAGTCCAAAGCCTAAAACATAAAAGTGGATGTTGTATTCATGTGATGCTGGGTTCCGAGAAATATGGTTAACCCCCAAATGACCCCTGAAATGACCTTGTTGCTGTGTCAGACTGCTTTGAAACCAAGAAGGAATGATAACACTGTGGTTACTTACACCTCATACGTTGCTTAAGAAGGTGGCTCACCCCCACCTTTTCAAGGATAATGTTATGACACTGGGGAAAGCTCTCCTGCTTAATTTAAAAGCAGCAACACAGAAAAGATTTATCCCGTGCAGAAATCTGTAAAAATCCGTGTGGTCAAGAACTATGTAAAGTACAAATTAACAACTTTATTTCTGCAAGTATAACAGAGAGTAATTAACTAACCACTATTTACAATTTTTTTCTCAAACCTATCTTTTACCTTCCCTTCTATAATACTAGTCTGATAAAACTCCCAATTAAAATTTACAAAACAACACTTCTTATCTCAAAACCAGGCAGCTTGAGGTTCTTGTCTTCGAATCGCCCTGTGTCATCTTCTCTCCTTGTTAGGAATTTCTGTGAAGATCTGGACTCGGCTGGGGGGAGGGGTGGGGAGTGGTGGTGGGGTGGCCTCTGTTCTGCAATCAGTCACTAAACCCGAGCAATTCTGTAACTTTTCACACTTCATTTTATGGCCGGGTCCAGGTTGTCCATTAACACAGAGGTTAAACACTTCCCTATCCCTAGGAGAAACTGCACACATAGCTGAAGACAGACATTTTCATATCTTTTTTGAAAAGAGGTACAGCCATCATCACAGAGCAAATTCAAACAATTACCAATCAAACTTAATAAAATGGCTCTACTGACAGCAATTTCTTGGAAACCAACCTTACTTTCCACATCCAAGCACCCCTAGCTTGCGAAACTATTCTTTGCACCTGCACTTGCAAGGTCAGTTAGGATGGCTAGAAATGACTTCTCTAGTCTAGTTATTTTTATGCTGTAAAGGAAGCATTCTATTTCAGGAATGTACCTTTAGCAGAGTAAAAAGCCATTTTATGTAGCTTTAAGCAGAATTGTCAATTTGCAGCCTAAAAGCCATTTTGTCATGTTCCTTGCATTAAGAAGCCATTTTATTGCTGCCTATGTTAGTAAGAGCATGTATTAAATGGTTGTTTCTGACAATAGGAGAAAGTGAGGACTGCAGATGCTGGAGATCAGAACTGAAAATGTGTTGCTGGAAAAGCGCAGCAGGTCAGGCAGCATCCAAGGAGCAGGAGAATCGACGTTTCGGGCATGAGCCCTTCTTCAGGAATCATTCCTGAAGAAGGGCTCATGCCCGAAACGTTGATTCTCCTGCTTCTTGGGTGCTGCCTGACCTGCTGTGCTTTTCCAGCAACACATTTTCAGCTCTGTTTCTGACAATAGCCTGTATTCAGATTTTAGATCCTCGTCTGCGTCACAAGTTACTAATCGAAAAGGTACTTTTAAGAGAGATGTTTTTTCAAGCCGTCTGGTACATGCTAGGACTTAGCAGTTCTTCACTCAACTGTTCAATTCCCCCTTACCCACCCACCCCCCCTCCCCGGTTTTATAACACAGAGCATTGGATTATGTCATTGGCTTTGAAGATTGTCAATATACTCACTTCAAACTGGATTGGAGTTGGATATTTTTATCGGGGTATAATTTAAACTGATTGGCCAAATTCAAATTTGTTTTTGTCTCCAGGCAACAAACTAATCGAGTTGTTCAACCCAGTGTTACATTGTTACCTTATTTTGAACACTTGGTGCTGTATCTGGTAGTTCTACTGCTGCTTTTAACTCTCTTAAAGGTACACCCACATCTTCATAACGATAATTAAGGATAGGTAACAAATACTGACCTCTCCAGTGATGGCCACATCTCTGAAAGGATTTAATAAAAAACAATAAAATGTCTGCCAGTCATGAAAATTGCTGCATAATTCTAGTTTTGTGTTTTTATTATCAGGTTTTTAACCCTTTATCAGTTTAAAATATGTTCTAAACCTGTACTCTTTGATCTGACTTCAATTTAAGTCTGAAATAATTATGTTTTAACATTTTTGTAGACCTGTAAGGTGATACACATATGGGGGAAAAGTGAGGGCTCATGCCCGAAACGTCGATTCTCCTGCTCCTTGGATGCTGCCTGACCAGATAGGGGAAGCCCTAAATGAGTTTTTTGCTTTGGTTTTCACGAAGGAAAGGGACCTTGTTGTGAATGAGAACTTTTGAGGAACTGGGATACAGGCTTGATCAGATTGGGATTGAGGAAGTTGATGCGCTGGAAATTTTGGAAAGCATTAAGATTGCTAAGTCCCCCAGGGCCAGATCAGATTTATCCTAGGTTGCTCCTGGAAGCAAAAAACAAGGTTGCTAAGCCACTGGCGAAGATCTTTGCCTCACTCTCCACGGGAGTCGTATCAGACGATTGGAAGGAGGTGAATGTTGTTCTTCTTTTCAAGAAGGGTATTAGGGAAATCCCTGGCAATTACAGAGAAGTCAGTCTTACATCTGTGGCCAGCAAAGTTTTGGAAAGAATTCTGAGGGATAGGATTTATGACTATTTGGCAAAGCATAATGTGATTAAAGGTAATCAGCATGGCTTTGTGAGGGACAGGTCATGCCTCACTAATCCTATTGAATTCTTTGAGGAGGTGTCAAGACAGGTCGATGACAGTTGAGCAGTGGATGTGGTGTATATGGATTTCGGCAAGGCATTTGATAGCGTTCACCGTGGTAGGCTCTTTCATAAAGTCACCAAGTGTGGGATACAGGGAGATTTGGCTATCTGGATTCAGAATTGGCTGGCTAACAGAAGGCAGAGAGTGGTTGTAGATGGAAAGTATTCTGCCTGGAGGTCAGTGGTGAGCGGTGTCTAGCAGAGCTCTGTTCTTGGGCCTCTGCTCTTTGTAGTTTTTATGAGGAGGTTGAGGGGTGGGTTAGTAAATTTTCAGATGGCACAAAGGTTGGAGGTGCTGTCGATAGTATCGAGGGCTATTGCAGGCTGCAGCGCGACATAGACAGGATGCAGAGCTGGGCTGAGAAATGGCAGATGGAGTTCAACCTGGATAAATGTGAAGTGATGCATTTTGGAAGATTGAACTTGAATGCTGAGTATAAGATTAAAGACAGGATTCTTGGCAGTGTGGAGGAACAGAGGGATCTGGGTGTGCAAGTGCATAGATCCCTCAAAGTTGCCACCCAAGTGGATAGGGTTGTTAAGATATGGTGTTTTGGCTTTCATTAACAGTGGTATTAAGATCCGCGAGGTTTTGCTACAACTGTACAAGTCCCTGGTGAGACCACACTTGGAATATTGTGTTCAGTTCTGGTCACCCTACTATAGGAAAGATACAGAGGCTTTGGAGAGGGTGCAAAGAAGGTTTATCAGGATGCTACCTGGACTGGAGGGCTTGCCTTTTGAAGAAAGGTTGAATAAGCTCTGGAGAGAAGGAGGAAGAGAGGAGACCTGATCGAGGTATACAAGATAATGAGAGGAATAGTTAGTCAATAGCCAGAGACTTTTCCCCAGGGCAGGATTGACTGGTACAAGTGATGTTCTTAGGGTGGCAGAGTGGCTCATTGGTTAGCACTGCTGCCTCACAGCATCAAGGTCCCAGGTTTGATTTTAGCCTCTGGCGACTGTCTGTGTGGAGTTTGCACATTCTCTCCATGTCTGCGTGGGTTTCCTCCGGGTGCTCCGGTTTCCTCCCACAGTCCAAAGATGCAGGTAGGATGAATTGATCATGCTAAATTACCCATAGTGTTAGGAACATTAGTCAGAGGGAAATGGGTCTGGGTGGATTACTCTTCGGAGGGTCGGTGTGGACTGGTTGGGCCGAAGGGCCTGTTTCCACACTCTAGGGAATCTAATCATAATCTAATCTATATTCACCTGGACCATATCTGACACCTCCCTCCCCTTCCTGGACGTCTCCATCTCCATCAATGGTGACTGACTTAACACTGACATTTTCTAAAAACCCAGTGACTCCCACAACTACCTGGATTACACCTCCTCCCACACTTCCTCCTGCAAAAATGCTATCCCTTACTCCCAACTCCTCCACCTCTGCCGCATCTGCTCCCAGGAGGACCAGTTCCACCACAGAACAAACCAGATGGCCTCCTTCTTTAAAGACCACAATTTCTCCTCCCATGTGGTTGATGATGCCCTCTAGCGCATCTTATCCACGTCCTGCACCTCTACCCTCGAACCCCATCCCTCCAACCGCAACAAAGACAGAACGCCCCGGTCCTCACCTTCCACCCTACCAACCTCTGCATACATCGCATCATCCTCCGCCATTTCCACCACCTACAAGCGGACCCCACCACCAGGGATATATTTCCTTCCCCACCCTTATCCACCTTCCATGAAGACTATTCCCTTCGCGACTACCTAATCAGGTCCACACCAACCTAACAAACCACCCTCCCTTCCTGGCACCTTCCCCTGCCACTGCAGGAATTGCAAAACCTGCACCCACACCTCCTTCCTCACCTCCATCCAAGGCCCCAAAGGAACCTTCCACATCCATCAAAGCTTCACCTGCACTCCCACACATGTCATTTACTGTATCCATTGCTTCCGATGCGGTCTCCTCGACATTGGGGAGATTTATCTCTCCACCCCTGAGGCTCCCAGCCTCATTCCTGATGAAGGACTTTTGCCTGAAATGTTAATTTTCCTGCTCCTCGGATGTTGCCTGACCTGCTGTGCTTTTCCTGCACCACTCTAATCTTGAGCTGGGTGATCAGCTATGAGCATATTGAATAGCACAGCAGGCCTGAAGGGCTGAATGGCCAATTCCTGCTCCTATTTTCTTCTATTTATTTTCTTTCCAGGTTCAGAAGTCACTCTGCAATGGGAAAGGATCATCTGCTGTGTGCAGTTTTAGCCTTTTTATTTCCCTAAGGTGTTAGTGCATAGGAGGCGGCTCTGCGGAGGTTTATTCGATTAATATCTGGAATGGTGGGCTGTCTTATGAGGAAACATTGGTTAGGATGGGCTTGTTTTCACTGGAGTTTAGAACAGTGATTTGATTGAGGTGTATAAGATCTTGAATGGTTTTAACAAGGTGAATGTGGAAATATGCTCAGAACTTGCTGGCAGCTTTTTAAAATTCACGATAGCGAGCATTTTTCTCTTATGATATTTTCAAACTTGTATACTCTGCCTTATAAGGTAGTGGAAGTTGTCTCCTTGAATATGTCTAAGATGTAAGTAGATAATTTTGTGGTAGGCAAGAGAACTCAAAGTTATTGGGAAGATGGGAGTATGGAATTTACACTTCAAACAAATCAGCCATCATCATATTGACTGACAGAGCATTAAAGATAGCTGCAAATCAAAATGAAAAAGACATACAACATAGCAAAGATTAGTGGTAAGCCAGAAGGTTACGGAAATTTAAAATCCAACAAAAGATGACCAAAGAATAAAGAAAAGGATAAAGTAAAGTTTGAGTGTAACCTGCAAGCACTATCAAAACAGAAACCAAGCACTTATTTCAGTCTTAGAATGGAATCAAGAGGCCAAAGTGAACTGGTCTTTTCGAGGGTGAACTTAAGAACAAGCCTTTCAGACTGTTGAGCCTTCCCCACTGGGCGAATGAAATACATTTATCCCATCCTTTTCACATAACCCTGTCACTGGTAATCGGAAATCTATCAGTCTCTACCTTAAACATTCTCAAAGGCTGAATGTCCACAATCCTTGGTGGTAGAGAATTCCAAAGGTTCACATACCTTTGATTAAAAAATTCTCCTCATCTCAGGCCTAAATGGCATCATCCTCATTTTTAAATTTTGCGTCTGGTTTGAAAATCCCCAACCAGTGGAAACATCTTACCTGTATCTACTTTGTCTATCTCTTTCAGTATTTTATATGTTTCAATGAGATCACCTTTCATTCTTGGAAACTGTAGATAATACAGGCCCCATTTGCCCAGCTCCCCTTCATATGACAGTCCCAGCATCCCAGGAACAAATCTGGTGAAGTTTTGACACCTCTGCAGTGATGGCAGAGTGAAGACTCCTGGCTGCAGTAGGCCCGATATGTGGCCCCTGGAATAGTGGCAGGGTGTCAGCTGCAGTGATGGCAGAGTGAGGACTCCTGGTTGCAGTGGGCCTGTTATGCGGCCTCCTGGAATAGTGGCAGGGTGTCAGCTGCAGTGATGGCAGAGTGAGGACTCCGGGCTGCAGTGGGCCCGATATGTGGCCTCCTGGAATAGTGGGGGTGTCAGCTGCAGTGATGGCAGAGTGCAGACTCCGGGCTGTAGTAGGCCCGATATGTGGCCTCCTGGAGTAGTGGCAGGGTGTCAGCTGCAGTGATGGCAGAGTGTGGATGCCTGGCTGCATGGGCCCGATATGTGGCCTCCCGGAATAGTGGCAGGGTGTCAGCTGCAGTGATGGCAGAGTGCGGACGCTGGCTGCAGTAGGCCCGATATGTGGCCTCCTGGAATAGTGGCAGGGTGTCAGCTGCAGTGATGGCAGTGTGCGGACGCCTGGCTGCAGTGGGCCCGATATGTAAATTCGTACGGTGGCAGCTGGTTGTTGACTGTGGTGGTGTCAATGTCTGGAGTGTGGGCTCCTGGCTCGGTAGGCCTGGAACAGGGACCTTGCAGAAATCCTGATGGCATGTCTGGAATCCTGGCTGATGAAGATGAATTCTATTTAAGTACTTCTCATTCTTTTCTACCTGAAAATGGCACCAGAGTGTGGCGACAGAACACTTTTCACTGTATCTCCCCAGATATATATACAATAAATCATTCATTCAACTTTGTAAGATAACCACCAGTACATTAACTACCTCCATAACCATGTCCTTCCTTCAACACTTGGTGATGAAGACCATCAGATCCTGGCGATTTATCAGCTTTGAATTTCTTCAGTACAGTCTTTTACTGGTGCTAATTTCCTTTAATTCCTCATTCTTCTTTGCCTCTTTGATCTTCAGTTCTGGGAACCTCCTTGTATCTTCCTCAATGAAAACAGATACACTATAATCACTAAGCCTTGCTGCCATTTCTCTATTCCCCATTATAAATTTGCTTGACTGCCGTTTATGGTCTCATATTCATTTAAGCGAAACTTTTTCTTTTTACAGATCTGTAGAAGCTTTTAATGACTATTTTTACATATTTTGCTAGATTGCAATTATATTCTGTTCCATCATTCCCTATCAGTTTTGTGGTCCTGATAATTTTGTTGTTTTCTCGAAACCTGCCAATTCTCAGAATTAATTATATTTTGGCAACTCCTTTTTTTCTAATCTTATGCAATCCTGAACTTCCTTTATTGGTCACAGGTGACTGAGCTCTGTTTTTTTTTCTTTTTTACTGATCCAGCTCCCTCAGAACCAGCTCTCAGGATGAACAGAACCCCTGACACTCCTGTTTTTTTTACAGGTGCACAGTATTTGACATTGGTCCTGAGACCCAGCTCTCAGAGTGAACAGAATGTCTGATACTTCTGTTTTTTTTTAACAAAACCTCTGACATGCCTGTTTATTTTTTTTTATTTTCTTTTTCTCTCTTTTTTTAAACCCCCACACTAGCGCCTAACTGCGGTAGTGCTTATTTTTTCCCCAGCACCCATGTTGTGTGTGCAGGTGTGGACTGAGCTCTGTTGAGTTTTCACATTTTGAAGAAATGTGTACTTGCAGTTAGTCATGTGACAGTCCTTTAAGGACTATTCATTACCTTTGTACAGAGAGAGTAAATTGGGATGAAAGGGGCGTTTTCTAGTTGATAACCTGTAACTGATGGAGTGTGATGGGGAGATGCTGGAGCCACAATATATGTTCACAATATATGTTCATGACTTAGATTAGGGAAGTGAGTTACTGTTGTCAACTTTGCAGCTGACACAAAAATAGATAGGAACGCAAGTGATAAGGATGCCACAGAAATCTAGAGCAGGATATAGACAGGTTAATTGAATGGGCAAGAACTTTGGTAAATTTCTGTTGTGATTCTTGTAGGTAGTACATGCTGCTGCTTCCGGGTGATGGTGGTGGAGGGAGTGGATGTGGTGCCAATCAAGTCGGCTGCTTTGAACAGTTGGATTTTAGTGCTAGCGTTTTGGATTATGATAGTGAAGAAGGCACTTGGTATGCTTGCCTTTACTGGACAGAACATTGAGTATAGGAATTGGGAGGTCATGTTGTGGCTGTACAGGACATTGGTTGGGCCACTTTTGGAATACTATGTGTAATTCTGGTCTCCATCCTATGCAAAGGGTGTTGTGAAACTTGAAAGGGTTCAGAAGAGATTTACAAGGATGTTGCCAGGGTTGGAGGTTTGAGCTATAGGGAGAGGCTGAACAGGCTGGGACTGTTTTCCCTGGAGTGGCAGAGGCTGAGGGGTGACCTTATGGAGGTTTAAAAAATTATGAGGGGCATGGATAGGATAAATATACAAGGTCTTTTCCCTGGGGTGGGGGACTCCAGAACTACAGGGCATAGGTTTAGGGTGAGAGGGGAAAGATTTAAAACAGACCTAAGGGGCAACGTTTTCACGCAGAGGGTGGTGTGTGTATGGAATGAGCTGCCAGAGGAAGTGGCGGAAGCTGGTGCAACTACAACATTTAAAAGGCATCTAGATAGGTATATCAATTGGGAGGGTTTCAAGGGATAGGGGGCAAATACTGGCAAATGGGACAAGATTAATTTAGGGTATCTGGTTGGCATGGACAAGTTGGACTGTAGGGTCTCTTTCCATGCTGCACACCTTTATGACTGTATGACTGCTAAATCTCTCTGTGCTGTAGCTTTCTGCAGCATTTCACCATTTAAGTAACATTTACTCTACACAAATACCAGGAAATGACCATTTCTAATAAGATACAATCTAACCACTGCCCCTTGACATTCAATGTCAAGTTACCATCACTGAATTCCCCCTTATCAACATCCTGGGGTTACCATTGACCAGAAACTGAATTGGATAAGCCCTAGAAATACAGTGGTTACAAAAGCATGTCAGAAGCTCGGAATACTGCGATCAATAACTCACCTCCTGACTCCCCAAAACTTGTCCAACATCTGGAAGGCATGGGTCAGGAATGTGATGGAATCCTCCCCACTTACCTGGATGGGTGCAGCTCCAACAACACTCAGGTAGCTCGACACCATCCAGGACAAAGCAGCCCACTTGATTAGCACCACACCTACACGCATCCACTCCCTCCACCACCGATGCTCAGTCACAGCATATGTACTATTTACAAGATGCGCTGCAGAAATTCACCAGACATACGTTTTTTAAAATTCATTCACGGGATGAGGGTGTCGCTAGCTAGGCCAGCATTTATAGCCCATTCCAGAGGGTAGTTAAGAGTCATCTACGTTGTTGTGGGTCTGGAAACACATGCAGGCCAGACCAGGTTTCCTCCCCTAAAAGACATTTGTGAACGAGATGGGCTTTTCTGACAATCGACAATGGATTCATCGTCATCGTTAGACTCGTAATTCCACACTCTTATTGGATTCACATTCCATCATCTGCCATGGCAGGATTTGAATCGGACCAGTGAGCATTACCTGGGTCTCTGGATGAACAGTTCAGCGGTAATATCACTAGGTCATTGAAACAGTGCCTTCTCAACTCATGACCACTTCCCTCAAGAAGAACAAGGGCAGCACATACATGGGAACACCACCCCCTGCAAGTTCCTCTCCATTCCACTCCCCATCCTGACTTGGAAATATATCACCATTGCTTCACTGTCACTGGGTCAAAAGCTGGAATTCCCTCCCTCGGATCATTGTGGGTCTGTTACAGCATGTGGACTGCAGCATGTGGACTGCAGCAGTGTAAGAAGACAGCTCGCCACCGTCTTCTCAAGCTGCAACTGGGGATGGGCAATAAAATGCTGGTCAGCCAGCATTGTCCACCACCCTGAGGTGGGGAAAAAACCTGGGCTGACAAAGTAGATCTGTCACAGTCAGTATCTTCTCTCCATTGCAAACTCTTGTATGATAAACACTTTGTGGCAGATTGTAACCACTGGTACCTCAGAAGGATCTGTTTTAGTGCCTCAATTATTCGTATTATTTATTAATGACTTGGATAGTAGCATATCAAGTCATATCCTCAAATTTGCTCATGAGATAACGTTAGACAGTGCTGTAGACAGTGTAGATGTAAGCATTAAATTATAAAAGGATATTGATAGACTCATTGAATGAGCAAACCTGTGGCAGATGGAGTTCAGTGGGTTTATCTATTTTAGACCATGAAAGGACAGATCAGGGTACATTCCAGATGTTTGCAAGAGACTTGGAGGTTCAGGTGGATAGATTTTTAAAATGTCTCGAACACCTGCAGAAAATAATTGAGAAAGCTCGTCCTTATACCTCAAGAACTGGAGAGCAAGAATGCAGAGGTTGGGCTGCAGTTATGCAAAACCCTGGTTCAGCCCCAGTTGGAATACTGAGAGCAGGTCTGGGCAACACACCTCCGGAAGGATATATAATAACCTTGAAGGTTTACTAGAAAGATAGCTTAACCCCTGAAGTCCAGGTGGAAGGAAATATTGTAAAAGTCAGGCAAGACCATTCCAAGAGATGTTTGAAAGCATTTCTATACGCCCAGGGTGACAGAAATTTTGAACTCTTCCACAAATGGCTGTGGTTGCAGGACCAGTTATTCATTTTAAATCTGAACAGATAAATTTTGTTTAGGGATATGGGCCAAAGGCAGGTGTATGGACTTAGGCCACAGATCAGCCATGAGATCATTGATACAGGCTGGAAGGGCTGAATGGCCTACTCCTGCTCCTGTGTTCCTAATCAGAGAGCAGTGAGGTATGGGCAAAGAGAATGAATTATCCTCTCTATTTGTCTTACTTTTGATGGGAGTTACGTCGTTCAGGTGCCCTTTTAAAGACATGATTTTGTACCCGAATGGTTGGTAAGGAGTTTGAAATTAGCTGTTTCACTGAGAAAGGATTGAAGGTTTCAGTCATGCAGCAAATCTCTCACTCAGTGTCACTTTGTGTTTAGGTGAACCAGAGGATCCGGACTCCGCAGTGGAGCTACATGATGCTTCCTTCTCCTGGATTCCTCAAGAAGCATCAGGGGACTCAGGAACCAGACTTGAAGGCAGTTTGGAGCTCCTTAACCTGAATCTAATGGTGAAACAGGTAAGCTTGCTGCTAGCATTTGTGGTGAAATTCTGATTAATCCACTCCCGACTCAAACTGGAGCAGATACTTGCCAAGCCTGTCACCTTTCTTCATAAGGCTACCCACTCCTTCCGGGTATTAGAATGGCAAACCGTTTCTGAACTGCTTACAACATATTTGCATTCTTCCCTAAATAATATCCACGAATACTTTTTTAAACTCAGTATTTATTGCGCATCACTCATTGCCCAGAGGGCAGTGAAGAGTCAGCCACATTACCGTGGGTCTGGAGTCACATGGAGGCCACTCTAGGTAAGAATGACAGTTTCCTTCCCTAAAGGACATGAGCAAACCATCTGGGTTTTTTGAGAATTGACAATGATTTTATCGTCTTCATTAACTCTAGATTTTTATTGAGTTCAAGCTTCACCATCTGTCCTGGTGAAATTCGACTTTTCACCTTTTTTCATTTTTCATGCCAAATTAGAGAATTTCACCTTTTTTCACAGTGTCCTTCATTTACTTTGCCCACTCGCTTAGTGTATTTACAGCTTTTTGTAGCCTCCTCATGTTCTCTTCACAACTTAACTTATGACCTATTGTTGCATCATCAGCAAATTTGGCAACAATATTTTCTTCCAATAGGTTGAAAGCCACGTGTGTGCACCCCTGAATGGAGGGAGACACAAAGCAGGAAACTGTAGGCTAATTTACTGAACACTTTTCAATGGGGCTTCTTTCCCTCGAGCGTCAGAAGCTGAAGGGGGACTTTATGGAGATTGATAAAATTGTGAGGTGCATGGATACATTGAATAGTCAAGGTCTTTTTCCCAGGATGGGGGAGTCCAGAAGTAGAAGACATATGTTTAAGGTGAGAGAGAAAAGATTTTGAAAGGACCTGACGGGCAACTTTTTCCACACAGTGGATGAAATGTGTGTCGAACGAATTGCCAGAGAAGGTGAGGGAGGCTTGTAAGATTACAACATTTAAAAGACATCTGCATGGAAAAGGTTTAGAGGAATATGGGCCAAATGCTGGCAAATGGGACAAGATTAATTTAGGATATTTGGTCAACACTATCAAATTGGACTGAAGGGTCTGTTTCCATGCTGTACATCTCTGTGACTCTATGACCTTTTTTTTGGGAAAATGCTAAAGTTCATTGTTGAAGAAGAAACAGCTTAATAGAACCAAACTGTGTCAACATGGTTTAATGAGAAGGAAACTTGCTAGAGTTCTTTGTGACTAACAGAGCCTTATCTAGCCTCACAGTACAACTCTGCTCTTGCATTCTCCTCCTCTTCAAATGAATGTTAAGATTGTAATTGCCTTCCTCACTGCCAACTGAACCAAAATGTTAATCTCTAGAGAATTCAGAACTAGGAATCCCAAGACTCTTTATGCTTTAGTTTTCCAAAGCCTTTCCCAGTTTTGAAAACAGTTGACATCTCTATTATTTCTGCAAAAGTGGCTGATAACAAGTTTAACAACTTTGGAGCGTGACCTCTCTGGATAGGGTATATAGACAATGTCTTTTCCCTGGGGTGGGTGAGTCCAGAACTAAAGGGCATAGGTTTAGGGTGAGAGGGGAAAGATTGAAAAGGGACCTAAGGGGCTTTTACATGCAGAGGATGGTGCGGATATGGAATCAGGTGCCAGAGAAAGTGGTGGAGGCTGGTACAATGACAACATTTAAAAGACATCTGGATGGGTATATGAATAGGAAGGGTTTAGAGAGATATATGCCAACTGCTGGCAAATGGGACTAGATTAGGTTAGGATATCTGGTCAGCATGGACGAGTTGGACCGAAGCATTTTCCGTGCTGTACATCTCTATGACTCTGTCCTCCATTTCAATTGCAACTTTGCTCATTTGCATCCCATCTCCATTCTTGTCCCTTTGTTCTCAGCAGAATGGGCCCATTTTCCCCTTTCAGAGTCATAGAGATGTACAGCAGCCCGAAACAGACCCTTAGGTCCAACTCATCCATGCCGACCAGATATCCTGACCTAATCTAGTCCCATTTGTCAGCACTTGGCCATATCCCTCTAAACCCTTCCTATTCATGAACCCATCCAGATGCCTTTTAAATTTTGTCATCGTATCAGCCTGCACGACTTCCTCAAGCAGCTCATTCTGTACAAGCACTGCCTTCTGCCTGTAAACGTTGCCCCTTAGGTTCCTTTTAACCTCTGTCAGGTCTCCCCTCAGCATCCGATGCTCCACAGGAAAAAGCCCCAGCCGATTCAGCCTCTCCCTATAGCTCAAGCCCTCCAACCCAGGCAACATCCTTGTAAATCTTTGGTGTAGTGGACAGTGAAGAGGGTTACCTCAGATTACAACAGGATCTGGACCAGATGGGCCAATGGGCTGAGAAGTGGCAGATGGAGTTTAATTCAGATAAATGCGAGGTGCTGCATTTTGAGAAAACAAATCTTAGCAGGACTTATACACTTAATGGTAAGGTCCTAGGGAGTGTTGCTGAACAAAGAGACCTTGGAGTGCAGGTTCATAGCTCCTTGAAAGAGGAGTCGCGGGTAGATAGGATAGTGAAG
>NC_057712.1:136579772-136595177 GCF_004010195.1 Chiloscyllium plagiosum
TATTGGAAAGATGTTGTGAAACTTGAAAGGGTTCAGAAAAGATTTACAAGGATGTTGCCAGGGTTGGAGGATTTGAGCTACAGGGAGAGGCTGAACAGGCTGGGGCTGTTTTCCTTGGAGCGTCGGAGGCTGAGGGGTGACCTTATAGAGGTTTATAAAATTATGAGGGGCATGGATAGGGTAAATAGACAAAGTCTTTTCCCTGGGGTTGGGGAGTCCAGAAGTAGAGGGCATAGGTTTAGGGTGAGAGGGGAAAGATATAAAAGAGATCTAAGGGGCAACTTGTTCACGCAGAGGGTGGCACGTGTATGGAATGAGCTGCCAGAGGATGTAGTGGAGGCTGGTACAATTGCAACATTTAAGAGGCATTTGGATCGGTATATGAATAGGAAGGGTTTGGAGGGATATGGGCCGGGTGCTGGCAGGTGAGACTAGATTGATTTGGGATATCTGGTTGGCATGGACAGGTTTGACCGAAGGGTCTGATTCCATGCTATACATCTCTATGACTCTATGAACCCTTTCAAGTTTCACAACATCCTTCCGATAGGAGGGAGACCAGAATTGCATGCAGCATTCCAAAAGTGGCCGAACCAATATTCTGTACAGCCATAACATGACCTCCCACCAACTCCTATATTCACTGCTCTGTCCAATAAAGGAAAGCAAAACAAATGCCTTCTTCACTATCCTATCTACCTGCGACTCCACTTTCAAGGAACTATAAACATGCACTCCAAGGTCTGTTTGTTCAGTGGCACTCTCCCCAGGACATGACTATTAAGTGTGTAAGTCCTGCCTTGATTGCCTTTCCAAAATGCAGTACCTCACATTTATCGAAATTAAACTCATCTGCCACTCCTCAGCCCATTGGCCCATCTGTCAAGATCCCCTTGCACTTTGAGGTAGCCTTATTTGCTGTCCACTACACCTCCAATTTTGGTGTATTCTGCAAACTTACTAACTATACTGTCTATGTTCACATCCAAGTCATTTCTGTAAATGACAAAAAGTAGTGGACCCAGCACTGGTCCTTGTGGCACTCCACTGGTCACAGGCCTCCAGTCTAAAAAACAACCCTCCACCACCACCCTCTGTCTTCTACTTTGAGCCAGTTCTTTATCCAAATGGCTAGTTCTCCCTGTATTCCATGAGATCTAACCTTGCTAATCAGTCTCCCATGGGGACCCTTGTCGAACGCCTTACTGAAGCCCATATCGGTCACATCTACCGCTCTGACCTCATCAATCCTCTTTGTTACTTCTTCAAAAAACTCAATCAAGTTTGTGAGACATGATTTCCCATGCACAAAGCCATGTTGATTATCCCGAGTTAGTCCTTGCCTTTCCAAATACATGTACATCTTGTCCCTCAGGATTCCCTCCAACAACTTGCCCACCACCGACGTCAGGCTCACTGGTCTATAGTTCCCTGGCTTGTCCTTACCACCCTTCTTAAACAGTGGCACCACGTTTGCCAACCTCCAGTCTTCCAGCACCTCACCTGTGACTGTTGATGATACAAATATCTCAGCAAGAGGCCCAGCAATCACTTCTCTAGCTTCCCACAGAATTCTCAGGTACACCTGATCAGGTCCTGGGGATTTATCCACCTTTACCCGTTTCAAGGCATCCAGCACTTTCTCCTCTGTAATCTGGACATTTTGCAAGATGTCACCATCTATTTCCCTACAGTCTATATCTTCCAGATCCCTTTCCACAGTAAGTCTTGAATTGAAATACAGAGCGTGTTGATTACCCACTGAGTCTTCTCCTCAGCAGTGCTGAACTGAGAGCACGTTAAATGGAGACATTCATTCAAGTAACAGATTCTATTTCAATCTTTCTGCAGGAGCAGCTGATAGGAGTTGTTGGAAAGGTCGGTTGTGGCAAGAGCTCCCTGATAGCAGCGATATTGGGAGAACTCAACAGGTAACTTCATAAAACAAATGTTTATTGCAGCATGGACATGAGTCGTTCAGCCCATCAGTTCTGGCGTTTACCCTTCACATGGGTGCATCCACTCAGTCTGTTCCCATTTGGTACTATCCCTAACCTCAAGAGTGGAATGGCCCACTGCCTCAGTGTAAAGGGCAAAGCTGAAACACAGCACCTACCAAACCCATGACCACTTCCATCTCGAAGGACAAAAGCAGCAGATCCATGGGAACACCACCACCTGCAAGTTCCCCTCCAAACCACACTCCACCCTGAGTTGGAAATAGATTGCCATTCCTTCACTGTCGCTGTGGCATTAATCAATCACTGTCTGGGCAGAAGAGTCATCCCTGAGATCCTCCCCCTCCAGCCCTCAGAATTTGATGGGTTAAAGGTTGCCCACCCTGCATCCTCTCTCATGATTAAGCACCATGCCACTTTAAACTCTCCATCACAGCAGCATTACATTCATAGCTTCTGCCTCAGAACCATAAGGGAATTTCACCGTCTCATGGCTGTGTGCATTCTATCTGCTGTTTGTCTGAAAGCCCTGATATTGAATTTTGCATCAGTGACTGCTTGTTCTCATCTCCCTAACTTTATGGTAAGATACTTGATAGTATGTTCCTGCAAATCTCAGCAGAGCTGGAGAGATGCGGATTTGTGCTTTTAAGTTTTGGTTTGTTCCTGATCTCGGTAATATTGCTGTGGGGAGATTCTGAAGAATGAAATGCTCATCAGGAAGGAGACCATTTGCCTCTTGCATCTGCAAGGCACTTGTTGAATGGGCAACAAGCTGGGACAGTTATTCTCCCGGGATAGGAACTGATAGGTTGATGCTTCCCCTATCTTTTATAGAAGTTAGTGCTTGGTGTGGAGTTATTGTGAGAGATCATGAGAATTTCCTAATTATTGTCGCCCATGCACAGAAGAACTGTGGAGCTCCTTTACTCTAGTTATTCTTAGTTATACTTTTGAGGGTGAGGAGATTGAGTTGCAGGAATTTGAATTCCTAAAGAATTTCTAAAGAGGGCTACAGATGCTTCGGATTAGAGCGACAGGTTTAGACAGTGGATATGGACTGGCTCAGGCTTGAAGGAACTGGTAATTGGAAGCTGCTTGAATACGTCTAGAGCATAGACCATAGAACATCACAGCGCAGTTCAGGCCCTTCAGCCCTAGACATTGTGCCAATCTGTGAAACCAATCTGAAGCCTATCTATCCTACACTATTCCATTTTCATCCATATATTTATCTACTGACCATTTAAATGCTCTTAAAATTGGCGAGTCTACTACTGTTGCAGGAAGGGTGTTCCACGCCCCTACTACTCTCTGAGAAAAGAACCTACCTCTGACATCTGTCCTATATCTATCACCCCCTCAATTGAAAGCTATGTCCCCTCGTGCTAATCATCACCATCTGAGAAAAAAGGCTCTCCTTGTCCACCCTAAGTAACCCTCTGATTATCCTACATGTCTCAATTAAGTTACCTCTCAACCTTTTTCTCCCTAACAAAAACAGCCTCAAGTCCCTCCGCCTTTCCTCATCAGACTTTCCTTCCATACCAGGCAACATCCTGGTAAATCTCCTCTGCACCCTTTCCAAAGCTTCCACATCCTTTCTACACTGACCAGAACTGTATGCAGTACTCTAACTGCAGCCACACCAGAGTGTTGTACAGCTGCAACATGATCTCATGGCTCCGAAACTCAATCCCTCTACCAATAAAAGCTAACACACCGTATGCCTTCTTAACAACCCTCTCAACCTGGTTGGCAACTTTCAGGGAACTATGTATATGGACACCGATATTTCTCTGCTCATCCACACGACCAAGAATCTTACCATTAGCCCAGTACTCTGTATTCCTGTTGCTCTTTCTAAAGTGAATCACCTCACACTTTTCCACATTAAACTCCATTTGCCACCTCTCAGCCCAGCTCTGCAGCTTATCTATGTCCCTCTGTAACCTGCAACGTCCTTTGGCACTGCCCACAACTCCACTGACCTTAGTGTCATCTGCAAATTTACTAACCCTCCTTCTATGCCCTCATCCAGGTCATTTATAAAAATGACAAATAGCAGTGGACCCAAAACAGATCCTTATGGTACACTACTAGTAACTGAACTCCAGAATGACCACTTCCCATCAACACCACTCTGTCTTGTTACAACTCGTCAATTTCTGATCCAAACCGCTAAATTACCCTCAATCCCATGCCTTTGTGTTTTCTGCAACAGCCTACTGTGGGGAACCTTATCAAATGCCTTACTGAAATCCATTTCCACCATATCAACGGCTTTACCTGCATTCACCCGTTTGGTCACCTTCTCAAAGAACTCACAACCTACCCTTCACAAAACCATGTTGACGATCCCGAATTAAATTATTCCTTTCTAGATGATTATAAATCTTTTCCAACACTTTACTCATGACCGACATAAGGTAAAAGAGAGAACCTCTATGCACATACCCTAAGAATCTTGCATGTTCAAATTAGGATACAATTAGGAACACACGACCAAGGAGAAGGAGTAGGCCATTCAGCCCTGTGAGCTAGCCTCGCCATTTTCAATAAGGTCATGGCTCATCTGACTGTAACCTTAGATCCACAATTCTAACTTCTCCGGGTAACCCTTCACCCCCTTTCTTACCAAGAGTCCATCTGTCCCTACCTTAAAAACATTGGTTTCCATTGTTTTTTCCGGAAGAGAATTCCAAAGGCTCAGGAACCTCAGAAAGAAATGTCCCCTCAGCACTGGTTTAAGTGGGTGATGCTGGATTTTTAAACAGTAATCCCTAGTTCTAGATTCTCCTTTCAGAGAAGTCATGCTCTGCACAACCTTTGGGAGCTGATATCTTTCAATTGGGTTGCCTCTTGGTCTTGTAAACTCTGGCAGATGTTCAGCCTGTCAGTTCTGTCCTTGTAAGATAGCTGCCCACTGCAGGTATGAGTATGGTAGACATTTACTGAAGTGCTTCCAATACATTTATGCACTTGCTGAAATAATGTGACCAATGCTGTGTACAGTACTTTAATGGTTGCATTGGTGCACAGCACAACTGTAGTACAACCCTCTGGCCTTGGTATTCCTTCCCTCTGATACATGATGATGTTGTGTTTGCTTTTCTAATTACTTGCTGTACCTGCAGCTCTTTGCAAATCATGTCCCAGGACGCACACATCCCTCTGCACACCAGCAGTCGACAATCTCTCACCATTGAGATAACGTAGTACTTTTGTAACTCTTCCTGCCAAATTGGACAAATTCACATTTTCCTACATTGTATTTGTTAGGTCCTCTCTCACTCACATAGCCTGCTAGTGTCTATTTTGTAGCCTCCTTATGTGCTCTCCATTACTCATTTTCCTATCTTATTTTTGTGTCATCAACAAATTTGGCAACAAACCTTTCTTCTTTTGTCCAAGTGATTTCTACAAGTTATAAATAATTGAGATACAAAATCAGAAATTGCTAGAAAAATTGAGCAGGTCAGACAGCATCTGTGGAGAGAAATCAGAGTTTTCATTTTGGGTCCAGTGACCTTTCTTCAGAACTGGTTGTAGCTGGGAAAAGGTTGGTGTTGATGCTGGAGAAGGGGTGGGGGGTAGGCGGAAGGAGTAAATGATAGGTGGAGATGAGCCCAGAGAGACAGTGAAAACAGCTGGAAATGTGTTGCTGGAAAAGTGCAGCAGGTCAGGCAGCATCCAGGGAACAGGAGAATCGACGTTTCGGGCATAAGCCCTTCTTCCTGAAGAAGGGCTTATGCCCGAAACGTCGATTCTCCTGTTCCCTGGATGCTGCCTGACCTGCTGCGCTTTTCCAGCAACACATTTTCAGCTCTGATCTCCAGCATCTGCAGACCTCACTTTCTCCTCAAAGACAGTGAAAACAGTTGGGTAGACAAAGGAGTGGGTAAACATCAGCCTGGGAGAATGAATGGTTACTAATGGGGACTGTTATTGGTTGACAATGGGTTGGTTGTGCTGGCAGCCCATGTGATGACAAGACCTGGTACCTCACCAAATGCCTTCTGGAAGTCTAAACATGCCAAATCTATAAAATCCCCATTATCCAGATTGCTTGGTACATTTTCAACTAACTCTAGTAAATTAGTCAAACGAGACTTCCCATTTGTAAAACTGTGCTGACTCTGATGGATCACATTCTGACTTTCCAAATTTCCTGTTATTATTGTTTCAAACAATTTTCCAATGACACATGTACAACTAATTGATCTATAGTTTCCTACTTTCTGTCTCCCTCCCTATTTGAGCAAGGGCATTATATTAGCATTTTTCTAATCGATTGGAACCTTTGCCATATCCAGGCAGTTTTGGAATATTATAACCAACAGATCCACTATCTCTGCTGCCAGTTCCTTTAAGACCCTAGGATGCAGGCCATCAGGCCTTGCAGACTTATCTGCCTTCAATCCCAATGGTTTGGTCTGTACTTTTTCCCTAATGATGATGTTTGTTGTAAGTTCCTCCTTTTCAATAATCTCTGCATTTTCTGTTACAATTGGAATGGTACTGGTGTTCTCCACTGTGAAAACTGTCGTAAAATATTGATTTAGATCGCTGCCATTTCTGTACTTGCCACTGTTAACTCACCAGCCTTATCCTCCAAGGATCTAACATTCACTTGAGCTCCTCTCTTCCTGAGTTTTGAGAAGATTTGTAGCTCAGGTTAAGGTTCAGGATGTAGGTTTGCTCGCTGAGCTGGAAGGTTCACTTTAAGATGTTTTGTCACCATACTAGGTAGCATCTTCAGTGAGCCTCCAGACGAAGCACTGCTGGTGTTTCCTGCTTTCTATTTATATATTTGAGTTTTTTTTTGGATTGGTGATGTCATTTGCTGTGGTGATGTAATTTCCAGTTCTTTTTCTGAGGGGTTGGTAAATGGGATCCAGTCAATGTGTTTGTTTATAGGGTTCTAACCGGCCCCTGCTGGGGCTATTTGATCAGTGACTGGATGGAAAGTGCTTTGGTACCTGATCTTTGGCTGGGTGGAAAGGGGCTTGGGAGGCAGGGATTCCAGCTGATCTCTCAAATTTAGAAACATGGTGCAGGAGTAGGTCATTCAGGCTCTCTGCCTTTATTCCTGATGAAGGGCTTTTGCCCGAAATGTCGATGTCGCTGCTCCTTGGATGCTGCCTGAACTGCTGTGCTCTTCCAGCACCACTAATCCAGAATCTGGTTTCCAGCATCTGCAGTCATTGTTTTTACCCGGCCTCTGAACCTGCTGCACCATTCACTGTGATCATGACCAATCGTCCACCTCAGTACCTTGTTCCCAGTTGTTTCCCATACTCTTTGATCCCTTTAGCCCTAAGGACAATTCCTTTTTGAAAACTTTCAATACTTTGGCCTCAACTGCTTTCTGTCACAGAGAATTCCACAAGCTCACCACTCTCTGGATGAAGAAATTTCTCCTCATCTTAGTTCAAAATGGCCTCCCCCATATCTTGAGACTGTAGCCTTGTTTCTGGATCCTCCAGTCATCGGGAATATTCTTCCTGCCTTTACCTGTCTCGGCCTGTTAAAATGTTTGCATCCAAATTGCCAGACTGTTTCTGCACCATCCAGCACTGCATTAACAGTAATTTTGTCCAATTAAATATTGGGAAGTGTTGCAACCAAGGCTGAAGGAGATGGTACAACGATGACAGGAGGAATGTTTTGATTATCAAACGCCACTGGTCCACAAGTCACACCATTAAAAATGGAACAGTACAAATGTTTTGACTCAATCACCAAAATGGCCTTATGTTTCACTTTGAGTACTGCTATCCACAGGAAGAGTCACATACACTGTACTAACTTCCTCTAATGAAGTTAAAAAAAAATCCATTTAACATAAATAATAACTTTTAAAAAAGAAGTGCCAAAACTGGTTAAGATTTAAATTGTAATCCACAATCCAAACACAATCCTTCTCATCCCAAAAGAAGCATACTCACATCCACACCATGTACAGCACAGCCATGCATTGATTATATTTCAGCAGAGCAAAAAAAAACACCTTTGTTGGCAATTGTCTGGAAAAACAAAAAATGGAATTTGACAAATACACCCATCAGACTTCATGTTGATGAAACTAAATTGTTGAAAGCTGTAGATAATAACAGGTCTTCCAATCAAGACTGTGACTTACACATATCAAGCTAGTTCAAAGTCTTTGGAAAGTGATCACAGTTCAGCTTTAAGGCTATACAAGCTAACGAAGGGACTGAGATGTGGAAACTTCATCAGGTTCTCAAATAATTCAATCTAAAAACGGAGGCTGAAACTTGTTTTTCTTATAAGCTTGAGAGGATTTTTTCCTTCTGGCTCCCTAGATTTTTTAAGCATAAACCAAGACCAAAAAGGATTCTGAAAGATGTGTTGCTGAATCTGAAAAGTTCACTCTGACTTCTCTGCACAGGTGCTGCCAGACATGCTGAGTTTTTCCAGCAGTTTCTGTACTTGTACCAAAAAGTGTTGGTAGGCAACCACCTGGACAAAGCCCCATAGTATCATCCAATGAGCTTGTCTGAAACTAAGGACCCTTCAGTTTCTGTATTAAAGCTTTGCCTGGCTGTTTTTCCTAAAATTATTTGACTTTCTGTAATTAAGTGGCTTAGAGCCCACCTCATTGTTGACTTTCTTGACCTTGGAGTGTCAGTATGTTTACAGTAATGTCGGGCTGGGTGTAACAGGATGTTGACCCAGCAACATTGAAGGAACGGTGATTCGCTTCTAATATGAACTGAATATTGAATGTTTGTGAATATGGGCCTAAAGGAGCCTTCCACATCCATCAAAGATTTACTTGCACATCCACTAATATCATTTATTGTATCCGTTGCTCCCGATACGGTCTCCTCTACATTGGGGAGACTGGGCGCCTCCTAGCAGAGCGTTTTAGGAAACATCTCTGGGACACCCGCACCAATCAACCACACCGCCCCGTGGCCCAACATTTCAACTCCCCCTCCCACTCTGCCGAGGACATGGAGGTCCTGGGCCTCCTTCACCGCCGCTCCCTCACCACCAGACGCCTGGAGGAAGAACGCCTCATCTTCCGCCTCGGAACACTTCAACCCCAGGGCCCACCCCCACCCTCCTCTAGCTTATCTGTCCACCCTTCAGGCTCTCTGCCTTTATTTCTGATGAAGGGCTTTTGCCCGAAACGTCAATTTTGCTGCTCTTTGGATGCTGCCTGAACTGCTGTGCTCTTCTAGCACCACTGATCCAGAATCTGGATGAATGCTGTTGAGCGTCTTGAATATTTTTTGGAACTTCAAAGTATGGGCAAGTATGGAGTGTTCCATGATGCTCCTGACTGTCTTGATGATGGTATAAGACTTTGGGGAGATAGTGAGTAAGATATCCTCCACAAAATACCTCGCCTCTGACCTGCTGTTGTAGCCACAGTACTGATATGGTCCTTTCAAATCCAAGGAAGCTGATTGTGGTGAATTTAGTGATGGTCACATTAGTTTCTGCTGTCCTTGTTAATCATTCAACCTTGGATGTTCTTTTTCTGTAAGGTTGGTTTTGACTTAGTCTCTGAAGGAATCTTTATCTTTGGAGCTCTCACATGTACATTCTTTGTTCAGTTTACAAGCTTTAGGATGTTTGGTGGAGATGAATGGATTTGCATTATATTACTCAAAGTTTTTTTCCCTCTTATCTCACTGTCTGTAGGCTTGATGGAGAAGTGTATATCTCAACGCAAAATAAAGGCTTTGGCCTGGCAGCTCAAGAACCCTGGATTCAGTTTACCACTATCCGGGAAAATATCCTTTTTGGAAATAAGTACGATGCCAAGCAGTACCAAGATGTGATTGAAGCTTGTGCACTGTCAGAGGATCTTAATGTAAGAAATTTATAACTTATTTATAATGTCTAAAATACAAAGAGTAATTCTAGTTGTAATGATCCAGACTCTTCATTGATGTAATTGGGTGACTTTAATGAAATTTACTGACACTTTCTCTTTCTAAATCTGTAGTGTCAATGTCACAGGTGATCACAGCGTAAATACCAGCACCCATTAGAAAAACACCTCATCAAATGAAACAAGCTGATTCCTCCTCCCCCTGCCTATCTTTCCCATCATCAAAACAGCAGCAATTTACCTTGCAACTGATATTGATAAGGGAGCCTTGAGTGGGGTCAGTGGAAGAGCTCATCATAATATTCCAATCTTCCCTAGATGCTGGGGAGGTATTTGAAGATTTGAGGAGAAGGTGACACCGTCATTCAGGCAAGGTGTAAGGCTGTTGCTGGAAACTGCAGGCTTGTAAGATCAACATCAGTGCTGGGGTGGCTTTTGAAAACACAAATCAGGGATTCACAAGTTTTTGGAGAGTTTGAGTTAATTCTGGAGAACCAGCATGGATTTGTAAAAGATAGATTGTGTTTGACTATTTGAATGTTCTGATGAAGAAACAGAAGGTTTTTGAGGAGAATGGTGTCTGTATAGATTCTAGGACAGCCTAAACCACAGAGTATGACATAAAAGGTTAGTTAACAAATTGGAGTACATGGAAGAGGCGGGTCAGTGTCAGCTTGGATAAGTAATTGGGTTCAAGAAAGAGATAGCATGACATGTTTTGTTTCGGTATTGAGGATGGTTCACATTGGTGTTTTCCGAGGATCGGTGCTTTGACCAGTGTATTTTTGAAAAGGATTATATTTTACTTGGATTTTGGAATACAGAATGTATTTTTAAAATTTATTGATGATATCAATTTTGGAGGCATGGTAAACCATCATGAGGATGACACCAATTAACTACAATAGAACATGGGTTCACAGAATGGCCACCTCAGTGACAAATGAAATCCAATAGAGCGATGTGAACTGATGTAGAGTGAGATGCACAATGGATTCATTGATAGTTTTAAAGAATGTTCAAATGTACAGTGACTTGGAGACTTATTTGCATAAATGTTTGAAAATACCAGGACATTGTGAAAGAATAATTAATATCTGAATACTTCTTAAATGTTCTGAGGGTTTCTGCCTCTGCCACCCTTATAGGCAGTGAGTTCCAGATTTCCACCAGCACCTGTGTGAAAACAGTTTTTTCTCACTTTACCTTAAATCTTTGCAGTTGGTCTTTGATTCTCACAGGAAGAGATAACCTTTCTTCCTGTCTACATGACCTATGTCCCTCATAATTTTAAACGTCCGAATCATATTCTCTGTTAATCCTGTCTGCATGAAGGAAAGCAATCTCAGTTTGTTCAGCCTTTCTTCAGAACTGAAACTCTGCAGCCTAGGCAGCATCCTGGTAAATCTCTTCTCCACCCTCTCCAGTGCTACCATGTCACTCCTGTAATGTGCAGAACTGCACAACTGGTCCCTGGAAGCTATCTTGTTATGAATGCTTGGTACAATCAGATACAGAGCCTTTGGTTTTATCTTTTTATTGTTATTACCCCTCACCATATCTGCTTGTGCACAAATAGTTTGCATGCTCTGTCCCTTCCTGCCATTCTGTGATCATCACTTCCTTTCTTGCTGCCTTGCTGTCTTCTCAAGGCTAATTGGCCCAACTTCCCAAGCTGATTGCTGAACCCACTATTTAGTTTATAGTTCTCTCTCTGTCTGTGGGACTCATGCGAGTGCCCTAGAATTGAAATCCATTTCTGCTACACAGATCATTCATACATGTGTTGGCCTTTCCAATCTCATTTATTCGATGTCAGTTTGCAATTCCTGCACACCTGCTCTGTTTTTCCATGGGATGGAATATGCTGTTCAATCACAAATTGCCATTGTATTTAGAGTCTTCAATCACACTAACCCAGAACTGCGACAGAGATCTTAATTCTAACTGTTACTTGGATCTAGATTCTGCCGAATGGTGATCAGACGGAAGTTGGTGAGAGCGGAGTGACCCTCAGTGGTGGACAGAAAGCTCGTATCGCCCTAGCCAGAGCTGTTTACATGGTAACTTCAGTTATTTTACAGGGTTCAAGTATTTACAACCAAAGAGAGGGGAGATTTGTAATTGCTAACGGCCAGCACGGTTGGAAAATCCTTGTTTGTGTACCTGTGAAAGGTTGAGAAAAGCAAGGCATTCCCAAATGGAATGACCTGGGAGGGAAAGTTTGGAGGAATTCATGTCAAATTGCAAGTGACTGAGATGACGCATACACAAATGGCAAGAATAGAGTGTGATATTCATCGTAGAGAGCTGGTTCTGTCTTCAGTTTAGTCTTAGCTGATCTGTCCATTTATCTTTTCTCCATATTCTTTGTCTGAACAAATTATCTCTCACATGTAAGTTTTTCAATCAACCTAGACTCAACAGTATTTTTGATCAAGAATATTTCAGCTTTTCTCAATCCTTTGAGTGAGGAGATGCTTTGTGACACCATGTTTTGCTGTTGTCTAATCTCATGAATACAGATATATTTACCAATCTTTTGCTTAATATTTGATTTTGAGACTCTGGGGTTGGGAGGTGTGGGGGATGCCTAGCAATGTAATAAAGAAAATTAATTCAAACTCACTAATCCTTGTTGTCTTCTCCAGGAGAAAGAACTATACCTCCTTGATGACCCATTAGCTGCCGTAGATAAGGATGTAGCCAAACACCTGTTGGAAAAATGTATTTTGGGAGTTTTGAAAGATAAAACTGTCATCCTTTGTACACATCGGACAGAGTTTTTGGATATGGCTGATGTAGTAGTGTTAATGGAAGATGGAAGGATTGTAAAGACAGGTGAGTTATTCACTCCCAAATTAAATACAGATATCTGGTACTGTTCTGTAAGGGCCTGTAGGCTTCCATCTTAAGTCCTCAGTTTATGCTGCATTTGCTTGTGTCATTTGGCTCTCTCAGAGAGGGCAATATGAACTTGGGTTTGTTGTTGTGTTCTTATTGTTCAAGTATGTTGAGATGGTACTGCAGTGTTAATAATACTGGACAAGTAATCCAGGGACTCAGATTAATGCTCACTGGAGAAGAGTTCAAATCCTGCCATGGCAAGATATGGAATTGAAATTCAGTGAACGAATAGAATGGCAGAATTGTTACAGAGCAAAAACCAGCTCTTCGGGCCATTGCATTTGTGCTGGCACTCAAAATGAGCATCTCATCTTCTGCCATTCCTTACTCTTCTCCCTGTAACTCATTAATCTTTATCAAAAAATGATGTAATTCCCTTTTGAATGTCTCAGTTGAATCTGTTACCAACATGTTATCAGACAGTGGATATTAGACGCTAGTCACCAGTTATGTGAAAATGTTTATCCTCCGGTTACTTTGGCATTTTTTCCAAACCAGTTTAAATCTGTGCTCCCTTGTGTTCTTGATCCTGAGACATGTGAACAGTTTCATCCTATCCACTCTGTCCAGAGCTCTGCTGATTTTGAAGACATTGATCAGATCTCCTCTTATTGTCTCCTCTCCAAGAAAAAAACCATCCCAACTTCTCCAATCTATCTGCCTAACTGGAACTCCTCATCCTGGAACCATTCCCGTCAACCTGTTATGCACTGTCTCGAATTCCTTTGCATCCTCAGCTGAGCTGGTGTTTGCTACAAGTTCAGGATGACCTCCATGTAATCTATACCCCCATTAAGTTCAGTTAATTGAAAGAAATTCTGCATGGAATGCTAGTCTCTGATGGGACCATCAATAATATCACTTGCCATAAAAAAAATAAAAAAAAGGTTTGCGCTACAAATGATTTCATCACCAACGATACGTTGTCTCATGAGTAAACAGCCTGATTTGATGATGGACATCCGTAGAACCGGTTCTTGGTGCCTGGGGAGCTTCAGCAGCTGCGCCATGTCTGGCTAACTTCTGTGTTTGGTATAGGTTGCCCTTAGAAAATGCTGAACTAAGTGCTGACCTCCATCTGGGTTTTTCTGCTGCAGTGCTTTCACAAAAGAAGTAATACTCAATCTGCAATTGTAAGGCTCTTTTTTAGGGTGACTTTGTCTCATTTGTACTGATCCCTGTGAAATTGCTTGCCCTGAGACAGTCCCTCATAGGAGGTTTGCTTGAAGTTTCTCTTGTCATCCTTGCAGGGACACAGCCTTCCCATTGAAGGGGAATTATTGAAAACTGGCCTCTGTGTTGTTGAGATGAAAGTGGGTACTGCAGATGCTGGAGATCAGAGTCCAGATTAGAGTGGTGCTGGAAAAGCACAGCAGGTCAGGCAGCATGCGAGGAGCAGGGAAATCGACGTTTCGGGCAAAATCCCTTCATCAGGAAAATGTTGATTCTCCTGCTCCTCAGATTCCTGATGAAGGCCTTTCGCCCGAAACGTCAATTTTCCTGCTCCTCAGATGCTGCCTGACCTGCTGTGCTTTTCCAGCACCACTCTAATTTTGACTCTGTTGTTGAGCTGAGCACAAGGAAGGACTTTGTTGTTTGTGTTTTTTTCCTGTCATCCAATTCTCATTACTGTGCCTTTGGGAAAAAGCATTTCCGAACCTTTGTTAATTTTGGTGGGGCTTGTGATCTCACTTACATAATATACGCAGTCACTGATTCATTAGCGTTTATCTGATAGCTTTGTAAGTTGGTTCAAAAGCAGGAGTTTAGAAATATTAGTTAATTAGACAATGAAAAGTATATAATTGGGGAAGGATTACTGACCCCTGAGTGCAAACATGCAGTTGAGGTGGAATGTGTTGGTCTCTTTAAAGTTGTGGAGGCAGCAATCTGCACTGAATCAGAGGGGTTAGGGAACTCTTCCCTTGGTCTTCCTCCTCCTTTTCTAGTCTGGTCTTCCACCTGGAGGAAACAGCTCTCTGAGACTACATTCTGCCCCTCAACACTTGTTGATCTACCCTATATCTAGGGCGGAGATACCTTAGGCTGTGGCCATCAATTGTCTAAGTCGCTTTGGTCAGTGACGATGGGTCAGCTGGTCCTGAAGTTGGACACATTGGAACCAACGACATTGGAAGGGAAAAGGTTGAGACTCTGAAGGGAGATTACAGAGAGTTAGGCAGAAATTTAAAAAGGAGGTCCACAAGAGCAGAAATATCTGGATTACTCCCAGTGCTACGAGCTAGTGAGGGCAGGAATAGGAGGATAGAGCAGATGAATGCATGGCTGAGGAGCTGGTTTATGGGAAAAGGATTCACATTTTTAGATCATTGGAATCTCTTTTGGGGTAGAGGTGACCTGTACAAGAAGGACGGATTGCACCTAAATTGGAAGGGGACTAATATACTGGCAGGGAAATTTGCTAGAACTGCTTGGGAGGATTTAAACTAGTAAGGTGGGGTGGGTGAGGTGGTGAGGAAAGAGATCGATCTGAGACGGGTACAGCTGAGAACAGAAGTGAGTCAAACAGTCAGGGCAGGCAGGGACAAGGTAGGACTAATAAATTAAACTGCATTTATTTCAAGTCTGGATTAGAGTGTTGCTGGAAAAGCACAGCAGGTCAGGCAGCATCCAAGGAGCAGGAAAAACGACATTTCGGGCAAAAGC
>NC_057712.1:136597040-136604254 GCF_004010195.1 Chiloscyllium plagiosum
CTCAGATTACAACAGGATCTGGACCAGATGGGCCAATGGGCTGAGAAGTGGCAGATGGAGTTCAATTCAGATAAATGAGAGGCGCTGCATTTTGGGAAAGCAAATCTTAGCAGGACTTATACATTTAAGGGTCAGGTCCTAGGGAGTGTTGCTGAACAAAGAGACCTTGGAATGCAGGTTCATAGCTCCTTGAAAGTGGAGTCGCAAGTAGATAGGATAGTTGAAGAGGCATTTGGTATGTTTTCCTTTATTGGTCAGAGTATTGAGTACAGGAGTTGGGAGGTCATGTTGTGGCTGTACAGGGCATAAGTTCGGCCACTGTTGGAATATTGCGTGCAATTCTCATCTCCTTCCTATCGGAAAGATGTTGTAAAACTTGAAAGGGTTCAGAAAAGATTTACAAGGATGTTGCCAGGGTTGGAGGATCTGAGCTACAGGGAGAGGCTGAACAGGCTGGGACTGTTTTCCCTGAAGCGTCGGAGGCTGAGGGGTGACCTTATAGAGGTTTACAAAATTATGAGAGGCATAGATAGGATAAATAGGCAAAGTCTTTTCCCTGGGGTTGGGGAATCCATTACTAGAGGACATAGGTTTAGGGTGAGAGGGGAAAGATATAAAAGAGACCTAAGGGATGACTTTTTCACGCAGAGGGTGGTACGTGTATGGAATGAGCTGCCAAAGGAAGTCGTGGAGGCAGCTACAATTGCAACATTTAAGAGGCATTTGGATGGGTACATGAATAGGAAGGGTTTAGAGGGATATGGGCCGGGTGCTGGCAGGTGGGACTAGATTGGGTTGGGATATCTGCTCGGCATGGATGGGTTGGACCGAAGGGTCTGTTTCCATGCTGTACATCCCTATGACTCTAAGACTGTTGTCCCCTTGTCCAGTTCCATTTAAAGGTGAGAACAAAACCTTCTTATTTTCAAAACCATTGTGCTCAGAATTGGATAGTGCTGTGCCAGATAAATCTTGTGTTTACACTGGGAGAGGATACTTAGGACTGTAATACAGTTCAATAATACCTTACACTACACAAAAAATGATCAATGTGAAATTGTTTTAAAAGGGACATCTGTTTTCAATTCTTGATGTAACTCCTTTAGCAGACCCATATTTCTGTCCCAAACAGCATGGGGATGAGGATAATGGCCTGGTATTTTAATTTTAATCTTTACTGTCTGTAAGTTTGCTTGCAAACTTCATTTTCAGATGTATTGTCATCATAATAGGTAACATCATCAGTGAGCCTCCGGTGAAGCACTGGTGTTAGTGACTCGCTTTCTATTTATGTGTTGAGGTTTCCCTGGGCTGGTGATGTCATTTCCTGTGGTGATGTAATTTCGTGTTATCTTTCTCAGAGGGTGGTAAATGGGGTCCAAGTTGATTTGTTTGTTGGTAGAGTTCCAGTTGGAATGCCATACTTCTAGGAATTCTTGTGCGTGTCTCTCTTTGGCTTGTCCTAGGATAGAAGTGATGTCCTTCTTCATCTGTATGTAAGGATACTAATGAGAGTGGGTCATGTCTTTTTGTGGCTAGTTGATGTTCATGTATCCTCGTGGCTAGTTTGTCCAATGTAGTGTTTGTTACAGTTCTTGCACGGTATTTTGTAAATGACATTAGTTTTGCTTGTTGTCTGTATGGGATCTTTCAAGTTCACTAGCTGCTGTTTTCGTGTGTTGGTGGGTTTGTGAGCTGTCATGATGCTACCAGGTCTGAGTAGTCTGATGTCGTTGATGGAGGGGAGAGTAACTAGGGTTTCTGCACCACAAGTCCTTGAAAAGCCACTTTGACTGTGAGGATAAGGAGTTACCGGTCCCCTCCAGTGAGCACAGTGTGTGAATTCATGGTCTGCACCAGCCCATTATCCTGCACTGGTTAAAATTGGGAGGAACAAGTGTCAGAAAGCTTGTGCCTTTTTTTTCTAAAAGCTGTTCCTAGGCTTAAAGAGACTCTGTCTTTGATTTTTTTCAGAGGGTTAATAAACTGGGCTGGACTCCAATCAGTCTGGTTTGGTTCAGAGATGAACTGGATTTTGAGAGGCCTTTTGTTTATATGTAGTCAAATGAGTCTTCAAGCCAAAGTAGTCATGTTTTAGAAGTGACCTGTATAAAGAAAGAGGAGTGATCAGCTCTCCAGCTGAGCTGAGCTGATCAGTTTCAGTTCAGTCTGAACTGGGGAGAAGTTCAACAGGGAGCTGTGTGGAAACTCTCTCTCTCTCTCTCCTGCCCTTCAACTTGAACCTGTAAGCATGTGTTCCATTTACACTGGGCTTAAAAGGGAGTTTGCTTATTGGGACTGTTGTGTATAATCAAAACAGCATAATTAAGTCTAGTTGGATAGACTGAGTTCTGTAGGGGTTATTTATTTTTTTCTTTGTGTTTCATTGTGTAATTTTGTGAATACATTTTTTGCCCTTTCGAAAATCTAGTAGTCAACCTAGCTATCTTACCTGGGTAATTTTCACTGGACGCTTACCGAAACAAATTGCAAAGTTAGGTCTAGGGCTGCCTGCTTAAGAATGTTTTGAGTGGCCTGGCCTAGTCCATAACCCAGGGAATGTGCCAAGAACCCTGGAATCGTGTTCCAGGTGCAGACTCTCAAGATCCGAAGAGTCTGTCAGACCCCATGAAAATACAGAGCTGAAAATGAGCAGGGCTTATGCCCGAAACGTCGATTCTCCTGCTCCTTGGATGCTGCCTGACCTGGTGTGCTTTTCCAGCAACACATTTTCAGCTCTGATCTTCAGCATCTGCAGTCCTCACTTTGCCATGAAAATATAGCCCCATATTGGCTGTCATATGGTTAACACAAAACCACTTGGCTTCTAGTGGACAGCTAGTCGGGATCCATCTTGTGATTGAACAAAAGCTTATCCTTCGGGGTGAGGTAGCTCAGTTGGCTGGATGGCTGGTTTGTGATGCAGAGTGATGCCAACAGCACAGATTCACTGACTGCACTGATTGAGGCAACTGGAAAGCCTCGAACTTCATGAACCTTGCTCTTCCCATGCAGGAAGCAGACGGTGACAGTCAAGGTCTGTTTGTGTGACTGAAAGCCTGCCTCCAGAGGAATTCCACAGTGATCAGGGTTGGGGCCTTTGCTGTTAGTGGTGTATATAAACAATTTAAACTGTAATGTAGGATATTTGATGAGTAAGTTCACGGATGATATAGCGTATTGGGAAATAGTGAGGAGGATAGAGATAGGCATGTCAGATGGGTTCATCAGTGGCAAATGGAATTCTACCTGGATAAATATGAGGTGATGCATTTGGTCAGGATAAACAAGGCAAGAAGTGCAAGGCAAGATGCCACTGTTACCATCCGTGGATATGTCCTGTCCCACTGGCAGGACACACCCAGCAGAGGTGGCAGCACAGTGGGATACAGTCAGGAGGGAGTTGCCCCAGGAGTCTTCAACGTTGAATCTGGGCCTCTGGAAATCTCATGGCTTTAGGTTAAATATGGGCAAGAAAACCTCCTACTGATTCCCAAGTACTGCCCTCTGTTGACTGATGAGTTGGTACTCTTCCATGTTGAACAGTCCTTGAGGATGGGCAAGTGAACAAAACATAGTCTGGATTTCACTGTGGTGCCTGATATAGAGTAATATGGTTGGAGACATTGGACACTTCAAAGACTATGGGCCCTAACAAAAACATGGCTATAGCACTGAAGACTTGTGTTCCAGAATTGACCACTCTCCTAGTTCCAGTCCAGTTCCAATGTGGAAAATTGCCCAGGTGCATGCAAAAAGCAGTTACCACCCCATCAGTCTACTCTCGGTGATTAGTAAAGTGATGGAAGGTGTTATCCACAGTGCTATCACACAGCACCTGCTCAGCAATAACCTGCTCAGTGACACCCAGTTTGGGTTCTACCAGGGCCACTCAGCTCCTGACCTCATTACAGCCCTGGGTCAAATACAGACAAAAGAGCTGAATTCCAGAGGGGAGGGGAGAGGGACAGCCATTCACATCAAGGCTGCATTCAGCCGAGTGTGGCATCAAGGACTCCTAGTACAACTGGAATTGGATTCATTGTTGGAGTCGTACCTGGCAAATAGGAAGATAGTCCTGGTTGTTAGAAATCAGTCACCTCAGTCAGGATGTTTGCCGATGATTGCACAATGTTTTGCAAATACTCACACCTTCAGATACTGAAGTAGTGATGAACAAATGCAACAAGACCTGGAAAATATTCAGGCTTTGGCTGACAAGTGGCAAGTCACATTTATGCCAGGCACGAGCCATCTCCAATAACAGATAGTCTAATCACTGTACCTTGCCTTTCAACGGTGTTACTGTCATTGAATCCCCCATGAGCAACATCCTTGGGGTTACCATTGACCAGAAACTCAAGTGAAATTACCATGTAAACACAGTGGTCACAAGAGCAGGTCAGAGGCTAGGAATACTATGGCAAGTAACTCCCCTCCTGACTCCTCAAAGCTTGTCCACCATCTACAAGGCACAAGTCAGGAGTATGATGGAATATTCCCCACTTGCCTGGATAGTTGCAACTCCAACAACACTGAAGAAGCTTGACACCATCCAGGACAAAGCAGCCCGCTTGATAGTCACCACATCCACAAATATCCACTCCCTCCACCAGAGATGCTCAGCAGCAGCTGTGTGTCCTATCTATAAGATGCACTGCAGAAATTCACCAAAGATCCTCAGACAACACCTTCCAAACCAAGACCACTTCCACCTAGAAGGACAAGAGTGGCAGATACATGGGAATGCAACCACCTTCAAGCCACTCTCCATCCTGACTTGGAAATATATCGCCATTCCTTCAGTGTTGCTGGGCCAAAATCCTGAAAATCCTTCCCTAAGGGTATATGGGTCTGCCTGCAGCACATGGACTGCAGTGGTTCAAGAAGGCAGCTGACCATCACTTTCTCAAGGCCACCAAGGAACGGCCAATAAAAGCTTTGGCTAGCCAGTGACAAGTGAATTTGAAAAAAGGGACTGACAATTCAGGTTTCCTGATGGTTTCTGATTTAACCCGTGTTTCCATCAACTGGAATCATTTTGAAGAAGAAATGACCTCTTCCCCAAATGTCAGCCTGTTGAAGATGCATCAAACTGCCACAGCACTTGGGATTCTGCATGCGAGCATCATCACTATACACTCTGAGCTGTACGGCCATTCTGCCACTAAGATATCCCACTCATGCCACGGGCAATGGTCACATTATGTGGGATTCAGCATGTGAACCTTGGAGAGCCACAGTTGTGATTGATACCAGGTGGATCTTGTATCCGACCAACTCCATGATTGGGGCTATCACCCTGGACCAATCAGGAAAGCCCTGGCTGGAGATAAACAAAACGGGCTGCCCTTGGATGGTGTGTGGTCAGAAGGTGTATCAGGGTGGACTGAGGGTCGGTCGGGGCATGGGGCTGGTGGTTTGCTGCGTTGCCAGTGCTGGCTGTGTGTTCTATGCACTGTTTTATTGTTTGGTTAATTCAACTGTCTTGGATGAGTTTGTAACCGTTTCCTTTTTGATGACTTAAGGTGGGGTTTGTGGGTTGGCCCTCAATTCGCTGTTAACTGATTGCACACTGGGGTGTGTGGGTTGGCCCTCATTTCCCTGTTAACTGATTGCACAGTGGGGTGTGTGGTTTCGTCCCCATTTCCCTGTTAACTGATTGCACAGTGGGATGTGTGGGGTCACCCAGATTTCCCTGTTAACTAATTGCACACAGGGGTGTGTGGGTCACCCACATTTCCCTGTTAACTGATTGCACGGGGGGGGGGGGTTTGTGGGTTGCCCCCATTTCCCTGTTAACTGATTGCACACTGGGGTGTATGGGTTGGCCCCCATTTCCCTGTTAACTGATTGCACAGTGGGGTGTGCGCGTCGCCCTCATTTCCCTGTTAACTGATTGCACAGTGGGGTGTGTGGGTTGCCCGCATTTCCCTGTTAACTGATTGCACAGTGGGGTGTGTGGGACGCCCTCATTTCCCTGTTAACTGATTGCACAGTGGGGTGTGTGGTTTCGCCCCCATTTCCCTGTTAACTGATTGCACAGTGGGGTGTGTGGGTCACCCCCATTTCCCTGTTAACTGATTGTACAGTGGGGTGTGTGGGTCACCCTCATTTCCCTGTTAACTGATTGTACAGTGGGGTGTGTGGTTTCGCCCTCATTTCCCTGTTAACTGATTGTACAGTGGGGTGTGTGGGACGTCCTCATTTCCCTGTTAACTGTTTGTACAGTGGGGTGTGTGGATTGTACCTCATTTCCCTGTTAACTGATTGCACACTGGGGTGTGTGGGGTTGCCCTCGTTTCCCTGTTAACTGATTGCACATTGGGGTGTGTGGTTTCGCCCCCATTTCCCTGTTAACTGATTGCACAATGGGGTGTGTGGGTTGGCCCTCATTTCCCTGTTAACTGATTGCACAGTGGGGTGTGTGGGTTTGCCCCCATTTCCCTGTTAACTGATTGCAAAGTGGGGTGTGTGGGGTTGCCCCCATTTCCCTGTTAACTGATTGCACAGTGGGGTGTGTGGGTTGGCCCCCATTTCCTTGTTAACGCATTGCACAGTGGGGTGTGTGGGGTTGCCCCCATTTCCCTGTTAACTGATTGTACAGAGGGGTGTATGGGGTCGAACCCATTTCCCTGTTAACTGATTGCAAAGTGGGTTGTGTGGGTTGGCCCTCATTTCCCTGTTAACTGATTGCGCAGTGGGGTGTGTTGGGTCGCCCCCATTTCCCTGCTAACTCATTGTAAAGTGGGGTGTGTGGGTTGGTTCTCATTTCCCTGTTAACTGATTGCGCAGTGGGGTGTGTGGGGTCGCCCCCATTTCCCTGCTAACTCATTGTAAAGTGGGGTGTGTGGGTTGGTTCTCATTTCCCTGTTACCTGATTGCACAGTGGGGTGTGTGGGTTGGCCCCTATTTCCCTGGTAACTGATTGCACAGTGGGGTGTGTGGGTTGGCCCTTATTTCCCTGTTACCTGTTTGCTCAGTGGGGTGTGTGAGGTTGCCCCCATTTCCCTGTTAACTCATTGCACAGTGGGGTGTGCGGGTTGGCCCTCATTTCCCTGTTAACTGATTGCACAGTGGGGTGTGTGGGTTGGCCCTCATTTCCCTGTTACCTGATTGTACAGTGGGGTGTGTGGGGTCGAACCCATTTCCCTGTTAACTCATTGCAAAGTGGGTTGTGTGGGTTGGCCCTCATTTCCCTGTTAACTGATTGC
>NC_057712.1:136604438-136610994 GCF_004010195.1 Chiloscyllium plagiosum
CTCATTTCCCTGTTATCTGATTACACTGTGGGATGTGTGGGGTCGACCCCATTTCCCTGTTAACTGATTGCACAGTGGGGTGTGTGGGTCGCCCTCATTTCCCTGTTACCTGATTGTACAGTGGGGTGTGTGGGGTCGACCCCATTTCCCTGTTAACTGATTGCACAGTGGGGTGAGTGGTTTCGCCCCCATTTCTCTGTTAACTGATTGAACAGTGGGGTGTGTGGTTTTGCCCTCATTTCCCTGTTATCTGATTACACTGTGGGATGTGTGGGGTCGACCCCATTTCCCTGTTAACTGTTTGCACAGTGGGGTGTGTGGTGTCGCCCCCATTTCCCTGTTAACTCATTGCACAGTGGGGTGTGCGGGTTGGCCCTCATTTCCCTGTTAACTGATTGCACAGTGGGGTGTGTGGGTCGCCTTACCCTGTTAATTGATTGCACAGTGGGGTGTGTGGCTGGCCCCCATTTCCCTCTGAACTGATTGCACAGAGGGGTGTGTGGGTTGCCCCCATTTCCCTGTTAACTGATTACATAGTCGGGTGTGTGGGTTGGCCCTTATTTCCCTGTTACCTGTTTGCACAGTGGGGTGTGTGGGATTGCCCCCATTTCTCTGTTAACTGAATGCACAGTGGGGTGTGTGGGGTCGCCCCATTTCCCTGTTAACTCATTGCACAGTGGGGTGTGCGGGTTGGCCCTCATTTCCCTGTTAACTGATTGCACACTGGGGTCGCCCCCATTTCCCTGTTAACTGATTGCACAGTGGGGTGTGTGGCTGGACCCCATTTCCCTGTTAACTGATTGCACAGTGGGGTGTGCGGGTTGGTCCCCATTTCTCTGTTAACTGATTGCACAGTGGGGTGTGTGGTTTCACCCCCATTTCCCTGTTAACTGATTGCACAGTGGGGTGTGTGGCTGGCCCCCATTTCCCTGTTAACTGATTGCACAGTGGGGTGTGCGGGTTGGTCCCCATTTCTCTGTTAACTGATTGCACAGTGGGGTGTGTAGTTTCGCCCCCATTCCCCTGTTAACTGATTGTACAGTGGGGTGTGTGGGTTGCCCCCATTTCCCTCTGAACTGATTGCACAGTGGGGTGTGTGGTATCGCCCCCATTACCCTGTTAACTGATTGTACAGCGGGGTGTTTGGGTTGGCCCTCATTTCCCTGTTAACTGATTGCACGGTGGGGTGTGTGGGTTGCCCCCATTTCTCTGTTAATTGTTTGCACAGTGGGGTGTGTGGGTTGGCCCTCATTTCCCTGTTAACTGATTGTACAGTGGGGTGTGTGTGTTGCCCTCATTTCCCTGTTAACTGATTGCACAGTGGGGTGAGTGGTTTCGCCCCCATTTCTCTGTTAACTGTTTGCACAGTGGGGTGTGTGGGGTCGCCCCCATTTCCCTGTTAACTCATTGCACAGTGGGGTGTGCGGGTTGGCCCTCATTTCCCTGTTAACTGATTACATAGTGGGGTGTGCGGGTTGGCCCTCATTTCCCTGTTAACTGATTGCACAGTGGGGTGTGTGGGTTGGCCCCCATTTCCCTGTTAACTGATTGCACAGTGGGGTCTGTGGGTTGCCCCCATTTCCCTGTTAACTGATTGCACAGTGGGGTATGTGGCTTGCCCCCATTTCCCTGTTAACTGTTTGCACAGTGGGATGTGTGGGGCCGCCCCCATTTCCCTGTTACCTGATTGTACAGTGGGGTGTGTGGGTTCCCCCCATTTCTCTGTTAACTGTTTGCACAGTGGGGTGTGTGGGGTCGCCCCCATTTCCCTGTTAACTCATTGCACAGTGGGGTGTGCGTGTTGGCCCTCATTTCCCTGTTAACTGATTGCACACTGGGGTGAGTGGTTTCGCCCCCATTTCCCTGTTAAATGATTGCACAGTGGGGTGTGTGGTTTCGCCCCCATTTCCCTGTTAACTGATTGCACAGTGGGGTGTGTGGGTTGCCCTCATTGCCCTGTTAACTGATTGCACAGTGGGGTGTGTGGGTTGCCCCCATTACCCTGTTAACTGATTGCACAGAGGGGTGTGTGGCTTGCCCCCATTTCCCTCTGAACTGATTGCACAGAGGGGTGTGTGGCTTGCCCCCATTTCCCTCTGAACTGATTGCACTGTGGGGTGTGTAGATTGGCCCTCATTCCCCTGTTAACTGATTGCACAGTGGGGTGTGTGGCTTGCCCCCATTTCCCTCTGAACTGATTGCACAGTGGGGTATGTGGGTTGCCCCATTTCCCTGTTAACTGATTGCACAGTGGGGTGAGTGGGTTGCACCCATTTCCCTGTTAACTGATTGCACAGTGGGGTGTGTGGCTTGCCCCCATTTCCCTCTGAACTGATTGCACAGAGGGCTATGTGGGTTGCCCCCATTTCCCTCTGAACTGATTGCACAGTGGGGTGTGTGGCTTGCCCCCATTTCCCTCTGAACTGATTGCACTGTGGGGTGTGTGGGTCGCCCCCATTTCTCTGTTAACTGAATGCACTTTGGGGTGTGTGGGTTGCCACACTTGCTGTCCCTTGCTGTCCCTTCCCCTGCTGATTGCAGGTTTTGGTGAACTGCTGTTAATTGTTTTTTCTTCATTGTTTGTATTTTGTACTGTTGTATATTAAAAAAACCCAAGAGATTTAGAATCTCCTCAATTTAAGCAAAAAGAAAAAAAATCCAACTGCGAGATTTTGAATCTCGTCAGTTCATGGTTAGCTTTGAGCTGACTGGGTATAACAGTGTCCTCTTGGTGGTTTTTGTTTCTCGGGACCTGATTGCTGCGCGGTTTCATTTACACAGTCGCTCTGAAACTGTTGTATTTCAGTTCTCGTGAGGGAACTGCTGTTTTACCAGCTGGATGCAGCCTGTGTTACTCTGTTCTATTTTGAGAAAGGACAATGCTGATTTTGTGGCAGGCTTAACCCTTGTACTTTTTCTTTTTGCATGTGTTTTGACTTTTTGGTGTTGTGGGCTGAGCCCCTGTGTGTCAACAGTACCATTCCAGATGAATTGTTGTGGTGTAGGTAAGCCTGACCCTCTGTGAATGGACTAGGCCTCTGTAGAGTTGGAGCACCTGTGTGTTAGCTGGGAGGTGAGAATTTGCTGCCGGATGGAGTCGACTCTGTCCGCTGGAGTGAACTGATCCACTGGAAGTGAACAGCAACTTCACAGTGAACTGTATCCCTGGGAGTGGGCCTGGGCCTCTATGGATTCACCAGGCCTCCATCAATGCTGGACACTTGTATGTGTGTTATGGGGTGTGCAGTTGCTGCTTTCAGGAGGGGACTCTGCCTCTGGGTGTGGACCTTGTTTCTGGTAATGAACTCTCCACTCTGGAGTGGTCTCTGTTTCTGGGAATACGACGCTGCATTCTGGAGTGGTCTCTGTTTCTGGGAATAGGACGCTGCATTCTGGAGTGGTCTCTGTTTCTGGGAATGTGACTCTGAATTCTGGAGTGGATCTTGTTTCTGGGAATGGGACTCTGCATTCTGGAGTGGACTTTGTTTCTGGGAATGGGACTCTGTTTCTGGGAATGTGATCTGCATTCTGGAGTGGACGTTGTTTCTGGGAGTGGGACTCTGCATTCTGGAGTGGGACTTTGTTTCTGGGAATGGGACTCTGCATTCTGGAGTGGTCACTGTTTCTGGGAATGGGACTCTGCATTCTGGAGTGGACTTTGTTTCTGGGAATGCGACTCTGCACTCCGGAGTGAGACACTGTTTCTGGGAATGGGACTCTGCATTGTGGAGTGGACCTTGTTTCTGGGAATGGGCCTCTGTATTCTGGAGTGGACTTTGTTTCTGGGAACAGGAATCTGCATTCTGGAATGGTCTCTGTTTCTGGGAATGGGACTCTGCATTCTGGAGTGGACCTTGTTTCTGGGAATGGGACTCTGCATTCTGGAGTGGGATGAAGTGAGGACTGCAGATGCTGGAGATCAGAGTTGGAAATGTGTTGCTGGAAAAGCGCAGCACGTCAGGCAGCATCCAAAGAGTTGGAGAATCGTCGTTTCGGGCATAAGCCCTTCTTCAGGAATGGGTCTCTGCATTCTGGAGTGGACCTTGTTTCTGGGAATGGGACACTGCATTCTGGAGTGGACCTTGTTTCTGGGAATGGGACTCTGCATTCTGGAGTGGACCTTGTTTCTGGGAATGGGACTCTGCATTCTGGAGTGGAACTCTGTTTCTGGGAATGTGACTCTGCATTCTGGAGTGGTCTCTGTTTCTGGGAGTGGGACTCTGTATTCTGGAGTGGAACTCTGTTTCTGGGAATAGGACTCTGCATTCTGGAGTGGTCTCTGTTTCTGGGAATGGGACACTGCACTCCGGAGTGAGACACTGTTTCTTGGAATGGGTCTCTGCATTCTGGAGTGGTCTTTGTTTCTGGGAATGGGGCTCGGCATTCTGGAGTGGGACTCTGTTTCTGGGAATAGGACTCTACATTCTGGAGTGGGACTCTGTTTCTGGGAATGGGACTCTTTTTCTGGGAATGTGATCTGTATTCTGGAGTGGACCTTGTTTCTGGGAATGGGACTCTGCATCCTGGAGTGGTCACTTTTTCTGGGAATGGGACTCTGCACTCCGGAGTGAGACACTGTTTCTGGGAATGGGACTCTGCATTCTGGAGTGGAGTTTGTTTCTGGGAATGGGACTCCGTTTCTGGGAATGTGATTTGTATTCTGGAGTGGACCTTGTTTCTGGGAATCGGACTCGGCATTCTGGAGTGGGACTGTGTTTTTGCGAATAGGACTCTGCATTCTGGATTGGGAATAGGACTCTGCATTCAGTCACAGCCAGTGTACTGTGTATGGGGAATGAAAGGGTGAGTTGGTCCCGGCGTCCCAGTCTGTGTGCAGTTATTTCAGACACAGCCAGAATGTCGAACATCAGGCAAGGAAATTTTAAAAATACAACTTGTAAAGAGAAAGCAAAAATCAAATGCTGCATGAGAGACAGTGCGGGCAGACAGAGTTATTATTGGTCTATATTTGCTTGGACTTGCACTGATATCAGGACAAAATCATGGTTTCTGGATGCACATGAACGTTTGGCTTGTTGGATGCAGATTTCCCCTTGTGAAATTATTTACTTCTTTGGATAGGTACGCCCAATGAAATTCTGCCCAAAGTGGAAGCTTACCCAACTACGAAACAGAAGCAGACCAAAAAGAAAGCTGCAGGTAAGCGTGCTATACTGTTTGGAATGTAGAGGTTTATCCGTGCGAACACACGCAGGTCTAGTCACACAGACTTCGCAGCTTTCCAATGGGAGCGCATATATTTGCAGAAAAGACCCGAGCTTCAAATGGTCAACATATATTCAACATTGTAATTGCTTTGTAGATATACTCCCCCCTGCCCCACCCCCCCACCCCAGAGGATCTGTAACCCACATTTCTATCATGTGTCAGCTAATAAGATTAATTTAACATGAGTCAGAATCAATGAAATTATCAAGCCGATCCTGTTCAACAATCCCAATGGTTCTTACAAACTATAAATTACACATAAATATGATAAAAACCAGGGTTGCAGATGCTGGAAACCAGATTCTGGATTAGAGTGGTGCTGGAAAAGCACAGCAATTCAGGCAGCATTCGAAGAGCAGGAGAATCGACATTTCGGGCAAAAGCCCTTCATCAGGAATACAGGCAGAGAGCCTGAAGGGTGGAGAGATAAATTAGAGGAGGGTGTGGGTGGGGAGAAAGTAGCATAGAGTACAATAGGTGAGTGGGGGAGTGGATGAAGGTGATAGCTGAAAAATGTGTTGCTGGAAAAGCGCAGCAGGTCAGGCAGCATCCACGGAGCAGGAGAATCGATGTTTCGGGCAAAAGCCCTTCTTCAGGGATGAGGAATGTGTGCCAAGCAGGCTAAGATAAAAGGTAGGGAGGAGGGACTTGGGGGAGGGGCGTTGGGAATGCAATAGGTGGAAGGAGGTTAAGGTGAGGGTGATAGGCCGGACCTGGGCGCCTCCTCGCAGGGTGCTTTAGAGAACAGTTCCAGGACACCTGCACCAATCAACCCCACCACCCCGTGGCCCAACATTTTAATTCCCCCTCCTACTCTGCTGAGGACATGCAGTCCTGTCCTCCTCCACCGCCGCTCCCTCACCACCCGACGCCTGGAGGAAGGATGCCTCATCTTCCACCTCGAAACACTTCAACTCCAGGGCATCAATGTGGACTTCACCAGTTTCCTCAATTCCCCTCCCACTACCTTAGACCAGTTCCAACCTTCCAGCTCAGCACTGTCCTCATGACCTGTCCTAACTGCCAATCTCCCTTCCCACCTATCCGCTCCACCCTCATCTCTGACCTATTAACTCCATCCCCACTCCCATTCACCTGTTGTACTCTTTGCTACCTTCCCCCACCCTCCTCCCTGACCTATCACCTCCATTCCCACCCCATTCACCTATTGTACTCTATACTACTTTCTCCCCACCCTCACCATCCTCTCATTTATTTCTCCACCCTTCAGGCACTCTGCCTGTATTCCTGATGAAGGGCTTTTGCCCGAAACGTCAATTCTCCTGCTCCTCGGATTCTGCCTGATCTGCTGGGCTTTTCCAGCACC
>NC_057712.1:136611494-136627033 GCF_004010195.1 Chiloscyllium plagiosum
GTTGTAGAACTGGGGCTGGAGGGCAGGAATTGTCCATGTCTCACCTTGTGCCAACTTTCTCTTTCAAACACCCAACTAAACTCGCTGGATATGTTACGAAATCTGAAAAGAACTGCAGATGCTGTAAATCAGAGACAAAAACAGAAGTTGCTGGTAAAGTTCAGCTGGTCCGACAGCATCTGTGAAAAGAAATCAGAGTGAACGGTGTGTGTCCAGTGACCCTTCCTGAGAACCGATGGAAGTTTGGAAAATGTTGCTTTATATGCAGAAGATAGGGTGGGGAAGGGAGTTAGGAGTAAACAACAGGTGGGGTTAGTGCTCTGAGAGAAGAGCGGTTCAACAGACAAAGGAGTGGATCATGATCTGGCTCAGAGACTGTCTCAGTATTGATGGAGGCGGCTCAAGGCCAACAATGAATGGTGTGTAATAGCAGGCTATGTGATAGCCAGGCCAAGCTGGGGGGGTTGTAAGTTATTGAACTGGACATAGAGTGCAGAGAGCTGCAGGGTCCCCAAGCGGAAAATGAGGTGTTTAACTTCCAGCTTGCACTGAGCTTCACTGCAGCAAGCCTGAGACAGAAATGTTGGCCAGGGAACAGGGTGGGGTGTTAACGTAGCAGGTCTTATGTGCAAACAGAACATGAAGTTCTGCAAAGTGGTCACCCAGTCTTCACTTCATTTCCCAAATGTAGAGGAGACCACGTTGTGAGCAGCGAATGCAGTCAACTAGATTGAGTGAAGTGCAGGTCAACTGCTGCTTCACCTGGAAGGTGTGGGCACTCGGCTCCTGTCCCCATGCATCCTCCTCACAGAAAGGGTTGGCCCACCCAAGGACACAACAGGGTGGATGGATGTGTGGGTGTGTGTGTCTGTGTGTGGGTGTGGGTGTGGGTGTGGAGCCAGAACAGGTTGGTAAGGACCTAAGTAAATACTGTGTGTTGGGATTCACCAAAGAGAAGGAATTGGTGGAAGGTGATCCCCAGGGAGGGGAGCGTCGAGTTTGTAAGCCAAGTCGCTATTAAAAAGGAAGAGGTGCTGTGCTACTTAAGAAGTATGAAGGTAGATAAGTCCCTGGGTCCTGATGGGATCTATCCCAAAATATTTAGGGAGGAAAGAGAACAAATTGCTGGAGCATTGACAGACATCTTTGTATCCTCCTTGGCCACACGTGAGGGCCCAGAGGACTGGAGAATAACCAATGTTGTCTCCTTGTTTCAGAAGGATAGCAGGGATAATCCAGAAAATTACAGCCCTTTGAGTCTGATGTCAGTGGGAGGGAAATTATTGGAAAAGATTCTCAGGGACAAGATCTATACACAGTTAGAAGCAAATTAACTTATTAGCGAGAGACAGCATAGTTTTGTGTGGGGAAGGTTGTGCCTCACTAACTTGATCTGGTATTTCGAAGAGGTGATGATTGATGAGGGAAAAGTGGTTGATGTTGTCTCCATGGACTTCAGTAAAGCCTTTGGTAAGGTGCCTCATGGCAGTCTGGTACAAAAGGTGAAGTCACATGGTTTCAGGGTGACCTGGTAAGATGGATACAGAACTGGCTTAATCATAAGAGACAGAGGGTAGCCAAGGAAAGATGGTTTTTGGATTGGAGGGCTGTGACAAGTGGTGTTCCACAGGGATCAATGCTGGCACCTCTGCTGTTCGTGGTCTACATTAGTGACTTGGAGGAAAACATGGCAGGTCTAATTAGTAAGCTTGCAGACGATACAAAGGTTGGTGGAGTTGCAGATAGTGAGGAGGATGGTCAGAGGATACAGTAGGATATAGATCAGTTGGAGGGATGGACAAGAAAATGGCACATGGAGTTTAAACCAGACAAATGTGAGGTGATGCATTTTTGGAAGATCACATACAGATGGAAATTATACAGCGGATGGCAGAACCCTTTGGAGTATTGATTTGCAGAGAGATCTGGGTATGCAGGTCACGAAGATGGCAGCGCAGACAGATAAGCTAATAAAAAAGGCTTATGGCATGCTTGCTTCCATTGGAAGGGGCATTGAGTATCAGGATAGACAAATTATATTGCAGCTTTTCAAAACTTTAATTTGGCCACATTTGGAATACTGTTCTGGTCACCACACTACCAGGAGGATAAAAGAACAAAGAAAATTTACAGCCCAGGAACAGGCCCTTCGGCCCTCCAAGTCTAAGCCGATCCAAATGTACTGTCTAAACCTGTCGCCCAATTCCTAAGCATCTATATCCCTCTGCTCCCCACCTCCTCATACATCTGTCCAGACACATCTTAAATGGATCTACCATGTCTGCCTTTACCACCTCTGCTGGCAACGCGTTCCAGACACTTAGCATGCTCTGTGTAAAGTACTTGCCACGTGTATCCCCTTAAACTTTTCACCTCTCACCTTGAACGCGTGAACCCTCACCCTGGGAAAAAGCTCTATCCATCTTGTCTATACCCTTCATGATTTTGTAGACCACAATCAGGTCCCCCCTCAATTTCCTTTTTTCTAATGAAAACAAACCTAACCTACTCAACCTCTCTTCATAGCTAGCACCTTCCATACCAGGCAACATCCTCATAAACTTTCTCTGCACCCTCTCCAAAGCCACACCACCCTTTTGGTAATTAGATTACTTTACAGTGTGGAAACAGGCCCTTCGGCCCAACAAGTCCACACCGACCTGCCGAAGCACAAACCACCCATACCCCTACATTTACCCCTTACCTAACACTCCGGACAATTTAACATGGCCAATTCACCTGACCTGCACATCTTTGGACTGTGGGAGGAAATCGGAGCACCCGGAGGAAACCCACGCAGACAAGGGGAGAATGTGCAAACTCCACACAGTCAGTCACCTGAGGCGGGAATTGAACCCGGGTCTCTGGCGCTGCGAGGCAGCAGTGCTAACCACTGTGCCACCGTGCCGCCCACCAACCAGATGTGGCAACCAGAACTGTACACAGTATTTTAAATGCAGCCGAACCAAAGTCTTGTACAATTTTAACATGACCTGCCAGCTCTTACACTCAATACCTCGTCTGATAAAGGCAAGCATACCAGATGCCTTCATGACCACTCTATCCACCTGTGCAGCAACCTTCAGGGTACAATGGACCTGAACTCCCATTAGGATGCGAATGCTATAGAGAGGGTACAGAATAGGTTTACCAGGATGTCGCCTGGTATGGGGATTTTAGCTGTGAAGGATAGCTGGGTAGACTGGGTTTGTTTTCACTGGAACACAGGAGATTGAGGGGCAACTTGATCGAAGTTTATAAGATTGTGAATGGCATGGATAGAGTGGACAGTATGAGGCTTTTTCCCAGGATGGGAAGGGTCAATCACTCAGGGAACACAGGCTCAAGGTGTAAGAGGGGAAGTTTAAATGAGATATGCGAGGCAGGTTTTTCACACAAAATGTGGTGAGTACCTAGAATGCACTGCCAGAGGAGGTGGTGGAACCAGACGCAACAGCAGCATTCAGGAAGCACCTGGACAAATGCATGAATGGGAAGGGAACAGAGGGATACGATTCTGTAGGAAGACAGTTTCAGGATGGAAGGGCAAAACGTGTTAGAGCATGCTTGAAGGGCTGAAGGGCCTGTACCTGTGCTGTATTGTTCTTTGTTCTACCTGCACTTCACACAATGTCGTCGAATGCATTCGCTGCTCACACTGTGGTCCCCTCTACATTTGGGAAATGCAGCATATACTGGGTGACTGCTTCACACAACACTTGCATTCTGTTTGCAAAACAGACCCTGAACGTGAATTTTGATTTCTCTCCACAGATGCTGCCAGACCTGCTGAGCTTTTGCAACAATTCCTGTTCTTGTAGCTGGAAAGATTTTTCTTTCCAGGGAGTCAAGCTGCCTGTACAGAATTGTATGGTGGTTTTCTAACTGCTTTAGGATACCTCCTCAAGGTTAATGTCAAGGGATAATGGTGGGGAAGTATTCGTGTCATTGGTGGAGTAACTCAGAAGCTCTGGATTAGTGGTGCTGGAAGAGCACAGCAGTTCAGGCAGCATCCGAGAAGCAGTAAAATCGACGTTTCAGGCAAAAGCCCTTCATCAGGAATAAAGGCAGAGAGCCTGAAGGGTGAGCCTGCCTTTATTCCTGATGAAGGGCTTTTGCCCGAAACGTCGATTTCGCGGCTCCTCGGATGCTGCCTGAACTGCTGTGCTCTTCCAGCACCACTAATCCAGAATCTGGTTTCCAGCATCTGCAGTCATTGTTTTTACCTAACTCAGAAGCTCTGTCTAATTGCTTAGAGACAGGGGTTCACTGAATAAATCTGGAACTAAATGCTAGTCTGAGCAACAGTGACCATGAAACTGTTGACAATTGTTGTAAAAACACATTCATAAGAAACAATACAGTTGTCACAAAGAAATTCTTTCTCCACTTTGGGGATGGCAACTAAACCCCGGAGGTTAACTTCTCAGGAGTGAAAGTAACAATCGTCCCTTCTCACAAAGGGGAGGAGATTGGGGAACTCAATTCCATAAAGGGTCACTGATTCCGGATCATCTGTTTATTGAAAAGCTGAGCTGAAAGATTTACTTTCTAACCACAAATTATGAAGGAAGGCAGCGATCGGCTGCAGATAAGTTCAGTGAATAAGACAAACGCTCCGTGATAAATCATTTTGATAGCTATCCCTGAGATTGTGCCTATTTTAGTCTCCTTTGAGCTGTTCCTTCACCTATTGCTAACTCTGTTGGATGAACTACTTTGGCAGGGGTTCAGGAACTGAAGAGGAGGCTCTGAGTTCGCTGGACTGGGTGAAGCCTTAAGGAGAAAGGCAATCAAGATAGTAAACAAAAAGCAAGCAGCAGCTGCACGGTGTCACACTGAGCTGAGTGAAAAAGTGATAAACTTTAAAAACAAAGCTTTTCTGGTGGGGGTGTCAGGATTCAAAAGGAAGGGATAAATACTAGCATAAGGGCACTTTACCGGAATGCTCGCATCATACGAAACAAGGTCACTGAGCAGATGGATCTAGTTTACTGGCCATTCCAGAGACATGGATACAGGGTGGTCACAATTGGAAGTTAAACATCCAGGTGTATCAGACTATTCAGAAGGACAGGGAGATGGGTAGCTCTGATATTTAAGGATGACACCAGGGTGGTAGTGAGAGATGACATAGGTTCTATGAAGAAAAAGGTTGAATTAATGTGAGTGGAAATTAGAAATAGTATGGGGAGAAAGTGCCCGATAGGTGTAGTCTATGGGCCACTAAATAATAACACCATAGTGGGATGGGCAACAAACAAAGAAATAACTGATGAATGTAAAAATGGTAGAACAACCAATGTGGGGGATTTTAATCTGCAAAGCGATTGATCAAACTGAGTTGGTGAAGACAGTCCTGAAGAGCAGTTCATCGAGTGTATCAATGATAGTTTCCTTGAACAGTATGTAACGGGACCGAAGAGGGAGCAAGCTTTCCGAGATCTGGTCCTGTGTAAGCTTTCCGAGATCTGGTCAGGACTAAGTGATGATCTTAAAGATAGGGATTTTCTCGGAAGGAACAATCACATTGTGGTTAAATTTAAAATACAGATGGAAGGTGAGAGGTAAAATCCAAATCCAGTGTCCTTTGCTCAAACAAAGGAGACTGCCATGGGATGAAGGAGGAGTTGACTAAGGTCGACTGGGAGTAAAGATTATACAGTGGGACAATTGAGGAACGGTGAAGTAATTTTTCATAGTTGAGGGTGCTGGAAAAGCACAGCAGGTCATGCAGCAACCGAGAAGCAGGAGAATCAACGTTTTGGGCAAAAGACCTTCATCAGGAATGAGGCAGGAGCCTCTGGGGTGGAGAGATAAATGGGAGGGGGGTGGGACAGGGGAAGGTAGCTGAGAGTGCAATAGGTGGATGGAGGTGGGTGTGAAGGTGATAGGTCAGGGAGGAGGGTGGAGCACATAGGTGGGAAGGAAGATGGACAGGTCACAAGGGTGGTGCCAAGTTGGAAAGTTTGAACTGTCCGACCAGTCCATCTTCCTTCCCACCTCTCCGCTCCACCCTCCTCTCCAACCTATCACCTTTACCCCCACCTCTATCCACCTATTGCACTCTCAGCTACCTTCCCCCAGGCCCATTCCCCTCCCACATATCTCTCCACCCCCTCATCTCCCAGCCTCATTCCTGATGAAGGGCTTTTGCCTGAAACATCGATTTTCCTGCTCCTTGGATGCTGCCTAACCTGCTGTGCTTTTCCAGCACCATAGTCTCAACTCTAATCTCCAGCATCTGCAGTCCTTACTTCTGCCTTGTTGATTTTTCATAGTGCTCAGCAAAAGTATAGACCAATGAGAAGAAAGGATTGCAGGAAAAGGGATAATCAGCCATGGATAACAAAGGAAATAAAGGAGGTTATCAAACTGAAAGCAAAAGGATACAAAGTGACAAAGATTAGGGGAAACTCGGAGACTGGAAAATCCTTCAAGGCCAACAAAAAACTATAAAGAAAAGTCAGATGGATTATGAGAGTAAATTAGCTCAGAATATAAAAACAGATAGCAAATGTTTCTGCAATTGGTCCTTTACAGGATGAGGAGGAGGATTTAACAATGGGAAATAAGGAAATGGCCGAGGCAATGAATAGATATTTTGTGTTGTCTTCACAGTGGAAGACCAACATCATATGCCAATAATTAATGACAAGGAGGCTATGGCAGGTGAGGAGCTCGAAATTATCATTCTCACTAAAGAGGTAGCGTTTGCCAAGCTAATGGGGCTAAAGGATAGACATGTCTTCTGGCCCAGATGGAATGCATCCCAGGGTACTAAAAAACAAATAGCAAATGCATTCATGGTAAGTTACCAAAAGTCGCTAGACTCTGGGGCAGTTCCGGCAGATTGGAAAACAGCAAATGTGACGCCACGTTTAAAAAGGGAGATAGACAAAAGGCAGGTAACAATCAGCCCATTAGCTTCACCTACTGAGCGGAGAAAATGCTTGAATCTATAATCAAGGAAGAAATAGCGTGACATCTGGACAGAAATTGTCACATCAGGCAGATGCAGCATGGGTTCATAAAAGGCAGGTCATGCTAAGTAATTTACTGGAATTCTTTGAGGACATTACAAGTGCGACGGACAACAGGGAACCAGAGAATATGGTGTATCTGGATTTCCAGAAGGCATTCAACAAGGTGTCCCACAAAAGGCTGCTCCATAGGATAAAGATGCATGGTATTACAGGTAATGTATTAGCATGGACAGGGGATTGGTCAACAAGCAGAAAGTAAAGAGTGGGGATAAATGGATGTTTTTCTGGTTGGCGATGGATGGCTAGTGGTGTGCCTCAAGGATCAGTATTGGGTCTGCAATTGTTTACAATTGACATAAGACAATTTAGAGTCGGGGACCAGGTGTATTGTGTCAAGAGGGCATTAGGATGAGTGACAGAATAAAGTGTGTAAAGGGCAGTGAAAGTCTTCAGAGGGATAGAGAGATGTTAAGTGAATGGGCAAGGGTCTGGCAGATTGAGTACAATGTTGGTAAATGTGAAATCATCCATTTTGATAGGAATAACCACAAAGTGGACTATTATTTAAATGGTGAAAAATTGCAGCATGCTGCTGTGCAGAGGGACCGGGGTGTAATCACAGGTAATAAAGGAGGCAAATGGGATGGAGTTGTAAAATAGGGAGGTTATGGTGCAGCTGTATAGGGTGCTGATGAGGCCACACTTGGAGTACTGCGTGCAAGTTTGGGCTCCTTTTTAAGAAAGGATGTACTGGCACTGGAGGGGGTGTAGAGGAGGGTCACGAGATTGATTCTTGAATTGAGAAGGTTGACTTAGGAGGACAGACTGAGTAGACTGGGACTGTACTCATCCAAATTTCTAAGAATGTAGAATCATATAAAATGATGAATGGGATAGGGTCAAAGCAGGAAGGTTGTTTCCACTGCTGGATGAACTAGAACCAGGGGGCATAGCCTCAAAATAAGGGGGAGCAGGTTTAGGACTGAGTGGAGGAGGAATTCCTTTACCCAAAGAGTTGGGAATCTGTGGAATTCCTTGCCCAGGGAAGCAGTTGATCTACCTTATTGAATGTTTTTAAGACAAACCTAGATAGATTTTTGAACAGGAAAGGAATTATGGGTTGTGTGGAGCCGAGTCCATGAAAACATCGGTCACGATCTTATTGAATGGCAGATGGCCTACTCCTGCTCCTGGTTTTTATGTAATCCGATGCCTGCAATCGAAAGGTTTAAGACATGGCCTCTCAAAGCATCCTTGCCAGAACAGTGACTGCACTGAAGCCCTGTGCTCAATTACATGCAGACCACCAGACTGAATACAGTGGTCCCCTCTGGGAGGGTGGCTTACCTCCCTTGTGTATAGTAGTAAGGTATACAGATTAAACTTGGAAACCTTTGGAACCCTAGGAAACCTGGGATAAGCCACTAACCTTCAGCACCCGAAGCAGAAGTTTATTATGAATAATCACTGCGGCACAAATTGCTCCATAGGCGAACAGAAAGGCTCGGGCTGCAGTGAACACTGTGTTTATGGCAGCAATGCAGCCATAGACGGTGAGAAAGAACTTGAGTTGTGGTGAAACCTTTCCTTTGGACTGAGACCTGTCAATATAAATGGAGTGTGTTAGACGTCAGGGCCATAACCACTGATTTCACAGTAAGTATGCCATTACATGTCAGCCTAATCAATTCTCTCAGGAACATTCTAGAATTAGGCATATGTTTTCAATTATCTGCCCTGGCATTAAATGTGTCACACAGAAAATAATTTGATATCCAACAGTCCATTATAATTTAACTACTAACATCCAGTGTCAACTCTACCAAGCAATGATCTACCCTCGTCGCAAGTGTGGTGCTGGAAAAGCACAGCAGGTCAGGCAGTATCTGAGAAGCAGGAAAATTGACATTTTGACCATAAGCCCTTCATTAGGGATGATCCACCCTAGACAAATCCAATTGACAGGCAGACATGTGGCAGATCAAATTTAATGCCAGCAAAGTTCACATTTTGTCGATAACTAGGACTAAATATGAAGCAGTGCATTTTGTTCAAAACAGGGACAGGAAGATCGTAAGATGTATCTGCATAAAGCATTGAAGATAGCAAGGTTCACTGAGAAAATAGGTCATAAAGCATATGAGATCCAGCGTGAAAATGCAAGGAGGTTATGATATACTTCTGTAAAGCAGTTCAGAAGGATGAGGGGGATCTAATTGAAACTTAACAAATATTGAACGGATGTTGGGAAGATGTTTCCATTTGTCTTGACTGGAGTCATGATTCATTTCTGAGCACCACCCATTCAGGAGGAGAAGATGTAGGTTAGGGCATCTCTGAGAACAACTGACTTAGTCATTAAATACACACAACCTTGTTTTGTGGACAAATAAGGCCATTAGACAGAGAAGCCCACCGAGTCTGCTCTGTCACTCAATCAGGGCTGATAAGCTTCTCAACTCCATTCTCCCACTTTGTCCTCATGACTCTCGATCCCTTTGACAATCAAGAACCAATCTCTCTCAGTCTTATATATACTCAATGACCTGGCCTCCACAGCCTTCAATAGATTCCCCACTGTCTGGCTGAAGAAGTTTCTCCTTATCTCCATTCTTTACTCTAAGACTGTGCCCTCAGGTCCTCGTCTCGCTGAAAAATGGAAACATCTTCCCAACATCCACTCTGTCCAGACCGTTCAGTATTCATTAAGTTTCAATTAGATCCCCCTCATCCTTCTAAACTCCATCAAGTACAGACACAGAGTCCTCAAACATTCCTCATCTGTTAGGCTTTCCATTCCTGGGACCATTCTCGTGAACCTCCTCTTAACATACTCCAGGACCAGTACATCCTTCCTGAGATATGAGGCCCATAACTGTGCACAATATTTCAAATGTGGTCTGACTAGAGCCTTATAGAGCCTCAGAAATACATCCTTGCTTTTATATTCAAGTCATCTCAAAATAAATGTCATCATTGTATTTGCCTTCCTAACTATTGACTCAACCTGCAAGTGTACCTTGAGAGAATCCTGGACTAGAACTCCCAAGTCTCATTGCACTTCAGAATTTTCTCCCCATTTTGAAAATAGTCCAGGCCTCTGTCCTTCCTATCAAAGTGTATTACCTTACACTTTCCCATGTTGTACTCCATCTGCCACTTTTGTGCCCATTCTCCTAACCTGTTCAAATCCTTCTGCAGCCTCCCTGCCTCCTCAATGCTACCTGTCCCTCTACCTATCTCTGTATCATCTGCAAACTTAGCCAGAGTACCCTCAGTTCCTTCATCTAGATCATTAACGTATAAAGTGAAAAGTTGTGTTCCCAATACTGAGCTTTGTGGGACACCACTTGCCATCGGCTGCCATCCTGAGAAGGACTCTTTTACTTTCTGCCAGACAGCCAAGCTCCTGTGCATTCTAGCAGCTTGCCTCTAACACCATGGGCCCTTAGCTAACTCAGTAGCCTCCTGTGCGGCACCTTGTTTAAAGGTCAGCCAGCAGAGTACGGTAGCTGAGGCTACTCACAAGCTGAAGAGATATCATTGGAGCAGCAATAATGCTTTTATGCATGTGCTCGGCAGTAGAAAAATATACAAATAAGGATCAAGGCCATTCGGCCCTTCATACCAGCTCTGCCATTCAATAAAGTCATGGCTGATCTGATTTTAGCCTCAACTCTGTATTCCTACACGTCTCCTGATAATTTTTCATTCCCTTGGTCATCGTGAACCCAGCAACCTCTGCCTTCGAAATTCTTCCACAACAGGAAACATCCTTTCAACATCCACCCAGTCAGGATTTCACATGCTTCAATTAAGTCACCTCTGACTCTTCTAAACTTCACAGGATACAGGCCTAGCCTGCCTAGCTTTTCCCTGGAAGACAACCCTCTCATTCCAGGCATTAGTCAAGTCAACTTTCTCTACACTGTTTCCAAGACATTCACAGCCTTCCGTGACCAACATTGTGACCCATACTGTACTCAGTTTGCGAAATGTTATCTCATCAATTCCCTGAATAACCTCTCTACTCTTGCATTTGATTCCCCTCACAATAAACTGTCGTACTGAATCAGCTTTCCTGATTACTCTATACCTGTATACTAACCTTCTTTGTTTCATGCACGTGGACATGCACATCTCTCTGCATCTCTGAGAAACCCCTCACCAATTTGATAATAAGTTTCTTTTTTATTCTTTTTGCCAAAACGGACGAGTTCACACTTTCCCACATGGCATACCTTTTCCCAGATCTTTGCCCACTCAATAAACCCACTGAATCAACACGGACATCTACTACAAACCAACCGACTCCCACAGCTACCTGGACTACACCTCCTCCCATCCTGCCCCCTGTAAAAACGCCATCCCATTCTCCCAATTCCTTCGTCTCCGCCGCATCTGCTCCCAGGAGGACCAGTTCAAAATACGTACAACACAGATGGCCTCCTTCTTCAAGGACCGCAATTTCCCCCCCGACGTGGTCGACAACTATATCTAACAACTTCATGAAAATATCCAATGTTTTGACCTCAACTGCTTTCTGTGGAAGGGGATCACTGGCTCACCACTCTGGACGATGATGTTTCTCCTCATCTCTACCCTAACTGGCCTACTGGGAACAGGAGATTCGACGTTTCGGGCACAGGCCCTTCTTCAGGAATGAGCAGAGAGTGTTCAGCAGGAGAAGATAAAAGGTAGGGAGGAGGGGCTTGGAGGAGGGGCGTTGGAAATGTGATAGGTGGAAAGAGGTCAAGGTGAGGGTGGTAGGTCGGAGTAGGATGGAGGCGGAGAGGTCACGAAGAAGACTGCAGGTCAGGAAGGCCAACCCAATCACCCTGTAGCACAGCATTTCAACTCCCCCTCCCACTCCACCGAGGATATGCAGGTCATTGGACTCATCCACCGCCAAACCACAACAACGCGACGGTCGGAGGAGGAGCGTCTTATCTTCCGACTGGGAGCCCTCCAACCACAGGGGATGAACTTGGACTTCACCAGTTTCTTCTTCCCCCCTCCCCCCACCTTGTCTCCGCCGGGTCCCTCCCGCCCGGCACCGCCTTCCTGTCCTGCAGTCTTCTTCTTGTCCTCTCCGCCTCCATCCTACTCCGACCTATCACCCTCACCTTGACCTCTTTCCACCTATCACATTTCCAACTCCCCTCCTCCAAGTCCCTCCTCCCTACCTTTTATCTTCTCCTGCTGAACACTCTCTGCTCATTCCTGAAGAAGGGCCTGTGCCCGAAACGTCGAATCTCCTGTTCCCTGGATGCTGCCTGACCTGCTGTGCTGTTCCAGCAATAAAGTTTCAAACCCACTGATATACACTTGCTGACTCCTTCTGTGTTCTTCATACCTCACATTCCCATCTGTCATCAGCAAATTCATCTGTCATAGCACAGCCTCTTCATCCAAATCATCTGGACAAATTCTGAAGCGTTAAGGGCCTAGTACCATCACCTCTGGCACATACATCCTACCTGTGTGAAAAGGATCTACTGACTCCTATGCTCGGTTTCCTGTTAGGCAGCAATCTCCTCACCACACCAACACTTTATACTGAACATCATGAGCTTTGATTTTCAGCAATAACTTTTGAAGTGGCACCATACTAAATGTCTTCTTTGATTTTCCTCTGAGACAACCACATTGGCTCTGCCTGGTTACTTTGAATTTATCCAAGTGCCCTGTTTGAATGTCTTTAATAAAAGCTTCTAACATTTTGCCTGTGACACATTAAGACAACTGGCCTGCAGTTCCAGCATGCTGCCTCCATCCCTTTTTGAAGGGGAGTTATTACTGTTTTGAATAAAGCAGTTACTTGCTATTTCTCAATCTAAAGAAATGTACTTCAATCAAATGAGTTTTGGAAAACTGAAACAATGCATCTCTTATTTCACTGACAATTTCCTGGAAGCCCCTTGGATGCTTTATCCTAAATAAATACCACTTCACTGGCAACTTTAAGTTTCTTCAGTTCCTCCCTTCCATTCAATTCCTGATTCACAGCAATTTCCAGGGTGCCACTTGTATCCTCTCTGGTGAAGATGAATTTAAAACATCTGTTCATTCTTCTGCCAATTCTCCATCATAGATTACTAAGTCCTGAGACTCATTTTCTGAAGAGGTACTGTTGGAATATTGCGTGCAATTCTGGTCTCCTTCCTGTCGGAATGTTGTTGTGAAACTTGAAGAGATTTACAAGGATGTTGGTAGGGTTGGAGGATTTGAGCTATAGGGAGAGGCTGAACAGGCTGGGGCTGTTTTCCCTGGAGCGTCGGAGGCTGAGGGGTGACCTTATAGAGGTTTATAAAATCATGAGGGGCATGGATAGGGTAAATAGGCAAAGTCTTTTCCCTAGAGTCGGGGAGTCCAGAACTAGAGGGCATAGGCTTACGGTGAGAGGGGAAAGATTTAAAAGAGACCTACAGGGCAACTTTTTCCCCCAGAGGGTGGTACGTGTATAGAATGAGCTGCCAGAGGATGTGGTGGAGGCTGGTACAATTGCAACATTTAAAAGGCATTTGGATGGGTATATGAATAGGAAGGGTTTGGAGAGGTAGGGCCATGCGCTGGCAGGTGGGACTAGATTGGGTCGGGATACCTGGTCGGCATGGACGGGTTGGACCGAAGGGTCTGTTTCTGTGCTGTACATCTCTATGACTCTAAGCAACAATTAGTCTGTTAACTCTTTTCTTGTTAAAATATCTGAAAAAACTTTTCCTATCTGTTTTTCTACTTCTGGCTATCTTTCACTCACTAATTATTCCGACCTTAACAATCTTTTAATAATTCTTGGCTTTTTTCTAATTTCCTGATCTAATGTTTCACACTACCCCCATCCTTGCGCAATTCCAACTCTTTTCCTTGAGCTTGTTAATTGACATTGAATTGCTTACTTCACGAGTTACATGATTTCAGTGAAGTGATATCAGACCAATCAGCTCGAAATCCTCAAGCACAGACGACACAAAGGTAGAAAATCAAACTGGACATATTTGGGATGATTTGATACACATAGATGAACAGATATATGTATATAACTGCTGAGCTGATTTTGAACCATCATGATGGATATAGTTCTACTTGTTATTGTACTCTTTAGGAAGGAACTCCAAAATGTCTCCATGTTTCCGTGCTGTACACCTCTATGACTCTATAACTCTATGACTCTAAAAACATGCTTATCTCGATCAAACCCATTATGAGTAAAGGCACTGAAGTCAACTGGAATGATACACAAGTTGTTGATATGAACTTTTGCTTTCTTACAGAAGGGACGGAGCTCTGAATAACCTAGGAGCAATAACATGTCAATGTGTTACAGAACTGGGAACAAAAAAAAGGTGATTCCGCATCCCACATTCACCTCCCGTCCGTGCTCCGCATTCACCCTCCGTGCCAAGGGCACGTTCCGCGCTCTGCATTCACCCCCCCGCGCCAAGGGCACTTTCAGCGCTCCGCATTCACCTCCCCCCACCCCCCCACCCCCCCCCCCCCCCCGCTGCGCCGAGGGCATGTTCCACGCTCCATATTCATCCCCGGGGTGAGGCCACGTTCCACATTCCGTATTCATCCCCACGGTGAGGGGACATTCTGCACTCCGTATTCATCCCTGCGGTGAGGCCACATTCCACGTTCTGTATTCATCCCCACGGTGAGGGGACATTCCGCACTCCGTATTCATCCCCGCGGTGAGGCCACATTCCACGTTCTGTATTCATCCCGCGGTGAGGCCACGTTCCGCGCTCCATATTCATCCCCGCGGTGAGGCCACATTCCACGTTCTGTATTCATCCCGCGGTGAGGCCACATTCCACGTTCTGTATTCATCCCCACGGTGAGGGGACATTCCGCACTCCGTATTCATCCCCGCGGTGAGGCCACGTTCCGTGCTCCGCATTCATCCCCGCGGAGAGGGGACTTCCTGCACTCTGTATTCATCCCCGCGGTGAGGGGACGTTCCGCGCTCCGTATTAATCCCCGCGGTGAGGGGACGTTCCGCGCTCCGTATTAATCCCCGCGGTGAGGCGACGTTCCGCGCTCCGTATTCATCCCCGCGGTGAGGGGACATTCCGCGCTCGGTATTCACCCCCACCCACCCCCGCTGAGGCCACGTTCCGTACTCGACACTCATCCCCCATGCCGAGGGCACGTTCTGCGCTCCGCATTCACCCCCCGCGCCGAGGGAACGCTCCGCGCTCTGTATTCACCCCCAGCACTGAGGGCACATTCCAGGCTCTGCAATTACCCCCCGCACCGAGGGCACTTTAAGCACTCCACATTCACCCCCCTGCACTGAGGGCACATTCCGCGCTCCACATTCAACCCCCCAGACCGAGGGCACGTTCCACGCTCCACATTCAACCCCCCACACCGAGGGCAAGTTCCGCGCTCCGCATTCACCCACCGAGCCGAGGGCACTTTCAGCACTCTGCATTCACAAACCTGCACCCCCCCACCCCCACACCGAGGGTACGTTCCGCGCTCCGCATTCACCCCCCCCAAGCAGAGGGCACGTTCCGCGCTCTGCAGTCACCCCCCTGCTCTGAG
>NC_057712.1:136627352-136631966 GCF_004010195.1 Chiloscyllium plagiosum
CCCGCGGTGAGGGGACGTTCCGCGCTCCGTATTCATCCCCGCGGTGAGGCCACGTTCCACGCTCTGTATTCATCCCCGCGGTGAGGGGACGTTCCGCGCTCCGTATTAATCCCCGCGGTGAGGGCACGTTCCGCGCTCCGTATTCATCCCCGCGGTGAGGGCACGTTCCGCGCTCCGCATTCACCCCCCCACGCAGAGGGCACGTTCCCCGCTCCGCATTCACACCCCCCCCTGCGCTGAGGGCACGTTCCGCGCTCCGCATTCATTCCCCCTGCACTGAGGGCACATTCCGCGCTCTGCAGTCACCCCCCGTGCCGAGGGAATGCTCCGCGCTCTGCATTCACCCCCCGCGCCGAGGGCACTTTAAGCACTCCGCATTCACCCCCCTGCGCTGAGGGCACGTTCTACGCTCCGCATTCATCCCCGCGGTGAGGGCACGTTCCGCGCTCCGCATTCACCCACCACGCCGAGGGCACGTTCCGCGCTCTGCATTCACCCCCTGCGCTGAGGGCACGTTCCGCGCTCCGCATTCACCCCCCACGCTGAGGGCACACCCCGCGCTGAGGACACGTTCTACGCTCCGCATTCACCCACCACGCAGAGGGCACGTTCCGCGCTCTGCATTCACCCCCCGCGCTGAGGGCACGTTCCGCGCTCCGCATTCAACCCCCACGCCGAGGGCGCGCTCCGCATTCACCCACCTAGCCGAGGGCACTTTCAGGGCTCTGTATTCATACCAACCCCCGCGCCAAGTGCAATTTCAGCGCTCCGCATTGACCCCAAACCCCCCGCCCGCCTCCCCCCCCCGCCGAGGACATGTTCCGCGCTCCGTATTCATCCACGAGGCGAGGAGACGTTCCGCGCTCCGTATTCATCCACGAGGTGATGCCACGTTCCGCGCTCCGTATTCATCCCCGCAGTGAGGCGACATTCCGTGCTCCGTATTCATCCCTGCGCTGAGGGGACGTTCCGCGCTCCGTATTCATCCCCGCGGTGAGGCCACGTTCCGCGTTCTGTATTCACCCGCGGTGAGGCCACGTTCCGTACTCCGCATTCATCCCCATGGAGAGGGGACGTTCCGCGCTCCGCATTCACCCCCCGCACCGAGGGCACGTTCCGCGCTCCGCATTCAACCCCCCCACGCTGAGGTCACGTTCCGCACTCCGCATTCAACCCCCCCACCGAGGGCACGTTCCGCGCTCTGCATTCACCCCCTGCGCTGAGGGCACGTTCCGCGCTCCGCATTCACCCCCCCACGCTGAGGTCACGTTCCGCGCTCCGCGTTCACCCCCCCACGCTGAGGTCACGTTCCGCGCTCCGCATTCACCCCCCCTCGCTGAGGTCACGTTCCGCGCTCCGCATTCACCCCCCCTCGCTGAGGGCATGTTCCGCGCTCCGTATTCATCCACAGGGTGAGGAGACGTTCCGCGTTCCGTATTCATCCCCGCGATGAGGCCACGTTCCGCGCTCCATGTTCATCCCCGCGGTGAGGCCACGTTCCGCGTTCCGTATTCATCCACGCGGTGAGGCCACTTTCCGCGCTCCGCATTCATCCCCGCGGTGAGGCCACTTTCCGCGCTCCGCATTCATCCCCGCAGAGAGGGGCGTTCCGCGCTCCGTATTCATCCCCGCGGAGAGGGGACGTTCCGCACTCCGTATTCATCCCCGCGGTGAGGCCACGTTCCGCGCTCCGCATTCACCCCCGCGGTGAGGCCACGTTCCGCGCTCCGCATTCATCCCCACAGAGAGGGACGTTCTGCGCTCCGTATTCATCCCCGCGGAGAGGGGACGTTCCGCGCTCCGTATTCATTCCCGCGGTGAGGGGACGTTCCGCGCTCCGTATTCATCCCCGCGGTGAGTCCACGTTCCACGCTCTGTATTCATCCCCACGGTGAGGGTACGTTCCGCGTTCCGTATTCATCCCCGCGGTGAGGCTACGTTTTGCGCTCCGTATTCATCCCCGTGGTGAGGGGACGTTCCACGCTCTATATTCATCCCCACAGTGAGGGGTCACGTGATTGTGGTTAGTCACCCACCCATTGAGACTACATTCAGTACTTTATGTAAAGTCACACACTGAATGTACATTTGCCACACAGTGAAGGTATTTTTGCCTCTGTGTGTGACCTCAGTCTGAGCCAACATTTTGCATGATGTAGTAATTCACACACACACACAGGATAATTACCTGCCTCTCTAAGCTATGAAGCATAGATTCTGCACCTAGCCAGACATTCAATAATTACACACACCACATTTTCGCATAGGTACGTACCGAATGAAGCGCACTAATTGCCGTGCATAGAGAGCTGCAGAAGGTCTGTTTTGTCCAGTTGCATTCTGATGCCCCATATGAGTGATCCAGTGAGAGAGCCACCAGTCAGACAAATTCCGAGAAGCTGTGGAAGCAGGAAGCTGAGATGTTACATCCACATTTCATTCAAACTAATCAAACGTCTGGGTTCCATCCGACACCAGAAAGCTCTTCACTTGCTGGGTGTGCTGCAGAGCAGCACCATTCGTGGGAGGAGCAGAAAGCATTCTCCAAACATTGCCTGTTTTATACACATTTGGCAACATCCCGATTTCGATGTGGCCTATTTTTGGAATGCTTTTAGAAATTCCAAATTCCATTCATCATACTAGTTACCTCCTGAAAAACGTCACATTTGTAAAGAAAAAGGATTTCTTTTCCAGAGATCTGTTTAATCATGTTCAGATTTCCAACATGAAGTGATAATATCAGTGAACTCCAAGTTCACACTCTGGGCATACAGGTTCCAAACAGAGCTCCTTGGCTATATAAGGGATAAAAGAATGACGAGAATAAGATTTGGGCCAATCAAGGACAGTAGTGGGAAAAGTTGTGTATGGAGTCAGAGGAGATATGAGAAGTGCTAAATGAATATTTGTCATCAGTATTCACACTGGAAAAAGACAATGTTGTCGAGAATACTGAGGAACAGGCTACTAGACTGGATGAGATTGAGATTCACAGGAAGATGGGGTTAGAAATTCTGGAAAGTGTGAAAATAGATAAATCCTCTGGGTTGGATGGGATTTATCCACAGATTCTCTGGGAAGCTAGCGAGGGAGATTGCACAGCCTGTGGCTTTGATCTTTATGTCATCATTATCTCCAGGAATAGTGCCAGAAGTCTGGAAGTTAGCAAATGTTGTTCCCTTGTTCAAGCTGGGGAGTAGAGACCTCCCTGGTAATTACAGACCAGAGAGCTTTACTTCGGTTGTGGGTGGAGTGTTGGAAAAGGTTATAAGAGATAGGACTTATCTTCTCAAGAGGATTAAGTTGATAAGTTGATGAGGGATAGTCAACACAGTTTTGTGAAGGGTAGGTCATGCCTCACAAACCTTTATTGAGTTCTTTGAGAAGTGACCAAACAGGTAAATGAGGGTAAAGCAGTTGATGTTGTGTATATGGATTTTAGAAAGGCATTTGATAAGGTTCACCACGGTAGGCTATTGTACAAAATACAGAGGCGTGGGATTGAGGGTTAGCAGTTTGGATCAGAAATTGGCTAGCTGAAAGAAGATAGAGGGTGGTGGTTGATGGGAAATGTTCATCCTGCAGTTCAGTTACTAGTGGAGTACCGCAAGGATCTGTTTTGAGGTCATTGCTGTTTGTCATTTTTATAAACGACCTAGAGGAGGGCGTAGAAGGATGGGTTAGTAAATTTGTGGATGACACTCAGATCGGTGGAATTGTGGACAGTGCCAATGGATGTTGCAGGTTACAGAAGAACATACATAAGCTGCAGAGCTGGGCTGAGAGGTGTCAAATGAAGTCTAATGTGGAAAAATGTGAGGTGATTCACTTTGGAAGGTCGAACAGGAATACAGAGTAGAAGGCAAATGGTAAGATTCTTGGTCGTGTAGATGAGCAGAGAGTTCTCGGTGTCCATGTACATAGATCCCTCAAAGTTGCCACCAGGTTGACAGGGTTGTTAAGAAGGCATATGGTGTGTTAGTTTTTATTGGTAGAGGGATTGAGTTTTGGAACCATGAGATCATGCTGCAGCTGTAGAAAACTGTGATGTGGCCGCACTTGGAGTATTGGATACAGTTGTGGTCACTGCATTTGAGTAAGAATGTAGAAGCTTTGGAAAGGGTTCAGAGGAGAATTACCAGGATGTTGCCTGGTATGGAGAGAAGATCTTATGAGGAAAGGTTGAGGGCACTTGAGGCTGTTTTCGTTTGAAAGAAGAAGGTTGAGAGGTGACTTAATTCAGACATATGAGATAATCAGAGGGTTAGATAGGGTGGACAGTGAGAGCCTTATTCCTTGGATGGCAATGGCTAGCACAAGGGGGCATCGCTTTAAATTAAGGGGTGATAGATAGGTAGATACGAACTGCCCGGCTCTCAGGACAACTCCATACAACCCTGTCACAGTGGACGCTGCAACACGTGTCAGATTGTGGACATAGATACCACTATTACCCGTGGGAACACCTCCCACCGTGTACATGGCAGGTACTCATGTGACTCAGCCAACATTGTCTATCTTATACGTTGCAGGCAGGGATGCCCGGAGGCATGGTACATTGGGGAAACCGAGCAAAGGCTACGACAACGGATGAATGGGCACCGCACAACA
>NC_057712.1:136632399-136639911 GCF_004010195.1 Chiloscyllium plagiosum
AACTATCACTGTATTCTAACAGATGAAAGGCTTAACAGACAATCAATTCTTCAATGTATAATTTCAGTTACATCACACTGCAAATTTTTGCTATAAATTCTTTGTTACAATCGAGCCCTCCACTCTCACCTGATGAAGGAGCGTCGCTCCGAAAGCTAGTGTGCTTCCCATTAAACCTGTTGGACTATAACCTGGTGTTGTGTGATTTTTAACTTTGTACACCCCAGTCCAACACCGGCATCTCCGAATCATGACGCTAAGATGAGACAGCTTGCAAATTGAACAGTTTTTTGTTCAATTCCCCCAGGAGATGTGGGCTATGCCAGCATTTCCTGTCTATTCTCAGATACTCTCGAGAAGGTGGTGGTGAACTGTCTTCTCAAACTGCTTCAGCCCATGTGTTACATGTACACCAACAATGCCGATGTATCTGCTGCTATTACCCTTCGAGGTAGTAATGGTCATGGCTTTAGAAAGGGCTGTCCAAGAGGTCTCGGAGATTCCGGCACTCCATTTTGAAAATGGTACACTCTGCTGCGACCGAATGTCAATGGTAGAGAACAGGGAAGTTGGTTGCAATCATGTCGGCAGTTTTGTCCTGGATGGTGTCAAGCTTCTTGAGGGTTGTTGGAACTAACCATCCAGGCAAGTGGGGAGTCATACTCCTGACTTACGCCTTGTAGATGACGCAGAGGTTTTGGGGAGTCAGGATGTGAGTCACTCATTGCACAATTGCTAGCCTACAGCCTGCTCTTGCAGGCACTGTATTTCCATGGCTAGTCCAGTTAGGTTTGTGCTCAATGGAAATCACTAACATGTTGATAGTTGGGGTTTCAGCATTAGTAAATCCATGAAATCAGATGGATGATGTCTAGGTTCACTCTTGTTGGAGATGGTGATTGCGTGGCATTTCTGTTACACTTGTCATTGATATTACTCCCTGTATTTAGTCTCATACAAGTTTACAGCATGGAAGACATCATTTGGTCCATGGTGTCCACATCGATCAGCAAAGGTCTGACAACACGAGTATATTCTCGAGCTCTTACTGCGTCAATGCTATCAGAGGTTCTGACTGAGACACCCTTTTATGGAGTGAATTCCAGTCTCCCATTACTCCCTGGATGAAAAACATTCTCATCAACTCCCCTCCAGTCTTCAACCTTCCAGCAAGTCTGTGACACATGGTTATTAACCTCTGTCCGAATGGAGAAATTGCTTCCTATCCCCCACCCTATTTATGCCCCTGGTAACATAACAGACATCGATCAGGTCCCCTCTCTACCTTCACTGCTCCAAAGCAAACAACCCAGTTTCCAGCTCAAACAGCATCCTGGGAAATCCTTTCTGCACCATCATGAGTGCAAGAACACCCTTTTTCCAATGTGGTGCTCAGAACTGCAAGCAATCATTGAGTTGTGATTTTAAGCAGCAGTTTATACAGCTAATCATTTATCAGCCCAAGCTTGGATATTGGTCAGTCCCCTCTGGCCCACAATGACCAGGTTCAGGTCTCACCTGCTTGAGAGGTATGTCATAAATTCACTGAACAGGTTGATTAGAAAATACAAGACCACATTGTGAGTGGTCAATACAACACACTAAACTAGAACAACCAATCAGGTGATGTTTAAAATGAAGAGAGAAAATGCTAGCAATATGTGGAAATGAACATGACCTCTTCTACTACACTTTCCATATTACACATGCTCAAGGTGACCGCACTAAATCCTTTACCTTGCATCAGTAATAGAGAGACAAGTACAGAAAGTGCCAGCCATTTGCCAACCGACATCCAGTACGAACGGTACACTTTCAGTGATACTGCGCCAACTTTCTTCACTTCCTCTGGCCCAATATGAACCTCCATTTGTTCTTCTCCAACTGGTGTCAGTTTCTCGGGTTCCTGGTCCTCTTCCTTTGGACTCTTGATGTCAGCTGAGTTGAAAGAGGACAGATAGGCTGAGTGACATTGCAGGCATCGTACCTCAAATATAAACAAAGATCAAAGCTGGATCATCAATGGGATAGATTCATACCTTGTGTGATCCAACAGGAATGCCACAGACCTAACAAAACCAGGGAACGGGTGATGGGTATATTTTTCAACAGAAATATATCAAACATTGGTGGACACAATAACAAAAAGTCACACAAACAGTACATAGACCAACCTTGGTTCTTTGAACCATGTTTATGCTTTTGTGTCAAGTCTTGGCTAGGAGGCTGTCACAACCATCAAGTTTTAAGATACAAACATTTTCTTGGGTTCAGTTTTTCTAGTTACTCCTAAAAGGGAACCTCACACCTCCAATGATCGAGGTACATCTCTTGTTAAGCAGTGATTCAGGGAGCAGAAGAGATCTTACGCACAGACCAACAACAAAGATATCACATTTGTCACAACAGGAAGCTCACTTGGCGCAATATTGACTGGATACATTCTCTGAAGTGAGGCAGTCTCAGACCAGCACCACTGTCTGTACAACATCTTGGCCTAGCAGGGGATTTTGATTAAGTAATGGATATGGACTTAAAGGTGTGGAACAAAAGAAATTAACATGTATTTTATATTTTCTAAACTTGGCCCCCAGATTTAGGTAATCAACAAGAATACATAGTCAGGATAAGAACATAATTGTGGATAAAGTAATGGAAACGTGTTAGTAACCAATCTTGGACCATCTGCAAAATTTCTGAATGATAAGAAGAGGGATTTTGCAAATGATGAAATCAGAGTTATGTGTGCACATATGGAAATAATAGTTAAGAATACAGTAGCAGAAAACATGAAGGAATAGCGTGTGTTCGGAACCATGCAGTAATCGAGAAAGAGGAGCTTAAGATTTTGCCAGATCAGTCAAATCGTAAATTACTGGTTGCATTAGAATAGACGATCCATGCTCGGAATTTGCTGCAGATGGTCAGTGGATATAAAGCAGCCGGGGTTAGTTTTTGGTAAAATTCTTAAGTTATAAAGCTCCAATTAAGGGAGGAAGAAAATTAACTCTACATTTTTGAATATTTTCATTTCCACAGCTGAAATACTGTGAACAGTTTGGGCCCCTTATCTAAGAAAAGACACACTGGAATTTGGAGGAAGTCGGGAGAAGGTTCATGAGGCCATTGCCAGGTACATTCAAATAAGGAGCAAGAGTAGGCCACTTGGCCCATCAAGCCTGCTCCACCATTCAACAAGATCAGGGCTGGTCTGACTTTAACCTCAACTTTACATTCCGATATTTCATGGGCCTATGGTATTGTCTCTAAACAATTAATCCAGAAACTCAGCGAATATTTTAGGGTCCATGCTTAGAATCCAACCATAGGAGATGGTGGAACTTGAATTCAATTAAAGAAAAATGTGGAATTAAGAATATTCTGGTGGCCATGAAACTGTTGCCAAGTGTTGAAAAGCCTCACCTGTACATTTAAGGTCCTGTTGGGAAGGGAATCTGCCGTTCTCACCGGGTCTGGCCTATGTGCAACTCCAGGCCCACAGCAATGTGGTTGATTCTCAATTGCCCTCTGAAATGATGGAGCAAGCACTCAGTTCAAGGACAGCTAGGGATAGTGGATAAAGAGTGGCCATTTGGTGATGCCCAAACCCCACATGCAATTTATTTTAAAAATTCTTGCAAAACTCCAATATTCTTTCGTCCCCTGACCAATCAATCTACCTCCCGCTGCCTTACAAATCTTTAACAATTCTACTTTTTGAGGAAGGGGATTCCAAAGACACACAATCCTTTGACAGAAAAAATGCTTCCTCATCTCTGTTTTAAACGGCGAGCCTTATTTTTAAATTATGATCCTTCCTCTTAGATGCTCCCACAACGGGAAACATTTATTTCATATCCACCTGATCAGGATCTCATATGTTTCTATTTAGCCCCTTCTGACTGTTTAAACTCCAAAGGATACAGGCTGAGCCTATCTAATCTTTCCTTATTGGACAATCCAGCCATTCCAGTTATCAATCGAGTAAACATTCTCTGAACTGCTTCCAACACATTAACATCCTTTCCTAAGTACAGTGACCAGTGCTATACACAGTACTCCACATGCAGTCTCACCATTCCCCTGTAGAACTTAAGCATAACCTTCCTACTCCTGCATTCAATACTACTCATAATAAAGCATAACATGCTACTTGTTTTCTTGATTACTTGCTGTGCCTTGGAGATGGTGAGGACTGCAGATTCTGAAAAGTCAGATTCCATAAGATGTCGAGCCGGAAAAAGCACAGCAGGTCAAGCAGCATGAGAGGAGCAGGAGAGTCAATGTTTCAGATAGGACCCTTCATCCGGACTTGCTGTACCTGCATATTGACCTGCTGTGATTCATGTACGGGGCACCCAGACATGTCAACATCTCCTTTCACCATTTAGAGAAGATGCTTCTTTTTATTCTTTCTGCCAAAATGGATAATTTTACACTTTTCCAGTCCATTTGCAAGATTGTTTCCTCCTCACTTAACCTATCAAATAACCATTGTAGACTCCCTATGTCCTCTTCTCTACGCATTGACAGGAGCTGGCTGATGAGGCAAAGTTGAACTGACTGGGGTTTAGAACAATGAGAGGCAACCTTATTGAAACATAGAAGGTTCTGAGGGGGTTGAGAGGGTTGATGTGGAAAGATTGTTTTGCCTTGTGGGAGAGTCTAGGACCCAGGAACATGATCTCAGAATAAGCTGAATCCCAGTCAGTACTGAGTTTAGAGTCATAGAGATGTACAGCATGGAAACAGACCCTTCAGTCCAACCCATCCATGCCGACCAGATATCCCAATCCAATCTACTCCCCCCTGCCAGCACCCGGCCCATATCCGTCCAAACCCTTCCTGTTCATATACCGATCCAAATGCCTCTTAAATATTGCAAATGTACCAGCCTCCACCACATCCTCTGGCAGCTCATTCCATACACATACCACCCTCTGCGTGAAAAAGTTGCCCCGTAGATCTCTTTTATATCTTTCCCCTCTCACCCAAAACCCATGCCCTCTAGTTCTGGACTCCCCGATCACAGGGAAAAGACTTATTTATCCTATCATGTCCCTCATAATTTTGTAAACCTCTATCAGGTCACCCCTCAGCCTGCGACGCTCCAGGGAAAACAGCCCCAGACTGTTCAGCCTCTCCCTGTAGCTCAGATCCTCCAACCCTGGCAACATCCTTTCTGAAGTTGAAACTTTATTGCTGGAACAGCACAGCAGGTCAGACAGCATCCAGGGAACAGGAGATTCGACGTTTCGGGCACAGGCCCTGGATGCTGCCTCCTGCTAAGATTTGTTTTCCCAAAATGCAGCACCTCGCATTTATCTGAATTAAACTCCATCAGCCACTTCTCAGCCCATTGGCCCATCTGGTCAAGATCCTGTTGTAATCTGAGGTAACCCTCTTCGCTGTCCACGACACCTCCAATTTTGGTGAGAAAAGGAGTGATTTCTTCACTGAGCAGGGAGTGAATCTGTGGAATTCTTTAACACAGAGCTGTTGCAGCTGGATCATTAATTATATTCAAGGCTGAGACAGATGGATTTTAATCAGTATGGGAATCAAGGGTCAGAGAAAAGGCAGCAAGGTGGAGTTGAGGATTAGCAGATCAGCCATTGAATGGGGGAGCAGATCAATGAAGCAGGTGGCTAAAATGTGGAACTGGGAAAAGCACAGCAGGTCAAGCAGCAGCAGAGGAGCAGGAGAGTCAATGTTTCGGACAAGACCCTTCATCGACTCTCCTGCTCCTGTGATGCTGCTTGACCCGCTGTGCTTTTCCCAGCTCCACACTTGAACAACACTGACTTTCGAGCTTCTGCAGTCCTCACTATCTCCAAGTCAATAAACCAAATGGCCTCCCTCCAGATTGACTACCCTCAGAGAAAAAACAATCCGCATATACAGAATAATCTCGATTATCCGAACGAGACGGCCAGGGAGGATTTTGTTCAGAGAACTGACTGTTCAGATTACAGATAAAGATTTTACGGGTCCTTGAGGTCTTGTTTGGATAATCCAAAATTCGGATAACCAAGGTTGTTCTGTATATCTGAGATGGGCAACGCCTAACTCTGAGTGGTTGCCCTCTGCTCCAAGATTCTCGCACAACGTGAAACCACATTGAACAGGGTCCACAAGGTAGGCAGACAGCAGCACACAGAGAATCCCAATAGCCTCGCAGAAGGAAGCAAGAAACTAGTCCTTATATGAGTTAACTTCCTCCTAAATAGTAAAGTTATATGGGTTCTCAGTTTAAATAGTATAGTAAATGGTAGAGCAAAAATACATGAATTGACTTATTAATGAAGGACTTCATAATGAATCGCGATACAGTAAAGATGGCAGAGCTGGTGATGGGTTGTGATTGCAGAAAGTCTAAGCTTCTGGTATCACCATGTTCCAATGTGAACGAGCTCGAGCAGCTTTTGGCTCAGATTTGGAGCTGGTGGCTGCATTGTAACACATTAGAGAGGGGAACAGTTACCTGGACACAGTGTTCCAAGAGGTGGTCACAACCCACTGAGTAGGGGGTCTTCTGACTTGGTCAGTTGGCAGGGAAAGGAGGGTGTGAGTGCAAGTGAGACAGTCTTTAATCGAAGAGCTCTTGGACAATGCAGCTTGTTTGGATGAGGATGAGAGGTGAAAAATGTGTTGCTGGAAAAGCACAGCAGGTCAGTCAGCACAAAGGAGCAGGAGAATCAACGTTTCAGGCATAAGTACTTCTTCAGGAATGGCTTCAGGAATGAGAGGTCCAGGATGCATGAGCTAACTCACCATTGCATCATGGTACGCAAACTCATTGATGTTGGCGGAGGGAAAAGAAATGTAGGAATAATCATGGACATTGCAGTACAAAAATGTCTACAAGCAAATCCAGATCAACTTTGGACTGAGTCTTGGGTAAGGAACTGTCTAAATCGCCAATTTGTGGAAATTTAATGTAGATTGTAATTCGTGCTTTGCTGACAGCTAAATCTACAGTTCTTAAATTTGATAGTTGGCCGTTTCTGGGCAGGCTTGTTTTGAAAGGCTGCACTGGGAGTACAGCCTCATTAAGAACTGGCTGAAGCTGGACCCTCATCTAGTGGATGAGCTCAGCCTTGACAAACGTCCCAGAGAGACTGCAATGTTCCCTTCTAGCTGCACTGCTCCCAATGCTCACCCAACTCATTCACAGCATGTAATTCTGCTGGAAGAGAAGCACGGACCGCAGAGGGTCACATTAAAGCAAATTAGCAGGAACGCAGCTGAGCACTAGACCATAACTTGCAACACGACACGACTTAATGGACTCAGTGTGTGAGTTACAATAGAGTGCCGGGATTAACTGTGTCAGAGTGTGACTTACAATACTGTGCAGGAGTGAATGGTGTGTGAGTGTGATTTACAATAGATTGCAGGGGTTAACGGTGTGAGAGTGCGAGTTACAATAGAATGCAGGGGTTAATGGTGTGAGAGCGTGAGTTACAATAGAGTGCAGGGGTTAACGGTCTGAGAGTGTGAGTTACAATA
>NC_057712.1:136640411-136643111 GCF_004010195.1 Chiloscyllium plagiosum
GAGTGAGCTGATAGCTAATTGACTACAGGCTGACCGGGTGTAGATTGTGGACTGATAGCGAATTGTGTACAGGCTGATGGGGTGTAGATTGTGTGTGGGCTGATAGCTAATTGACTACAGGCTGATGGCGTGTAGATTGTCTGTGGGCTGATAGCTAATTGACTACAGGCTGATGGGGTGTAGATTGTGTGTGGGCTGATAGCTAATTGACTACGGGCTGATGGGGTGTAGATTGTATGTGGGCTGATAGCTAATTGACTGTGAGCTGATGGGTGTAGATTGTATGTGAGCTGATAGCTAATTGACTACAGGCTGATGGGGTGTAGATTCTGAGTGAGCTGATAGCTAATTGACTACAGGCTGATGGGGTGTAGATTGTGTGTGGGCTGATAGCTAATTGACTACAGGCTGATGGGGTGTAGATTGTCTGTGGGCTGATAGCTAATTGACTACAGTCTGACGGGGTGTAGATTGTATGTGGGCTGATAGCTAATTGACTACAGGTTGATGGGGTGTAGATTCTGAGTGAGCGGATAGCTAATTGACTACCGGCTGATGGGGTGTAGATTGTGTGTGGGTTGATAGCTAATTGACTGTGAGCTGGTGGGGTGTACATTGTCAGTGAGCTGATAGCTAATTGACTACAGGCTGATGGGTTGTTGATTGTCCCTGGGCTGATAGCTAATTGACGACAGGCTGTTGGGGTGTAGGTTGTCTGTGGGCTGATATCTAATTCATTACAGGCTGATGGGGTGTAGATTGTGTGTGGGCTGATAGCTAATTGACTACAGGCTGATGGGGTGTAGATTGTGAGCTGATAGCTAATTGACTACAGACTGACCGGGTGTAGATTGTGTGCTGATAGCTAATTGTCTACAGGCTGATGGGGTGAAGGTTGTGTGTGGGCTGATAGCTAATTGACAACAGGCTGATGGCATGTAGTTTGTCTGTGGGCTGATAGCTAATTGCATGTGAGCTGATGGGGTGTAGATTGTCTGTGGGCTGATAGCTAATTGACTACAGGCTGATGGGGTGTAGATTTTATGTGAGCTGATAGCTAATTGACTACAGACTGACCGGGTGTAGATTGAGTGTGGGCTGATAGCTAATTGACTGTGAGCTGGTGGGGTGTACATTGTCTGTGAGCTGATAGCTAATTGACTACAGGCTGATGGGTTGTAGATTGTCTATGGACTGATAGCTAATTGACTGCAGGCTGATGGCGTGTACATTGTGAGCTGATAGCTAATTGACTACAGGCTGACCGGGTGTAGATTGTGGGCTGATAGCGAATATTCTACAGGCTGATGGGGTGTAGATTGTGTGTGGGCTGATAGCTAATTGACTACGGGCTGATGGGGTGTAGATTTTCTGTGGGCTGATAGCTAATTGACTACAGGCTGATGGGGTGTAGATTGTCTGTGGGCTGATATCTAATTGATTACAGGCTGATGGGGTGAAGATTGTCTGTGGGCTGATAGCTAATTGACTGTGAGCTGGTGGGGTGTACATTGTCTGTGAGCTGATAGCTAATTGACTACAGGCTGATGGGTTGCAGATTGTGTGTGGGCTGATAGCTAATTGACGACAGGCTGTTGGGGTATAGATTATCTGTGGGCTGATAGCTAATTGACTACAGGCTGATGAGGTGTAGATTGTGAGCTGATAGCTAACTGACTACAGACTGACCGGGTGGAGATTGTGGGCTGATAGCTAATTGTCTACAGGGTGATGAGGTGTAGGTTGTGTGTGGGCTGATAGCTAATTGACTACAGGCTGATGGCGTGTAGATTGTCTAAGGGCTGATAGCTAATTGACTACAGGCTGATGGGCTGTAGATTGTGTGTGGGCTGATAGCTAATTGACTACAGGCTGATGGCGTGTAGATTGTCTGTTGGCAGATGGCTAATTGACTGTTACCTGATGGGGTGTAGATTGTCTGTGGGCTGATAGCTAATTGACTACAGGCTAATGGGGTGTAGATTGTTGGCTGATAGCTAATTGACTACAGGCTGATGGGGTGTAGATTGTCTGTGAGCTGATAGCTAATTGACTACGGGCTGATGGGGTGTAGATTGTCTGTGGGCTGATAGCTAATTGAATACAGGCTGATGGGGCGTAGGTTGTGTGTGTGCTGATAGCTAATTGACTACGGGCTGATGGGGTGTGGATTGTGTGTGTGCTGATAGCTAATTGACGACAGGCTGATGGGGTGTAGATTGTCTGTGAACTGATAGCTAATTGACTGCAGGCTGATGGCGTGTAGATTGTGAGCTGATAGCTAATTGACTACAGGCTGACCGGGTATAGATTGTGGGCTGATAGCGAATATTCTACAGGCTGATGGGGTGTAGATTGTGTGTGGGCTGATAGCTAATTGACTACAGGCTGATGGGGTGTAGATTTTCTGTGGGCTGATAGCTAATTGACTACAGGCTGATGGGGTGTAGATTGTCTGTGGGCTGATATCTAATTGACTACGGGCTGATGGGGTGTAGATTGTCTGTGGGCTGATAGCTAATTGACTACAGGCTGATGGGGTGTAGATTGTCTGTGGGCTGATATCTAATTGATTCGGGCTAATGCCTGAAACGTCGATTCTCCTGTTCCCTAGATGCTGCCTGACCTGCTGCGCTTTTCCAGCAACACATTTCCATCTCTGATCTCCAGCATCTGCAGACCTCACTTTCTCCTCAAAAA
>NC_057712.1:136643618-136658831 GCF_004010195.1 Chiloscyllium plagiosum
GATGGGCTGTAGATTGTGTGTGGGCTGATAGCTAATTGACTACAGGCTGATGGCGTGTAGATTGTCTGTTGGCAGATGGCTAATTGACTACGGGCTGATGGGGTGTAGATTGTCTGTGGGCTGAGAGCTACTTGACTACAGGTTGATGGGGTGTAGATTGTATGTGGGCTGATAGCTAATTGACTACAGGCTGATGGGGTGTAGATTGTCTGTGGGCTGAGAGCTACTTGACTACAGGTTGATGGGGTGTAGATTGTGTGTGGGCTGATAGCTAATTGACTACAGGCTGATGGGGTGTAGATTGTCTGTGGGCTGATAACTAATTGACTACCGGCTGATGGGGTGTAGATTGTGTGTGGGCTGATAGCTAATTGACTACGGGCTGATGGGGTGTAGATTGTGTGTGGGCTGATAGCTAATTGACTAGAGGCTGATGGCGTGTAGATTGTGTGTGGGCTGATAGCTAATTGACTGTGAGCTAATGGGGTGTAGATTGTCTGTGGGCTGATAGCTAATTGACTACAGGCTGATGGGGTGTAGACTGTGTGTGGGCTGATAGCTAATTGACTCCGGGCTAATGGGATGTCGATTGTCTGTGGGCTGATAGCTAATTGACTACAGGCCGATGGGGTGTAGTTTGTGGGCTGATAGCTAATTGACTACAGGCTGATGGCGTGTAGATTGTCTGTGGGATGATAGCTAATTGAATGTGAGCTGATGGGGTGTAGATTGTGTGTGAGCTGATAGCTAATTGACTACGGTCTGATGGGGTGTAGAATGCCTGTGAGCTGATAGATAATTGACAACAGGCTGATGGGGTGTAGATTGTATGTGAACTGATAGCTAAATGACTACAGGCTGATGGGGTGTAGATTCTGAGTGAGCTGATAGCTAATTGACTACAGGCTGATGGGGTGTAGATTGTGTGTGGGCTGATAGCTAATTGACTGTGAGTTGGTGGGGTGTACATTGTCTGTGGGCTGACAGGTAATTGACTACAGGCTGATGGGGTGTAGATTGTCTGTGGGCTGATAAGTAATTGACTGCGAGCTGATGGGGTTTAGATTGTGTGTGCGCTGATAGCTAATTGACTACAGGCTGACCGGGTGTAGATTGTGAGCTGATCGCGAATATTCTACAGGCTGATGGGGTGTAGATTGTGTGTGGGCTGATAGCTAATTGACTACAGGCTGATGGCGTGTAGATTGTCTGTGGGCTGATAGCTAATTGACTACAGGCTGATGGGGTGTAGATTGTGTGTGGGCTGATATCTAATTGACTACAGGCTGATGGGGTTTAGATTGTCTGTGGGCTGATAGCTAATTGACTACAGGCTGATGGGTGTAGATTGTCTGTGGGCTGATAGCTAATTGACTACAGGTTGATGGGGTGTAGATTGTCTGTGGGCTGATAGTTAATTGACTACAGGCTGATGGGGTGTAGATTGTCTGTGGGCTGATAGATAATTGACTACAGGCTGATGGCGTGTAGAGTGTGAGCTGATAGCTAATTGACTACAGACTGACCGGGTGTAGATTGTGGGCTGATAGCTAATTGACTACATGCTGATGGGGTGTAGATTGCGTGTGGGCTGATAACTAATTGACTACATGCTCTACATGCTGATGGGGTGTAGATTGCGTGTGGGCTGATAACTAATTGACTACATGCTGATGGGGTGTAGATTGCGTGTGGGCTGATAACTAATTTACATGCTGATGGGGTGTAGATTGCGTGTGGGCTGATAACTAATTGTCTACGGGCTGATGGGGTGTAGATTGTGTGTAGGCTGATGGCTAATTGACTACAGGCTGATGGGGTGTAGATTGTGTGTGGGCTGATAGCTAATTGACTACAGGCTGATGTGGTGTAGATTGTCTGTGGGCTGATAGCTAAATCACTATGGGCCTATGCGGAGTGCGACCATTCCGTGCCGCCTGTTTGCCGCAGCGTATTTTGCCGCAGACCCATTTAGGCGCAGAATATTTTGACGCAGATATACGGTAGTCATCAACGAAAAACAACATAATAGTAGTCTTTGTAAATGGGTAGTTTCGGTAGTTTGTAGTGATTTGTGTATCAACTGCATCGAGTCTGTGATTAGTCCAAACCTAACCGTGATTCCTCAAAATTTCTGAAAAAAAGAGAATATTTCAACGGAATGTCGTGCCTTGCTACAAGATGTTCAAGTTCAAAGTCACGGTTGATAATGTCAGGGCAGCATTCAGGCTGTATTTCCAGAACCATTTCAATTAATTTATCATATGTTGTTCGTAACTCATTTGGGAGTAAAGCATACAACAGTCGGAACACACCTGTATGTATTTCCCCTAAAATAACATAAACTTGTGAAAATAGAGGTGAGGAAATTTTGAATGTTCATCAACATATCACTTTTTTGATTGTTTCAGAAACTTGGCATTCCTTTTTCTTCCAAATGTATGAATTCTGCAGGTGGTGCTACTTCTGTCAGCTAGTAAAAATTCTTCTTCATTATATTCATTAACAGAATATGTTTTAAAGCTGTCTGGAATTACAAGTTCTTCTAAATTTCCTGGATTTACTGGGTAAGCACCAATTTCTTTCCTTGTCCTACGAACCATTTTCTTCAGCGCTCTGTTGTTAGGCATCGTTCCTTGGCAAGCTTCCGGCAAATTTTCTAGGCACTCATTAATCACTTGTAAAGTTCCCTCTACAGTTGTATTCTTTGATACTAGTTATCTTAATAATGACTACAGACTACTGGAAACTACCCATTTACTAAGTCTACTATTATGTTGTTTTTCGTTGATGACTACCGTATATCTGCGCCAAAATAGTTCTGCGCCTAAATGGGTCTGCGGCAAAATAGGCTGCGCCAAACAGGCCACGCCAAATCACTCGCGCCAAAATGTCTGCGCCGAATGGTCCTAAATCCAGGCTGATGGGGTATAGATTGTCTCTGAAATGATAGCCAATTGCCGACAGGCTGATGGGATTGTGTAATATGAAGGTAACTGGCTGGGCCAGCATTTTTGTCCCCTGTCCTTTGACGTTCTTTGGAATATGGTGCAATTCTTGTATTGCTGCACTCTGTGTGCTGTAGTTGGATCCACAATTACGTTATGGAGTGAATTCCAGGACTTTAACTCAGTGACCCTGAAGAAATGGCTAAGTCAGGATGGTTACTTGCATGGAAGGGAAATTGTTTGTGTTGTCTTTGTCCTTGATGGTGATGGGTTTGGAAAGTGCTGTCTGAGGATCTTTGGTGAATTTGCGTGGTACATCTTGTCCATGGTACGCATTGCTGCTCCATCGCAGTGCCGATGGTGGAGAGCATGGATGTTTGTGGATGAGGTGCCAATCAAGTAGACTGCTTTGTCCTGGATGGTGTCAACCCTGTTTCCTGGATGAGTGTCGCTTCACTAACATCCCGATGGAGAGCATCGCACCACACTTCTGCATTGTGTCTTGGAAAGGTTTGAAAGAATTTGTGCGACGTGCTTGTCACAGACTGGCCAGCATTTATTGTTCTCCTTTGATTTGATTTATTGATTTGATTTGATTTGTTGTAGTCATGTGTACCAAAGCACTGTGACAGGCCTTGTTTTTGAGCAGTGAAGTTAGATCATAGTAAGTGAGGACATAGGCTGCTTTGACCGTGCGAGTCATACGGGATACTCTGCAAAAGTGCTCGAAGCAAGATCACCATGAGCAAGATCACCATTATTTGAAGTTGGAAAATCCATTCATCAGTCTAATGACAGCAGGGAAGTAACTGTTCGTGAACCTGTTAGTAAGTGTGTTCAAGCTTCTATAGCTTCTGCCTGATGGAAGAGGTTGCAGGAGACCATTCCTGGGGTCAGAGGGTTCTTTGATGATGTTGGCAATGAGAAATTTAAATGGAGTCCATAGATGGGAGGTCGGTTTCCATGGTCGTCTGGTCTTTGCACATAACTTTCTGTAGTTCCTTACGATCCTGGGCAGAGCAGTTGCTATACCAGACCGTTCTGCACCCAGACAGTGTGCTTTCACTGGTGCTTCTGTAGAAGTTGGTGAGGGCCCTTAGAGACTTACTGAATTTCCAGAGCTGCGTGAGGAAGAGGAAGCATTGTTGTGCCTTCTTTACATGGGAGATCCAGGACAGATTGTTAATTATCGTCACTCCTTGGAACTTGACCCTCTCCGTCTCCGCTCCGTTGATATAGAGCGGTGGTGGTAGGTGGGGGGTTGGGGGTGGGGGGAGGGGGGTGGTGGTGGTGTTCTCTTCCTTTCTTCCTGAAGTCAATGATCAGTTCTTTTGTTGATATTGGGAGAAAGGTTGTTATCATCGCACCATGACACCAAGCCCTCGATCTCCTTCCTGTATTCTGACTCATCGTTGTTTGATATCCATCCTATGACGATGGTGTCATCAGAAAACCTGTAGATGGTGTTTGTATGGAGTTTGGCTACACAGTTGTGGGTGGACGGGGAGTACAGTAAGGGGTTGAGAACATATCATTGGGGGGCTCCAGTGAAGAGGATTACCGTGGAGGAGGTGATGTTGTCTCTCTTCACTGATAGCGCTCTGGGGCTCAGGAAGCTGAGGATCCAGTTGCAGAGGGCAGAGCCCTATCCTCTCCATTGACCTCGGGTTGATCCCCTGGTTTGATGGTCATGGTTGAATGGAGGACACTTTGGGCCATGAGGTTACAGATTGTTCTGGAGTACAGTTCTGCTGCTAGTGGTGGCCTGCAGCGCCTCATGGATGCCCAGTCTTGAGCTGCTAAATGTGTTCAAAGTGTGTCCCATTTTGCATGGTGATAGTGCCCCCCAACACCATGGACAGTATTCTCAATGGGAAAGTGAGACTTCATCTCCAAAAGGACAGTGCACTGGTCACTGTTACTGGTACTGTCATGGGCAAATACATCTGCAGCTGACAGATTGCTGAACACAAGAATGTTTTTCCCTCTTGTTAGTTCCCTGATCACCTGCTGTAGACCCAGTCCAGCACAATGTCCTGTCGGAGCCGACCAGTTAAATCAGTAGTATCTCTGCCGGTGGGGGGGGGTCCAGAATCGGGGTTCGTGACTGTTTTTAGGCCTGTTCAGCCTTCAATATATTCAGCAATAGAAAAATGGGGCTGAACATTTCCAAGATTCAAACCCTTTGGAACAAATACATTTCTCCTTATTTCTGCACTCAATGATGGACCACTTACCATGAAACCATATACTCATGTTGTAGATTCCCCAGCCCTTTTAGAATTGAGTATGTTTCAGTAAGGTCACCCCTCATTTCGCTAAACTCCAGAGAATATTGACTCAGTTTACTCAGCTTGTCATCATTGAACAGTGCTGTCAGCCCAGGGGTCAGTGCAGTGAACCTCCAAAGCAAGTTTCCCCCCCCCCCCACCTTCCCTAAATGGAGATTCTGAAACAGTACATATTACTTTAGATGGATAGTTTCTGTATGGTGTAGAATGTTCTTCTTCTTGTATTCCAATCCAGCATGCCATCTACCTTTCAACTTCTTACTCAGAGTCATAGAGGGATCGTGGAATGTTTATCTGCAGATCCCTGAAGTCAGCAAAGCCGGTTGATCGGGTAGTTAACAAGGCATACAAGAGGCTTGCCTTTGTCAATTGTGACATACATTATAAGAGAAGGAAAGTCACATTGGCGCTGTTTTGAAATGTGATGAGACCACAGTCTTGGAGAAGTGTGTGCAGTTCTGGTCCACACACTGTCAGAAGGGGAGATTCACCAAGCTGGAATATTTCAGTAATGAAGAGAAGCTGATCAGCTGGATAAGCTCAGGTTGCTTTCTTTCTCAACGGTAAAGATTGAGAGGGGTATAAGGTGAAGAAGGACATGACCGGGATGAATAGCAAACAGCTGCTTCCCTTCATTGAAGGGGCAATAGCAAAGGGGCACGACATCAGGTTAAAGGCAGAAGGTTTCGAGGAAATGTGTGGAAAACCTTCCACCCAGAGGCTGGGAGCACTGGGAACCTGGAATGCACTGCCTGGGCGGGTGGCTGAGGCAGGAAAACTCGCAACCTTTCAGAGATACTCGGATAAGCCCTTGAAACGTCAGAGCATTCATGGCCATGGGCTTAGTGCTGGAAGGTGGCGGGACTGTACATTTGGAGTAGTTGTTTTTTGAAGGTGCAGATTCAATGGGCCGAAGGGCCTCTTTGGTACAGTCTGATTGTATGAAGATCATGGCTGATCTGGGTTTCACCTCAACTGTACTCTCCTGCAATTGCCTGATCCTCCTCCACAGCGGTGCAGGTAGTGTATTGATGTGGATGGAGAACTGGCTCATGGGCAGTAAACAGTGAATGGGGAGGTGGTGTCCTTTTTCAGGTTAGCCACCAGTACCAGTGCAGTTCCACAGGGATCAGTGCTGGGATTACAACTCTTTACAATATACATTAATGACTTGGAGAAAGGGAACGAATGCATTGTCGCCAAATTTGCAGATAGCACACACAGATGGGAAGGTTGATTGCAAGATGGATACACACCGTTTACAAAGAGGTACTGAGAAGTTATGTAAGTGGACAAAAAGTTGGCAAACAGTATGTCAGAAAATGTTGTTCATTTTGCAAAGGAGAACAAAAGAACAGTTTTATTTAAAAAACCCAGCAGATAGCTACAATACAAAGGGACTTGAGGATTCTCGTACACAAAACACAGAAAGCTAGCACCCAGGTACAGCAGGTAATCTGGAAGGTTCATGGAATGTTGGGGCTTACTTCAAGGATTTTGGAGTATAAGAGTTGGGAGGCTTTACTGCAACTGGAGAAGTTGCTGTTGAGAGCATATCCAGTGTACTGTGAGCAGTTTCAGTCTCCTTGGTTTGGGAAAGATCTCACTTCATTGAAGGAAGTTGAGAGAAGGTCCACTTGGATGATCCTTGTATGGATGGCACCGTCTCTGAGCAAAAGCTAAACAGATTGGGACTTGACTCACTGGCGCTAAGGAGAATGAGAGGTGATCTCATCGAAACACTCTGGATTCTGACAGGGGAAATGCTGAGAGAATGTTTCCCCTCATGGGAGACTTATGGACTAGAGGGCAGAATCTCAGAATAAAGGGGTGCAAATTTAAGACTGCGATGAGGAGGAATTTCTTCTTTCAGAGGGTTTTGAGTCCTTGAAACTCATTGATACAGAAAGCTGTGGGGAAAGAGTCTTTGTGTATATTTAGGACTGAGATAGATCCTTGATTAGTTGTGAAGTGAGGCAGACTTGATAAGGGAGATTAAGGTGAACGAACCCTTCGGAGGCAGTGAGCATAATATGATTGAATTTACTCTTCAATTGGAGAGGGAGAAGCTGGAATCAGATGTAACGGTATTACAGCTTAATAAAGGCAACTACAGAGGCATGAGGGAGGAGCTGGGTAGAATTGACTGGGAGAGGAGCCAAGCAGGAAAGACAGTGGAACAGCAATGGCAGGAGTTTTTGGGAATAATTCAGGCAAGACAGCAGAGATTCTTCCAGAGGAAAAAGAAGCATGGTACAGGGAGGATGAGGCAACCATGGCTGAGTAGGGAGGTCAGGGATAGCATCAAAGGAAAAGAGAAAGCATATAATGGAGCAAAGAACAGTGGGGAACCAGAGGATTGGGAAGCTTACAAAGACCAACAGAGGAAACAAGAAGAAAATAAGGAGAGAAGAGATTAAGTATGATGGTAAGATAGCCAGTAATATAAAGGAAGACTGTAAGAGTTTCTTTAGATATATAAAGGACAAAAGTGAATTTTGCACCACTGGAGATGATGCTGGAGAGAGAGTAGTGGGGAGCAAGGCTGAGGAACTGAATAATTACTTCGCATCAGTCTTGATGGTGGAAGATACAAATAATATCCCAAAACTTCTAGACAGGAGGGGGCAGAGCTGAGTGTGGTGACCTTCACCAAGGAGAAAGTGCTAGAGAAACTGAAATGGCCTGAAGGTGGATAAGTCACTTGGACCAGAGTTCTAAGGGAGGGAGTGAAGAGATAGTGGAGGCGTTAGTGGTGATTTTTCAGGAATTGCTAGAATCTGTGAGGGTTCCAAAGGACTAGAAAATCACTAACGTGACACCACTGTTTAAAAAGGGAGTAAGGTAAAAGATGGAGAATTACAGACCAGTTAGCCTAACCTCGGCTGTGGGTAAGATTTTGGAGTCCATTGTGAAGAATAAGATTTCTGAACACTTGGAAGTGTACAGTAAAATAGGGCAAAGTCAGCATGGTTTCATCAAGGGGAGGTCATGCCTGACAAATCTGCTAGAATTCTTTGAGGAAGTAACAAGCAGGATAGACCAAGGGGAGCCAATGGATGTTACCTACCTGGACTTCAAGAAGGCGGCACGGTGGCACAGTGGTTAGCACTGCTGCCTCACAGCGCCTGAGACCCGGGTTCAATTCCCGCCTCAGGCGACTGACTGTGTGGAGTTTGCACGTTCTCCCCGTGTCTGCGTGGGTTTCCTCCGGGTGCTCCGGTTTCCTCCCACAGTCCAAAAATGTGCAGGTCAGGTGAATTGGCCATGTTAAATTGCCCATAGTGTTAGGTAGGGGGTAAATGTAGGGGTATGGGTGGGTTTCGCTTCGGCGGGTCGGTGTGGACTTGTTGGGCCGAAGGGCCTGTTTCCACACTGTAAGTAATCTAATCTAATCTAATCTAAGGCCTTTGACAATGTGCTGCCCAGGAGGCTGCTGAGTAAGCTAAGGGCCCCTGGTGTTAGAGGCAAGGTGCTAACATGTATAGACGCCTGGCTGTCTGGCAAAAAGTAGAGAATGGGGGGATAAAGGGATCCTTCTCAGGATGGCTGCCAGTGACAAGTGGTATTCGGCAAGGCTCAGTATTGGGATCACAACTTTTCACTTCATACATTAATGATCTAGATGAAGGAACTGAAGACATTCTGGCTAAGTTTGCAGAAGATACAAAGACAGGTAGAGGGACAAGTGGCATTGAGGAGGCACGGAGGCTGCAGAAGGATTTGGGGAGGCTGGGAGAGTGGGCAAAGAAATGGCAGACCACATTTGGACTACTGTGCACAGTTTTGGGCCCCCATATCTCGGGAAGGATGAGGGAGGATCTAATTAGAACTTACAAAATACTGAATGGCCTGGTCAGAGTGGGTGTTGGGAGGATGTTTCCATTGGTACGAGAGATTAGGATTGAAGGGGACAGCCTTAGAGTAAAGGGAAGACCTTTCAGAATGGAGAAACGTCTTCAGCCAGGGAGTGGGGAATCTATGGAATTCATTGCCACAGAAGGCTATGGAGGCCAGGCCATTTAAGACTGAGATAGGTTCTTGATTTTCAAGGGGATCAAGGGTTATAGGGCGTGTGTGGGAGAGTGGGGTTGAGAAACTTAACAGCCCTGATTGAATGGCGGAACAGATTCGATGAGCCGAATGGCCTAATTTCTGCGCCTATCTCTTATGGTCTTGTGGATTTAGAGGTTACAGAGAAAAGGCAGGCAACTGGACGTGAAGAACGTCGAATCAGCCAAGATCCTGGAGAAGGAGGAGTAGGCCAGAGGGCTGAATAGTCTACCTCTGTTCTGTTTTTTAGGATCTTATGAATAATCTTTTATTCTGTTTGTTATCAAGTAGGTATCTACCTCTGCCTTAAACAATTGTCAGATTCCATCTCCATTTCCTGTTGTGTAAGGGAATTCCAAAGGCACTGAGCCTCCCGAGAAGGTTTTTTCTCATCTCTGAAATCTTCTTCCTTTCAACATTTTAAACAAAAACCGTAATAATTGCAGATGCTGTAAATCAGGAACGAAAACAACAATTGCTGGAAAAACTCAGCAGGTCTGGCAGCATCTGTGAGGAGAAATCAGAGTTAATGCTTCAGTCTGAGTGACCGTTCCTCAGGAGTGTAGTTAGAATGTTTTTAATAGCTTTGAACATTTTCCATTTGACAGATGTTAAACTATGAGCTAACTTGCTTAAAGCCAGTGCAGACATGATGGGAACAATGGCCCCTTCTGCCTCACAAAATTTCTGTTATACATTATCCATATGGAGTTTATGTTGTGTTCCACTTACTGACCCAAATTCATCAAGTTACCCCAGAAAGACAGAATGGAAATTGTGTTCACGACTGAAGTGCTTGAGGCAATGCATTGTAGGCTCTGAGCGTGCTGTGTGTAAGGTCCTTCTAAAACCACTCTGTGATGATTTGGAAGTGCAAAGATGAGTTTTCTTTCTGATCATCATGCAGAACACTCCTCTTGTAAAATAAATGACACATACAGGTGAAGGCAGTGTGGGAGTTAGCTGTAATGTATATATTTCTTAATAGCATGCCTGGCTGGTCAGGCATTATGAATGGAAATTGGGAAAACGCGGCACTGTTTTTTAAGGTGTTGTGTTTCAATTTTAGGCAACGACCGTGTTCTTTGATGTGACACCTGTTGGACGCATTGTGAACCGTTTCTCATCTGATCTTTACTGTGTGGATGACACACTACCCTTCATCCTTAACATATTCCTGGCAACGACCTACGGTCTCTTTGGGACACTGCTGATGATTAGTTACAGTCTTCCCTGGATCTTGCTTGTTCTGGTGCCTTTGGTTATCCTGTATTTCTACATGCAGCGCTACTATCGCTTCACCTCAAGAGAGCTCAAGCGGCTCACAGCTATCACACTGTCACCCATCTATACACAGTTCTCAGAGACTCTGACCGGTCTCACTACCATCAGGGCATCGCGAGCAGTTGCAAGGTGAGCTATTCAGAAAAGGTGACGTTTTCTAAAGGACCCCCCAGTTTCCAAGTGCTGTCAACTGGTATTTTTAATATATATTTAAATTCCTTCTGCCTGAATGTACTGAATATTGCTGACATAACAGTTTGATATCGCTCACATAGTGACTCTTGATGTATAGTGTTGCCAGTAGATTTGCCTGTGGAGCAATTAGAATGGTAACTGGGTAGCAGCACAATATTTTTGCCAGATTTGTACCTCCTTGAAGAGTGCTGAGGCAAGTTGTATCATCTCCCTGGAATCCTGTGACCTCCATGTCAACAAAACTTGATATCTTCTTGGTTCTAATTTACTCTGGGTCTTTCATGCTAACCCAGAATTGGGAAATAAACTTGTTTTAAAATTCATTCATTGAATGTGGATGTTGTTGGCAAGGCCAGCATTTATTTTCCTTCCTTAATTGCCCTTAAGCCAGCTGGTGAAAGGAACATGATATTGTGATTCCAGCTGATGTAAATCCTTGACAGATCAGGTCTGGTCTTGCTAGATCCTGACTTTGTTTTCCTTTAACTGTAGAGTTCAGTTATGAAAGAGACTCCCAGTGTCATTCTAACACAAGTAATAAGATGTTTATTAAATAATATTAAAGAAAATGAATAGACTGGAAGAGGCTGGAGAGATTTTACAGCAGATCTGAGAAGAGGAGTCAGAATCACGTTAGTCATAGAAAGAGGTTTGAAACAACAACCTAACTGTTAGTTAATTAGATTAGATTAGATTCCCTACAGTGTGGAAACAGGCCCTTCAGCCCAACAAGTCCATACTGACTCTCCGAAGAGTAACCCACCCAGACCCATTTCCCTCTGATTAATGCACCTAACACTATGAACAATTGAGCAAGGCCAATTCACCTGACCTGCACATCTTTGGATTTTCCAGTATTTGGTCCATAGCCTTATATACCTTGGCATCACAAGTCCACATCACAATACTGGTTAAATATTCCAAGGGTTTTGGCCTGTACCACTCTCACAGATTCCCATTATCCTCTGGGTGGTTCTAAAAATATTTCTAAATCCTCTGCTCCTTCCCTTAAACCTCTGCCCTGGCCATTGATCCCTCCATCAGGAGCAAGTTTCTTCCTGTCCACCCTATTTATGCCCCTCACAGTTTTATATATCCTAGTCATGTGCCCCCAAACGTGGTCTAAAAGGAAGAGTGCTAAACTGGGACAAGGCCAACTGTACCAAAATTTGGCAGGAGCTGGGGAGTGCAGCTTGGGAGCAGCTGTTTGAAGGTAAATCCATATTTGATATGTGAGAGGCTTTTAAAGAGAGATTGATGAGATAGATGTGTCCCTGTGAAAATGAGGGATAGAAATAGCAAGATTAGGGAACCATGGATGGCAGGTGAAATTGTGAGACTAGCTAAGGGGCAAAAAGAAGCATACGTAAGGTCTTGGCAACTGAAGACAGATGAAGCTTTGGAAGAATATTGGGAATGCAGGACCAATCTGAATTGAGGGGTTAAGAGGGCTAAATGGGGGTCACGAGATATCTTTAGCAAACAGGGTTAAGGAAAATCCCAAAGCCTTTTATTCGTATATAAGGAGCAAGAGGGTAACTAGGGAAAGGGTTGGCCCACTCAAGGACAAAGGTGGAAAGTTATATGTAGAATCAGAGAAAATGGGTGAGATTCTTAGTGAGTACTTTGCGTCAATATTCTCCGAGGAGAGGGACATGACGCATGTTGAGGTTAGGGATAGATGTTTGATTACTCTAAGTCAAGCAGGGATAAGGAGGGAGGAATTAAGGTGGATAAGTCCCCAGGTCCGGATGGGATCTATCCCAGGTTACTGAGGGAAGCGAGAGAGAAAATAGCTACGGCCTTATCAGATATCTTTGCACCATCCTTGAACACGGGGGAAGTCCTGTAGGACTGGAGAATTACTCATGTTGTGCCCTTGCTTAAGAAGGGTAGCAGGGATAATCCAGGTAATTACAGACCGGTGAGCCTGACGTCAGTGTAGGGAAGCTGCTGGAGAAGATACTGAGGGATAGGATCTACTTCCATTTGGAAGGAAATGGGCTTATCAGTGATAAGCAACATGGATTTTGTGCAGGGAAGGTCATGTCTTCCCAACTTAACAGAATTCTTTGAGGAAGTGACAAAGTTGATTGATGAGGGAAAGGCTGTAGACGACATATACATGGTCTTCAGTGAGGCATTGGATAAGGTTCCCCATGGTCGGCTGATGGAGAAAGTGAGGTCGCATGGGGTCCAGGGTGTACTAGCCAGATGGAGAGGGAACTGGCTGGGCAACAGGAGACAGAGAGTAGTAGTGGAAGGGAGTGTCTCAAAATGGGGAACGGTGACCAGTGGTGTCCCACAGGAATCCATGCTGGGACCACTTGTTTGTGATATACATAAATGATCTGGAGGAAGGTATAGGTGGTCTGATTAGCAAGTTTGCAGATGACACTAAGATAAGTGGAGTAGCAGACAGTGAAGGGGACTGTCAGAGAATGCAGCAGAATATGGATAGATTGGAGAGTTGGGCGGAGAAATGGCAGATTGAGTTCAATCTGGGCAAATGCGAAGTGATGTATTTTGGAAGATCCATTCAAGAGCGAACTATACGGTAAATGGAAACGCCCTTGGGAAAATTGACGTACAGAGATCTGGGTGTTCTGGTCCATTGTTCTCTGAAGGTGGCAATGCAGGTCAATAGAGTGGACTAAGAAGGCATACAGCATGCTTTCCTTCATCGGACTGGGTATTGAGTACTAGAGTTGGCAGATCATGTTACAGCTGTATAAGACTTTGATTAGGCCACATTATCAAAAGAATGTGGATGCTTTGGAAGGGTGCAGAGGAGGTTCACCAGGATGTTACCTGGTATGGAGGGTGCTAGCTATGAAGGGAGGTTGAGTAGATTAGAATTGTTTTCATAAGGAAGACGGAGGTTGAGGGGGGACCTGATTGAGGTCTACAAAATCATGAGAGGTATAGACAGGGTGGATAGCAAGAAGCTTTTTCCCAAAGTGGGGACTCAATTACTTGGGGTCATGAGTTCAAGATGAGAGGGGAAAAATTTAAGGGAGATATGTGTGGAAAGTTCATCACGCAGAGGGTGGTGTGTGCCTGGAATGAATTGCCAGCGGAGGTGGGAGAGGTGGGCATGATAACGTCATTTAAGATGTATCTAGACAGATACGTGAATGGGCAGGGTGCAGAGGGATACAGGTCCTTAGAAAATAGGTGACAGGTTTAGTTCGAGGATCTGGATCGGTGCAGGCTTGGAGGGCTGAAGGGCCTGTTCCTGTGCTGTAATTTTCTTGTTCTTTGTTCAGAGTCTCCCCCCCGCCTCAGAAAAAAAAACTACAGTCTGTTCAATGTCTCTTCAGAACTGAAGCTCTTCCATCCATCCTGGTATATGTTCTTCTTAAATCTGTGTTCCAGAACTGCACGCAGTACTGTGGTTGTGGCCTAATCAATCTTTCCTATGGTCCCAGCATAATCTCCCAACTCTTCAGATCCTTTGCATGCAGAATCAAGGCAAGTATGCCATTAGCCTTCTTCCCCACTTGATCCACCTGCCCTGCTAGCTAATGGGACTGATGGACATGCACCCCAAGGTCCCTCTGATTCTCTGTGCTTCCCAGGGACCCACCATTCAGCCCACGTCCCCTTGCCTTGTTTGTTCCGCCCAAGTACATTACCTCAGACTTCCATCTGGATTGAATTCCTTTTGTTGCTGATCAGCCTATCTGACCAGGCCATCTATATTTTCCTGTAATCCTCATTAATCCCTACCCAACCAATGTTCGTGGTGTTGTTTCCCCTTACACATTCTGTACTACATTCTGCAGTTTTGAATTCTCTAAGATCTTGAAGGCTCCTTATTCTCTTTGTCCTCTCTTGCATCCCCCCTTGATATATGGGGTTCTCATCGGATTGGATGTCTCCATTCTTTTGTTGATATGAGAACATGTTAATCCTGTGCTCTCCTGATTTCCTTCTTAAATGTATACCACTGTTCTGGAATATTTTTACCAAAAACTATCTGTTCCCACTGCACTCCTGCAGAATCATATCTGATCTTGTTAAAATCATCTTTATTCATGTTGAGAACTTTGCTTTCAGGCTCAGCCTTGTTCGTTTATAGAGTCATTGTGTCAGACAGCACAGAAACAGACCCTTCGGTCCAACCAGTCCATGCCACACAATATCCCAAACTAAACTAGTCCCTGCTCCTAGCCCATATCCCCCCAAACGTTTCCTATTCATAGACTCATCCAAATGTCTTTTAAATATTGTAATTGTACCCATGATACGAAAGTCGGAGGAGTTGTTGACAGTGAGGAAGGATGTGGCAGGTTACAGCAGGATATAGATAAGCTGCAGAACTGGGCAGAAAGGTAGCAAATGGAGTTCAATGTAGCTAAGTGTGAGGTGATTCACTTTGGTAAGAGTAATAAAAAGATGGGGTACTGGGCTAACGGTCGGATACTTGGTAGTGTGGA
>NC_057712.1:136659049-136675161 GCF_004010195.1 Chiloscyllium plagiosum
TATGGAGTCATTTATTACAAGGGGGCATAGCTTTAAATTAAGGGGGGGGGGTAGGTATAGGACAGATGTTAGCGAGTCGTGAGTTCATGGAATGCCCTGCCAGTAGCAGTGGTGGACTCTCCCTCATTATGGGCATTTAAGCGGGCATTGGATAGGCATATGGAGGATAGTGGGCTAGTGTAGGTTAGGTGGGCTTGGATCGGCGCAACATCGAGGGCCGAAGGGCCTGTACTGCGCTGTATTGTTCTATGTTCTATGTTCTATGTTCTATAGCCACCACTTCCTCAAGAAGTTTGTTTCTGTGACTACCTTGAATCTAACTGAGTTAGGATCACTGTCTGCAATGCGCACCCCACAGCGAAGTCAATGATTTGCCTGACTTTATTACCTAACTTCAAATCCAGGATGGCCCCTTCTCTTGTGGCGCCTTCTACATACTGGCCCTCTGAGTGCATTTTTATATTTCCGCTCACTCTCACACCAGGACTACACCAGTTAATGCTGGGCAAGTTGAAATCCGCCACAATCATAACCCTCTGTTATGGACCAGGCCAGACCCCCTCAAAACATTTCGGGAAGGTAGCCCAGACCCTTATTTTGCTGGTTGGTTTAAGCAGGTGGAATGCAGATAATACAAGAGGGATGCAGCTGGTCAAACCACATAGTTTTAAACAGAACCAAGTTTATTTACAAGAATACTGAATGAAACACAAACAAAAGAAAACACTATAACTTACCCTATCTGAAAACCCAACAGATTATCCCAACTTAATGATGCTGTTTCAAATACTTGCAACAATCCCCATAAACACACAAAAGGTAAAATCAAACCCAGGGTCTTACAGGAGAGCTGTCAGAGAGAGGAGGATCAGTGTGGACCTGCTTCTTTAGGTCCAGCAGATTGAAAACTACCTGACTGCTTTCAATGAAAACCAGACCAAACCAGAGCGAATCGGAGCTGGGAGAACTGGACATTCCCCTTTCATTGGGCAAGTGTTTTTTAAAAGTCTCGAAAGCCTTTTTCCTGAGGCACTATCTGTTAGCTATAATCAAACTGGCCCTAAAACCTTCAACTTCGACTTTTCAGAGTTTGTGTCCTTTACGACCTCTCTGAAACAAAAAAGCCAAGAACAACATAACCTTGTTAAAGGAACAGTATCATCACAGTTCGCTTACATATCTGCTCTTATGTTTCTCTCACACCTCGCTAACGGAGCCTCTAGGACATTCCCAGTAATGTGAGTACTCCTTTTTAAGTTTTACCCATAAGGCTTCATTTGAGGAGCCTTCTAAGTTGTCATCTCTCCTTATTGCTGTAATAGTTTTCCTCGTCAAAATTGGAACACTCCCTTTTTTATTGAATCCTCCTTCCCTGTCTCACCTGAAGGCCATATATTCTGGAAGATGGAGCTGCCAATCCTGCCACTCTCTCAACCACATCTCAGTGATACAGTGACATTGTATCTCCTTGTGTTAATTTGCACCCTCAACTCTTCTGCCTTGTTCATCAGACTCCTTTCACTCAAACAAGTACCATCCAACTTTGCCAAATTCCCTTGTGCTTTAACTGAAATGTAATGTGTCTGCCTCCCTAACTGCTTTGCTGTCTCTTCTAATTTTGGCAGTTTGTCTTTTTCAGCTTAATATTTTCTGCCTGGATCCCACTCTTCTGTGAAGTTAGCTTGAACCCTCCCTGACAGCAGTATTCTTTGCTGGTCCCATTTCAGTTCAGGAGGAACCCATCTGCCTTGCACAGGTCCCACTGCCCCCAAGAGGGGTCTCAATGTCGCAGGAATCTAAAGCCCTCCTCCCTGCACCATCTTGCCAGCTACAAATGCCTCTGGATAAGTACTCTCTTTCTATTTCACTCACACGTGGAAGTAATCCAGGGATTGCCATCCTTTGGGTCCTGCTTTTTTAATCCACTTCCTAGCTTCCTAAATTGAGGACATCATCCCTTTTTCTATCAAGTCATTGGTACCAATATGTACCACCGTCTCTACCGGTTTACTTTCTCCCTTCAGAATGCCCTGCAGCCATGAAAAGGTATTTCTGACCCAACATGCCATCCTGGACTCTCTTGCCATTGCAGAAATGTCTGTCTGTTCCATTTACAATGGATCCCCTTACGCTATAGTGCTGGGTTTTCCTCCGGTTTTGTACAGCAGACCCACCTGTGGTGCCACAAGGTTAGCTCCCACTGCTTTGCCCTGCATAGCCATATCCCCCAATGGTACCTCAGAAAGGGGGATAGTTACAGGGGACTACTGTCTGACCTTCCTTCTTCAACCAGGTGTACAAAGCGCAGTGATATCTTGGCAATATACCCTTCCAACCCCCCCCTGCGCAGTGTGATTGCTAGCTCTCCCTCCCCCTGTGCTGTGTGATTGCTAGCTCCCTCTGAGGCTTTCTTGTTCTAGCTGGCACAGCTGGAATCTCTTTCTTTCCAGTGAATTCTTGCACATTCACTCAATGGTTATCTTCAGTTAGTATCTTTCCTACAAATTAAACTCACTCTTACTTTCACTATACTCAGTGTCCAGCATCTGACAGCTTATGCTATCTAAGGACTATATGCCACTGAATTCCTGTTGCTGGGGAACAATGCTGTTTTCTTCCTGTTTCTACCTTTCTCACTGCATTCAACTGTTAACCCTGATGCTTACAGTCAAAGAAAACCTTGTATACAAAAGAGACCTCCAGACCTCTGAATACCACAGCCCCAAACTCTTAATGAACTCCTCAAAATATTAAATCATGTCTTCCTCTTGTTAGCACAATTTACAGCAGGACAGGCAGGAAGAGCAGGAGGCTTGGGGGAGCTTGGTGAATATGGGTGGAATACGTACGGTAGCAAGAACTGCTGGGGGTTGGGGAGGGTTCGGGAAAGTGCTAAGCGAGAGGATATGGCAATGTTGGAGGGCAGCTAGTTGGATAATGATACCCAGAGTGGACAGGAATGGACAGAGTATACAAACATAGAAATACAACAGTAAATAGAGTCAAAAAGGGAAAGAAATCATACAAAGACAAAATTAATGGCTCTTTACTGGAATGCATGTAATAGTTGGAACAAACGAGATGATTTAATCTCACAAATAAAGGTTAGTGGGTTTGTTATTGCAGCCATTATGGAGACATGGTTACAAGCTGATCAAAGCTGGGAATTGAACATTCCAAAGTGTGTGAATTTTGAAAATACAAGCAGAGTGGGAAGGGGGTTGGGTTAGCATTGTTGGTGCAGTATGGAATAAGTTTGATAGCTAGAAATAATCTTGACCAGGCAGAAGTCGAATCCATACATGTGCAAATCCGAAATAAAAAGGGAAGGAGGGCTCTGGTGAAGTAGTCTATGAGTTCCCCAACAGTAACTATCCAGGGCACAGAGTAAAATCAGGAAATAATGAGGACATGTCATAAATGCAGTGTGGTCGCCATGACTGACTTTTATCTTCATGTAGATTGGCATAGTCAGGTTGGCAGGGATAGCCACAATGAAGAATCCATCGAATGTATTTGGAATTGTTTCATAGAACAATATGTGGTGGTTCCAACTGTGGCTGAACACTTTAACTCCTCCAATGACATGCAGGTCCTGGACCTCCTCCACTGCCAAACCCTAACCACCCAACCCCTGGAGGAAGAACGCCTCATCTTCTGCCTTGGGACCCTCCAATTACACAGGATTAATGTGAATTTCACCAGTTTCCTCATTTCCCTTCCCCTTTTCTTATCCTAGATCCAACCTTCCAACTCGGCATTGCCCTCATGGCCTGTCCTACCTGTCCATCTTCCTTCCTACCTATGTGCTCCACCCTTCTCTCTGACCTATCACCATCACCCTGACTTCTGTCAACCTATCGCATTTCCAGCTACCTTCCTCCCAGCCCCACCCTGTCCCATTTATCTCTCAGCCCCCTCGGCCCACAAGTCTCGTTCCTGATGAAGGGCTTATGCCCGCCACATCGACTCTCCAGCTCCTTGGGTTCTGCCTGACTGGCTGTGCTTTTCCAGCACCACACTCTTTGACTCCAGTCAGGGATCAGGCTATTTTGAATCTGATGGTGTGTATTGAGGCAGGTTTAATTAATATGGCAGATAAAACGTCCCCTCCGGAATAGTGACATGGTCAAATTTATTATTTTGTTTGAGAGGGAGGAACGTGGGTTGGAAATAACAGTGTGAAACTTAAATAAGGCTAATTCCAAAGGAACAAGGGCAGAGTTGGCCTGAGTGAGCTGGGGAAGGGGTTTAGTAGCAAAGACAGGTGTGAAACAATGGCAGGCATTTCAAAATATCGTTTCACAAAGCGAATATATATCCCAGTGAGGAAGAAGAATTCGAGGAAGGGGAGAAACCAACCATGGGTTACCTGGGAAGTTAAAAATAGCCTCAAATTGGAAGAAAAAAAAACCAATGTGGCAAAGATTGTGGTAAAGCAGGATTAGGAAAGTTTTAAAAATCAACAAAGACTCTAAACGACTAATAAAGAGGGAGAAAATAGACTTGAGGGGTAAACTTGCAATTAACATCACGACAGTCAGCAAGAGCTTCTTTAACTCTATAAAAAGGAAGGGAGAAGCCAAAGGGAGCACAGGCCCCTGAGAGAACAAGGCTGGTGAAATAATAAGGGGGAACTTGGAAATGGCAGGCGAGTCTTCACAGGAGCAGACTCGAAAAACTATCTAACATGACTAAGTAATCAAGCAAAAGGAGGAGAGGGAGTGAACATAATAACTATCAGGATGGAAAAGTGCACAGAATACTCAGGGGGCTACTAAAGTGCCCTGGACCTAATGGAATACATTCAGGGATATAAAAGGGATTTCTTTAGAGATAATGGATACGCTGGTAGTAATCTTCCAAGATTCATTACATTCTGGAAATTCTAGAGGATTGGAAAACTCCCAGTGTCTTAGTCAATAAAGGGTGGAAGATAAAAAAAAGGTCAATTTTCGGCAGTTTGTTTTCAGTAGGAAAATGTTCAAGTGTCTCCTGAAGGAAGTAGTGCCGGGTCCAACCTGCAGTGTTTATCTGTCAGAATTGACATCATGCTTTTCGCCTTGTTGCCTGAGTGCCATTGAGATGAGCTCCCAGGTTGCCTTCCTGTCAGGTTTTGTGAACGTGTACTCTTAGAGTTGCTGTCCAATTATTTGAGATGTCTTTTGTTAAATTTTCTCTTGATGATGTGTTCAGGTTCGAGGAGGAGAATACTCATCGTCTGGAGCTCAACCAGCGCTGCCTTTACATTGGCAACACTGCAGTGCAGTGGCTTGACATCAGACTGCAGATGATTGGTGTTGCCGTGGTAACTTCCATTGCTATTATTGCTATTATTGAGCATGGCCTGAAAAGGGGTAATCCTGGTAAGTTAGCCTGGTTTCACTGCTTTACCTCTTCAACATATACAGTACAATGAACCAGCACAAGACCACCACTGTCATTGTGAAGGTACCCAAACTGCATTCATCTTGACCTCAATAACTGCAGCTCAGTCAATACTCAAGCAACCTGAGTTTCATGAGGATGCAGTGATCCATTGATCAGACCCCTTCCATCAGTCGGGCACAGAGATTGCAGTTATACCATCAACATGATGGACTGCTGCAATTCATCATGGCTTCACAACCACCCCCAAGCCCTGCTACTGATAACAGCAAGGCCTGTAAGGACACGGCGACATCACCATCTCAACTTTTCATTCAGACATCCTGAACTCGAAATATATTACAATTTCTTCAGGGTTAGTTCCAAATTTGGAGCATCTTAGGAGTGAGATCACCACATCAAGCATCAAACACAAAACAAGGGCAGAAAGAAACGTTACCACACAATGGCAGCAACCCATATTGGAACAGAGACAATCTGAAAGGAGCTGTTTCTCATTTGGGTTTACTGAAGATAGGCTCACGATGGTATAGGAGAGCAGAGGGGCTCCAGAGGGGAGAGGGGGAGAAGGGGGGGCTCCAGTTGGGAGAAGGGAGGGGCTCCAGAGGGGGAGAAGGGAGTCCCAGCCAAAGTGGTGACCTTCTTCGTCTCTATGTAAGGATACCAGTAACCATGGGTCATGACTTTTGGTGGCTAATCAGTGTTTGTGTATCCCAGTGGCTGGTTTTCTGCCTGTCTGTCCGATGTAGTGTTTGTTATAATCCTAGCAGGGTATTTTATAGAAGTCTTGCTTTTTGCTGGTTATTGTTACAGGGTCCTTTAGGTTCACCAGTAACTCTTTCAGTGTGTTGGTAGGTTTGTTGGTTACATGATGCCAAGGGGCAGAATAGTCTGGTAGTCAGCTCCAAGATGTCTTTGGTATATGCTAGTGTGGCTAGGGTTTCTGGGCGTGACACAGTACGTAGACAAGCCAACAGGGGGTGAGGCCACATTGTATTTGGTACTGTGTAATGAACCCTGCCAGGCGTTAGATTTGGAGTCAGGTGAGCACTTCAGTGATAGTGACCACAATTCAGTTATGTTTACTTTAGCGATGGAAAGGGATAGGTATATACCACAGGGCAAGAGTTACAGCTGGGGGAAAGGCAATTACGATGTGATTAGGCAAGATTTAGGAAGCATAGGATGGGGAAGGAAACTGCAGGGGATGGGTACAATAGAAATGTGGACCTTATTCAAAGAACAGCTACTGTGTGTCCTTGGTAAGTATGTACCTGCCAGGCAGGGAGGAAGTTGTCAAGCAAAGGAGCTGTGGTTTACTAAAGAAGTTGAAGCTCTTGTCAAGAGGAAGAAGAAGGCTTATGTTAGGATGATTCGGAGATGCCGGTGTTGGAGTGGGGTGTACAAAGTTAAAAATCACACAACACCAGGTTATAGTCCAACAGGTTTAATTGGAAGCACTAGCTTTCAGTCGCTCCGAAAGCTAGTGTGCTTCCAATTAAACCTGTTGGACTATAACCTGGTGTTGTGTGATTTTTAACTATGTTAGGATAAATCCTTGGGGTAGATGGGATTTATCCTCGGATTTTCTGGGAAGTGAGGGAGGAGATTGCCAAGCCTTTGGTTTTGATCTTTATGTTGTCATTGTCTACAGGAATAGTGCCAGAAGACTGGAGGATAGAAAATGTTGTCCCCTTGTTCAGGATGGGGAGTAGAGACAACCCTGGTAATTATAGGCCAGTGAGCCTTACTTCGGTTGTGGATAAAGTGTTGGAAAAGGTTACAATAGATAGGATTTATAATCATCTAGAAAGGAATAAGTTGATTAGGGATAGTCAACACAGCTTTGTGAAGGGTAGGTCATGCCTCACAAACCTTATTGAGTTCTTTGAGAAGGTGACCAAACAGGTAAATGAGGGTAAAGCGGTTGATGTGGTGTATATGGATTTCAGCAAGGAATTCGATAAGGTTCCCCACAGTAAGCTATTGTACAAAATACGGAGGCATGGGATTGAGGGTGATTTAGCAGTTTGGCTAGCTGAAAGAAGACAGAGAGTGGTGGTTGATGGGAAATGTTTATCCTGGAGTTCACTTACTAATGGTGTACGGCAAAGATCTGTTTTGGGGTCACTGCTATTCGTCATTTTTATAAATGACCTGGATGAGGGTGCAGAAGGGTGGTTAGTAAATTTGCGGATGACACTAAGGTTGGTGGAGTTGTGGATAGTGATGAAGGATGTTGTAGATTTCAGAGGGACATGGATAAGTTGGAGAGCTGGGCTCAGAGGTGACGAATGGAGGTTAATGTGGAAAAATGTGAGGTGATTCACATTGGAAGGAGCAACACGAATACAGAGTACTGGGCGAATAGTAAGATTCTTGGCAGTGTAGATAAGCAGAGAGATCTCGGTGTCCATGTACACAGATCCCTGAAAGTTGCCACCCAGGTTGACAGGGTTATTAAGAAGGCATACGGTGTGTTGGCTTTTATTGGTAGAGGGATTGAGTTACAGAACCTTGAGATCATGCTGCAGCTGTACAAAACTCTGGTGCGGCCGCACTTGGAGTATTGTGTACAGTTCTGGTCACCGCATTATAGGAAGGATGTGGAAGCTTTGGAAAGGGTTCAGACGAAATTTAGTAGGATATTGTCTGGTATGGAGGGAAGGTCTGATGAAGAAAGGCTGAGGGACTTGATGCTGTTATGGTTGGAGGGAAGAAGGTTAAGAGGCGACTTATTAGAGGCATACAAGATGATCATTGGGTTAGATAGGATGGATAGTGAGAGACTTTTTCTTTGGATGGGGATGGGTAGCATGAAGGGACATGGTTTTAAATTGAGGGGTGATAGCTATAGGACAAATGTCAGAGATAGTTTCTTTACTCAGAGAGTAGTCGGGGTGTGGAATGCCCTGCCTGCCATAGTAGTAGACTCACCAACTTTAAGGGCATTTAAGTGATCATTGGATAAACATACGGATGATAATGGAACAGTGTCGGTTAAATGGGCTTCAGATTGGTTTCACAGATTGGCGCAACATCGAGGGCCGAAGGACCTGTACTGTGCTGTATGTTCTATGTTCCCAGGACCTTACCATTAAGTGTCTAAGTCCTGCCTTGGTTTGCCTTTCCAAAATGCAGCACCTCACATTTATCTAAATTAAACTCTATCTGCTACTACTCAGTTCATTGGTTCATCTGATCAAGATCTTGTTGTACTCTGAGGTAACTTTCCTCGCTGTCCACGACACCTGCAATTTTGATGTAATCTGCAAACTTACTAACCATACCTCCTATGTTCACATCCAAATCACTTATGTAAGGGGCGAAAAGTCGTGGACCCAGCATCGATCCTTGTGGCACTCCACTGATCGTAGACCTCCTGTCTGAAAAGCAACCCTCCACCACCACCCTCTGTTGTCTACCTTGAAGTCAGTTCTGTATCCAATCCAGATCTGTCCTCCTTTAGTCCCAAATGGATGACCTCACTGTTGGCTGAGTTGAAAATCATGTGTTCTGTTTTTGGCCACTGACGTTGTAATTTGATGCTCCGGACTGCACTATTGCCCCTGAAGTCTCCAGCATGTGGCTTGAACCATTAGCCTTCTGACTTGGAAGTAAATGCAACTGTTTGACACTTTGTGTGAATGCAGTTTTATGGCACTGCTTGTGAATGTTTCATTGTATTTCATTCTGACCTGCAGTAACCAGTGGTATTTTGTACATTAAGGCTTTGTAATGGCTCTGCTGCTTTTTCCTGTTCACTCAGGCCTCGTGGGTCTTGCGATGTCCTATGCACTGTCAATCACAAATCTGCTGTCTGGGGTAATATCGAGCTTCACACAGACTGAAACACAGATGGTCAGTGTGGAACGGCTGGATGAATATTTCACTGAGATTCCCATCGAACCTCAGGAGGGGCATATCGAGGTAAGAAGGAATTTAGGTACAGTATGAGAGATTTTGCATTTATGAGAGGGGGAGAGAGGGAGAGAGAAACAAAGATATTGATATGACATTGACAAGTGCCGGGAGAGATAGTTGAATCTGAAATGACCACAATAGCTGTGACGGGTGAACACAGAGCAGTGAGGAAAGGTAAGCAAACGTGATGGCTAACATGGCTTAGACAAACGGAGAATGAAGGAGATTCCACATGATGGTGAGGGAACGAGAGAGTGAAACAAGTGGAAGGGAATACATTGGCTTCATGTTATGTTCAGACTGTATTACACCGCATGTGTTAAAGTCAAAATCAGAGTGTGGGTATAGACCTGGACCAATTGAACTGAACATCCCGGGTTTTTATTTGATTGATTTGTGGGATGTGGGCATTTGTGGCTAGGCCAGTATTTCTTACCCGTCCGAAATGGCCCACAGGGTGACTGAGTAGGCCAGCAGCTTCCTTTCCGAAAGAACATGCGTGAACCACATGGTTTTTTCTGACAACCAACAATGAACTGTTGGTCATCATTGGACTTTTCTTTCCAAATTTTCTTTTATTGAATTTAAATTCCACCATCTGTGGGCATTGACCTGGATCTCCAGAAGATGACCCGGGTCTTTAGATTGAAAGTCCGGCAATAATACCACTAGTCCATCACCTCACTCCAGACAGGAGGCGGAATTATATGAGTCAAATAAACATGGTGGCTGAAACGTTGGTTCAAAGAATGGGAATTCTATAGTGAGTACTTACACTCCGGATTCCCAAAGCCTATCCACAATCTGCGTCTGACTCATGATGGAATAATGGAATGCTGAAGAATCTCGACACCATCCAGGACAACTTAAGCGTCTTAGTGCTCACCCTGTCCATCATCTTAAACGTCGATTCTCCTGTTCCCTGGATGCTGCCTGACCTGCTGCGCTTTTCCAGCAACACATTTCCAGCTCTGATCTCCAGCATCTGCAGACCTCACTTTCTCCTCATCACCTTAAACAGTCACACTTTCCATGACCAACACAAAGTAATGTGTACCACAGAGAAATGCCCTCCTCCAGGAAAGTACCTTCTCAAACACAAACCCATGGTGACCAATAAGGAAAAGAGTAGCAGATAGATTCGAACTCCACCACCTGCGAGTTACTTGCCACGCCACCCAGTATTCTGACGGTCAGTCCATATCACGATCAATCTTTATTCCTGAGTCCTGCAACATCATCCTGAACAACCTCACAGCACTATTGGTGTCTCGACAGCTCAGGACGTGCAGTGGCCACAGAAGAAAACTCTCCACGACCTTCTCAAAGGCAGTTAAAGATGGCCAACAGTGACGGGCTGTGCCATTAAAACCTCACAACGTGTCAACAAGTCATGGAAACGAAAGGTTGACCAAAGCATTGCTTCACTGAGAAAAATCGAAGCAAACTCGACAGCATTAAGTGTCAAAGAAACAGAAGGAAACCATCCAATTTTTCACATCCTTATTACTCCATCCCAGGACAGACAACTGACAACGGGGAACATGTCAGTGAGTGTGATCGGGGCGGTGTGTACACACTGACCTTACCTGTCAGTGAGTGCGATTGAGGCGGCGTGTATGCACTGACCTTACCTGTCAGTGAGTGTGATTGGGGCGGCGTGTACACACTGACCTTACCTGTCAGTGAGTGTGATTGGGGCGGTGTGTACACACTGACCTTACCTGTCAGTGGGTGTGATTGGGGCGGTGTGTACACACTGACCTTACCTGTCAGTGGGTGTGATCGGGGCGGTGTGTACGCACTGACCTTACCTGTCAGTGAGTGTGATCGGGGCGGTGTGTACGCACTGTCCTTACCTGTCAGTGGGTGTGATCGGGGCGGCGTGTACGCACTGACCTTACCTGTCAGTGGGTGTGATCGGGGCGGTGTGTACACACTGACCTTACCTATCAGTGGGTGTGATCAGGGCGGTGTGTACGCTCTGACCTTACCTGTCAGTGAGTGTGATCGGGGCGGCGTGTACGCACTGACCTTACCTGTCAGTGGGTGTGATCGGGGCGGTGTGTACGCACTGACCTTACCTGTCAGTGAGTGTGATCGGGGCGGCGTGTACACACTGACCTTACCTGTCAGTGGGTGTGAACGGGGCGGCGTGTACGCACTGACCTTACCTGTCAGTGAGTGTGATCGGGGCGGCGTGTACGCACTGACCTTACCTGTCAGTGAGTGTGATCGGGGCGGCGTGTACGCACTGACCTTACCTGTCAGTGAGTGTGATCGGGGCGGCGTGTACGCACTGACCTTACCTGTCAGTGAGTGTGATCGGGGCGGCGTGTACGCACTGACCTTACCTGTCAGTGAGTGTGATCGGGGCGGCGTGTACGCACTGACCTTACCTGTCAGTGAGTGTGATCGGGGCGGCGTGTACGCACTGACCTTACCTGTCAGTGAGTGTGATCGGGGCGGCGTGTACGCACTGACCTTACCTGTCAGTGAGTGTGATCGGGGCGGCGTGTACGCACTGACCTTACCTGTCAGTGAGTGTGATCGGGGCGGCGTGTACGCACTGACCTTACCTGTCAGTGAGTGTGATCGGGGCGGCGTGTACGCACTGACCTTACCTGTCAGTGAGTGTGATCGGGGCGGCGTGTACGCACTGACCTTACCTGTCAGTGAGTGTGATCGGGGCGGCGTGTACGCACTGACCTTACCTGTCAGTGAGTGTGATCGGGGCGGCGTGTACGCACTGACCTTACCTGTCAGTGGGTGTGATCGGGGTGGTGTGTACACACTGACCTTACCTGTCAGTGGGTGTGATCGGGGCGGTGTGTACGCACTGACCTTACCTGTCAGTGGGTGTGATCGGGGCGGCGTGTACGTACTGACCTTACCTGTCAGTGAGTGTGATCGGGACGGCGTGTACGCACTGACCTTAGTCAGTGAGTGTGATCGGGGCGGTGTGTACGCACTGACCTTACCTGTCAGTGAGTGTGATCGTGGCGGCGTGTACGCACTGACCTTACCTGTCAGTGGGTGTGATCGGGGCGGTGTGTACGCACTGACCTTACCTGTCAGTGGGTGTGATCGGGGCAGCGTGTACACACTGACCTTACCTGTCAGTGAGTGTGATCGGGGCGGCGTGTACGCACTGACCTTACCTGTCAGTGAGTGTGATCGGGGTTGTGTGTACACACTGACCTTACCTGTCAGTGGGTGTGATCGTCCCGGTGTGTACGCACTGACCTTACCTGTCAGTGGGTGTGATCGGGGCGGCGTGTACGTACTGACCTTACCTGTCAATGAGTGTGATCGGGGCGGCGTGTACGCACTGACCTTACCTGTCAGTGGGTGTGATCGGGACGGTGTGTACGCACTGACCTTACCTGTCAGTGAGTGTGATCGGGGCGGTGTGTACGCACTGACCTTACCTGTCAGTGAGTGTGATCGGGGTTGTGTGTACATACTGACCTTACCTGTCAGTGAGTGTGATCGGGGCGGTGTGTACGCACTGACCTTACCTGTCAGTGAGTGTGATCGGGGCGGTGTGTACCCACTGACCTTACCTGTCAGTGAGTGTGATCGGGGTTGTGTGTACACACTGACCTTACCTGTCAGTGGGTGTGATCGGGGCGGCGTGTACGCTCTGACCTTACCTGTCAGTGAGTGTGATCGGGGCAGTGCAGTAGACTTAGTCTACATGGACTTTGGGAAAGCTTTTGCGAAGTTCTCAGTTGGGAGATTGATAAAGAAGGTGGAGATCTCTGGGATCCAGATCAGTTTGGAGGTTTGATCCATAAGTGGCTTACTGGCTGGAGGCAGAGTGTGATGGTCAAAGGGATTTTGTCTTGTGTTGTGGAGCCTGTGTCCAGTGGTGTACCCCAGGTGTCAATATTGGAGTCTTTATTGTTCATTGTGTACATTATTGATCTAGACATGAACTTTGGTGTATTGAACCATAGTTCACAGGGTGATGGACATTTGGTGATGGACAGCAGCTACGTACATTTGGAAAAGCAAGGACGTATTCATCGAGTAAGCCAAGGCTCTTTACTGTCCCCAGGCCATTCATTCCGTCATAACAAAAGTGATGGGTAGGGCAGGTTTTGTCATCCTGTGCCAACATGACCAGTTGCTGGAGCTAGATTTCACAGACAATGTTGCCTTGCTGGCTAAAGATTGGGTATGCTCCTCAATTTGTAGAAATGCCAAGATTGGTCAATATATAAGCTTAAGAAGGCTCAGGCAATGATGACAGGATGCAACCCCCAACTCCGTCAATCAGTTCTGCTATCGAGGGAGCTCCATCTCCTGGGAGGGTGATGTATTGGTCCACAAGAATTAGTCAAGCAGCCATCGCCTGTTTCATGACTCCAGTAGCTGTGGGCATCAATCACCATTAACACAACCATCAAACTGCAACTCTACATGACCACAATGTACCAACTGCAAGCTGTGCCAATGAAACATGGAAGAGTATAGCAAACATGTCACCAAACTGGGCATTTACAACCTGGATAAGATGCTGGGCACCACTTGAAGAGACCACATCAACAAGGGGTCCACAAGGCCGGTCAAAGATATCGACAGGACATTGTGAGACTGGCTGGATTTGTAACTTGTCTCCTGGACATAGCCATTGACAGTAACTGGACAGACACCAGCAGGTAGGTAAGGGAAGGCTTTGGCTAGCCAAAGGAAACCTGGCAAATTACACTGAAGGAAAGCCTTCAATCGTGGACCCACCCAAACTGGAATGGACTCGGACTGCTGGCGATATTGTCCATTGTCCTGCACGAGACTGAAGGCACCAAGCCAACTGGAGTATGTTGTATAAAGGAATCCATGCTATAAAATACTGCAGTATTGCATATTGCTGTCTGTGTGTCATGCAAGTAACATTCAGTTGTTTTTCCAACCATTTTTACATAGAACATGTTAGAGAACATTGTTTCAGCATGCTACAATTTGACATTGTTTCTGCACGCTACAAAGTAACCTGTTGTGTTGTTGTCATTGTAGGTTCCTTCCTCGTGGCCACAGCATGGTGTGATACTGTTCAAGGATGTGGTCCTTAAATATCGGGAGGGACTTCCTCATGCTCTCGATGGAATTAGTCTGAAGATTGGTGCAGGAGAGAAAGTGGGAATTGTTGGACGGACAGGCTCAGGAAAGTCTACGTTGTTTCTGGCACTCTTCCGGTTGGTGGAGTTGAGCGAGGGTCAGATTTTCATTGACAACATCGATATAAAAACAGCCAGCTTGAGGGACATTCGGTAAGAGATTGACAATGAGGGAGGATTGTTCCTGTGCACTGTTGGTGGAAGCAGATGTTAAAACTTGAGAATGAGTTAGTGACGGACAGGGTACTTGATCCTTTTACAAGGTTATTTACAGATATATATATATCTGATCCTTTCTGCCTGCTAATACATCTCAGTACAGGTGAGTCCTGTGATCATTGACTTGTACTGGATATCAGCAGCCAGTCTATCAGAGGGTTTACCAGCACCTATTGTCCATCCCTAACTGCCCCAGAGAAACATTGCTGTGATGCTTTCTTGAATTGCATATGCAGTGAGGAAGGAATTCCAGGAGTTTGTCCCATAGTTCTACCATTCCATCCCAGGATGGGGAGTTACTTGGAGGGCAGTGGCTGTTAGTGTTCCCAAGCATCTGCTGCTCTCCAATAACATCTATCATTTTCAGGTAGTATGGGTTCCAGGTTTGGAAGGTGTTGTCAAAGGAGCCTTGAGTCAGAAGAAGGAGTCCAAAGTGGGGATGTTATCTAATGATTGCACTGAATTCAGGCAATAACCATGTCCTGCAAAAGAGTCTAACCACCACTGCTTGCCAACCAGTGGTATTGTGATCACTGTTAGCATTCTTGGAGTTATCACTGACCAGACACTCAGCTGGACTTGCCACATAAACACAATGGCTACAAAGGAGGTCAGAGGATAGGAACCCACCTCCTGACTCCCCAAAGCCTGTCCATCATCTACAAGTTACAATCAGGAGTGTGATGGAATACTCCCCACTTACCTAGATGAGTGCCACCCCAACAATACTCCCGAAGTTCAACACTATCCAAGATAAAGCAGCCCCAGAAACATCCATTCCCTCTATCACTGATGCTCAGTAGCAACAGTGTGTACTACCTACAAGATGCACAGCAGAAACTCACCAAAATCCTCAGACAACACCTTCCAAACCCACAATCTCTACCATCTATAAGAACAAGGGCAGCAGATGTATGGGAACACCACCACCTTCAAGATCCCCTCCACACCAGTCACCATCCTGACTTGGAAATACATTATTTTCCTTCAGTGTTGCTGGGTTAAAACCCTGGAATTCCCTCCCTAAGGGCATTGTCGGTCTGCCTTCAACACATGGACTGCAGCAGTTCAAGAATGCAGCTCACTCCCACCTTCTCAAGGGGCAACTAGGGGTGGGCAAAAATTGCTGGTGTGACCAACAATGACTACATCTCATGAGGGAAAACAAATCCGGATTTTAGGAAATAAACCAAAGAATTGTGGATGCTGAGTATCTGAAACAAAAACTGAAATTGCTGGTGAAAATTAGGTCTGGCAATGTGTGTGGGCAGAAAGCAGAGTCAATACCTTGCCTCGTGACTCTTCATCAGAATTTTTTTTTTCAAAATATACTTTATTCATAAAATAATTTGATGGTCTGTACAGTTGGTCATGCCATACATACGTAAACATTTACATACAGAGATCAGAATTTATCATTTGTATATACAGGTCTGTATGTTTATCAATCATATGCCC
>NC_057712.1:136675787-136680938 GCF_004010195.1 Chiloscyllium plagiosum
AGGCCAGGCCCATCCTTTGCAACACCGGGGACAGGTAGAACCTCAGTACGTAGTGACACTTGGTGTTTGCGTACCGGGGATCCACGCACAGCTTGATGCAGCCACACACAAAGGTGGCCATCAGGGTGAGGGTGGCATTGGATGTATTTTTTCCCCCGTTGCCCAGATCTTTATACAGCGAGTCCCTTCGGACCCGGTCCATCTTTGACCTCCATATAAATTGGAAGATGGCCCAGGTGACTGCAGCGACACAGGTTCTGGGAATAGGCCAGACCTGTGCCATGTGTAACAGCAATGACAGTGCCTCACACCTGATGACCAGGTTTTTTCCCGCAATGGAGAGTGACCGTAGCTTCCATCTGCCCAGTTTCTGCCTCACTTTGCTGATACGCTCCTCCCAAGACTTCGCGCACGCCCCAGCCCCACCCCCCCTGAACCAAATACCCAGCACCTTCAGGTGGTCGGTCCTGACGGTGAAGGGGATCGAGGATTGGTCGGCCCAGTTCCCGAAGAGCATGGCCTCGCTCTTGCCTCGGTTTACCTTGGCCCCTGAGGCCCGTTCGAACTGATCACAAATGCACATGAGTCTGTGCACAGACAGCGGATCCGAGCAGAAAACGGCGATGTCATCCATGTACAGGGAGGCCTTAACCTGCAGGCCCCCGCTGCCAGGAATAGTCACCCCTCTCAGGCTCGCATCCTTCCTGATGGACTCGGCAAATGGCTCTATGCAGCACACAAACAAGGCAGGAGAGAGAGGGCAGCCCTGCCTGACTCCAGATCTGACTGGGAAGCTATCTGATTCCCACCCATTGATTGAGACTGCACTGACAATGTTGGTGTAGAGCAGATTCCCCTCCCAAAGCTCATTTTGGAGAGAACGTCTCTCATATATCTGTGTGATATTCTGTCAAAGGCTTTCTCCTGGTCCAGGCTGATCAGACAGGTGTCCAACCCTCTGTCCTGCACGTAGGCGATCATATCCCTGAGACTCTCGGCGATCTTCCTGCCCGGTACAGCACAGGTTTGGTCAGGGTGAATCACCGACCCCAGAGCAGTCCTGACCCGGTTGGCGATTACCTTTGACAGAATTTTGTAATCCGCATTCAACAGTGAGATTGGTCTCCAATTTTTGAGTTCCTCCCTCGCCCCCTTCCGCTTGTAGATGAGGGTGATGATGCCTTTCCTCATGGATTCACTCATGGTACCTGCCCAAAGCATACTGACATCCACCTCCAGCAGGTCCTGGCCAATCAAGTCCCACAGAGCGGAATAGAGCTCGACCGGTAAGCTATCGCTTCCGGGAGTTTTATTCTTTTCGAAGAACTCGAGGGCCTTGGTCAGCTCGTCCAGAGATAGCGGCTGTTCCAGCCTCTCCCGTGTTCTGTCGTCTCAGACCTCTGTGATAGAGGACAGGAACGACTGGGAGGCTGCGCTGTCGGTCGGCTTCGCGTCATACAGACTGGCATAGAAGGATTTACTGATCCTCATGATGTCAGCCTGAGATGACGTTATTGAGCCATCTTCTTCCTTCAGGCTGCTGAGCACGGAGCTCTCTTTGTGCACCTTCTGGAAGAAGAAACGTGAGCATGTCTCGTCCTGCTCCACCGAGCGGACCCTGGACCGGAAGATTATCTTGGAGGCCTCCAAGGCAAAGAGCGAGGCTTGCTGGCCCTTCACCTCCTTGAGGTCCTCCCTATCGTCTGCAGCAGGAGCAGGTTCTGCATACCTTCCTGGAGCTGGGACAGTTTTCCCCGCCTCTCTCTCGCCTCCTGAACACCTTTGAGGATGAAGAACCTCTTGAACAGGCTGGGGCTGTTTTCCCTGGAGTGTCAAAGGCCGAGGGGTGACCTTATAGAGGTTTACAAAATCATGAGGAGCATGGATAGGGTAAATAGGCAAAGTCTTTTCCCTGGGGTCGGGGAGTCCAGAACTAGAGGGCATAGGTTTAGGGTGAGAGGGGAAAGATATAAAATGGAAATAAAGGGCAACTTTTTCACTCAGAGGGTGGTACGTGTATGGAATGAGCTGCCAGAAGAAATAATGGAGGCTGGTATAATTGCAGCGTTTAAAAGGCATGTGGCTGAGTATATGAATAGGAAGGGTTTGGAGGGATACGAGCCGGGTGCTGGAAGGTGAGAGTAGATTAGGCTGGGATATCTGGTCGGCATGGACAGGTTGGACTGAAGGGTCTGTTTCCGTGCTCTACATCTCTCTGGCTGTGTGAACTGCTGAGGCTGACGATCTGCAACAGCACCAGGAACTGCTGGAGAGATTGTTCTTCTTGCTTTTCATTTTAACAGAGGGCAGATGAAAGAGAGGATTCCAAATCTTCGACAGAACAACCGAGATTGTCCCTCCTTAAAAACCATGAACACACAAACACTGACAAATCTCCGAGCTCAGGGCAGCAGGATGCCTTCTGGCCTGACCCAGTCAGACCCAGTCCACTGTTCAGGAAGCTCATGCACTCAGCTCCATTCCCCCCCAGCCCTGCCCACCAGATCCCAGAATCCCTACACCGTTAAAAAAGCTAGCTTTGTCTTAAAAACATTCACACTTTAAATTGCCAAAAGACAGATGGCTATGTTATAAATGGGACAATCCTATACATAAGGAACAATGTTCTGAAGATCAAGCAGTGCGTTAAATTGTCTCACATAACTGCTTTTACACTTGCACACTGTTGACATGCTGTTGTCTGTAAAGTGATGGTCATTTTATTCCACTACGGATCCAGGGTATTTTGGTCTTTTTGTGTTAGAATCCTTTCTCTGAAGCTTTCTTGGTTTCCTTGTGTTTTTATCCACATTGAGAGAGAAAGAGCAGCGAGATGTGAGAAGATTCGGGATATCTCTGGCTGCCCTGCAGCACTGGATTTGCAGGAACCTGCAGCTCAGCCGATATGAAGGCTGTCGTTAGTATTTCCCTGACTGAAATGGTGCCCATTCACCATTATCTTCCACAGCTAAAAATGTGCACCACTTGACTTTTCCAAGTAGTAGAGTTCTCCCTGTATTTCAGTTAGAACATAGAAAACATAGAACATAGAAGAATACAGCGCAGTACAGGCCCTTTGGCCCTCGATGTTGCACCGATCCAAGCCCACCTAACCTACACTAGCCCACTATCCTCCATATGCCTATCCAATGCCCATTTAAATGCCCATAAAGAGGAGAGTCCACCACTGCTACTGGCAGGGCAGTCCATGAACTCACGACTCGCTGAGTAAAGACTCACGACTCGCTGAGTTAGATTGCAGTCCAACTCCTACTTCAGTTTGTATGCGTTCCCTTCCACAGCAGAGGAGAAAGCCTCACAGAGATCTCAGCAAAGATTGCAAAATCAGGAGCAATCTGGATAAAATAAATATAGAGAAATTGTTTCCGCTTGTAAAAGGATTAAAGATGAGAGGGCATAGATTTAAAGAAGAGTTTTGCAGAAGTTGCAAATGTGACATGGGAAGAAAGTTTTCCCACAACCAATGATTTGTGTCTGAAATGGACTGTCTACCAGTGTGGTGGAGGTGGATTCAACTGAATATTCAAGAAGGCATTGGATAATTATTAAAAGATAAGCACTGTGTGGCAGTGGAGTGGGAAAAGACAGGAGAAAGGCACAAAATCTTAATTGTCACACAAAAACAGCAATTTCTGGAGAGACTCAGCAGGTTTTGCAACCATGTCGAGAGAAAATAGTTGACATTTTGAGTCCGGTGACCCTTCTTCAGAACGGAAACTCTCCAGGAAAAGAATAAAGAACCTTACAGCACAGGAACAGGCCCTACGGCCTCCAAGCCTATGCCAATCCAGATCCTCCATCTAAACCTGTCACCCTCTGCTCACTGGCCATTCATGTATCGGTCTAGGGTTGATATATATATGCTGATGATGGGGGAGGGAGGGGAAAGTAGTGAGTAGATAGATGGAGACAGAATCCAGAGAGAGAAAGAGGGAGAGAGAGAGAGAAAGGACAGAAAAGTTAAGGGGATTGTTGATTGTAAGCCAGGGAAGAGCAGAAGGGACATAGGTGATAATAGAGGTGACAAGTGGGTGAAAATGGGTTGGCTGTGGTGAAAACAACCCAATCACAACATGAGCTGAACTGGGTAAAAGATATGGAAGGAGATGATCAAACTGTAAAATTATTGAACTCGATATTGAGTCCAGAGGGCTGCAGGGTCCCCAAGCGGAAAATGAGATGCTGTTCTTCTCTGGAGCACTGCAGCAAGCCTGAGGCAGGGATGTTGCCCAGGGAACATGGTGGGGTGTTAACGTGACAGGCAACTGGAAGCACAGAGTTGTTTGTACAGACGGAAGGTAGGCATTCCCCAAAGCTAACGCCTAGTTTGCATCTCCTTCCCATCACACACTCAGTATGGAAGAGCTTTCCTGCTACTCAGCGTTGGATGCACAGCTCCTCCTCCCATTCTGCTGGCCTGCCTGCCTGCCTGACATTCGACTGCATTCGCTGCTTACAATGTATTCACCTCTGCGTTGGGGAAATGAAGTTTAGAATGGTGACTGCTTTGCAGAACACCTACATTCCAATCTTCTTCAAGGAAAGGTGACTGCACCCGAAACATTAAACTTGATTTCTCTCCACACATGCTGTGAGACCTGTTGAGCTTTTCCAGCAATTTCGATCCGACATATGCACTGTGCCTAATTGAATTCATGGTGAATATTTCGAGTCCAGTGATCCTTCTTCAGAACACTGTTTTCTCTTCACAGCTGTTGCCAGACCTGCTGGATTTCTCCAGCAATTTCTTTTTGTTCGTTTCAGATCTCCAGAATCTACAGACAATCATTTTATTTTTGATTAAATATATTGTCTAGTCTTTTCAAGTTATGATCTGTACTTGTAATTTCCTGTCCTAGTGCATAATTGCTGTTTTGTCTCATTGTTTCTGACATGACACTGTGAACTCGCTGCTTGTATTTTTCTTTTGTACTATCCTCTCTTTCGGGCCACTCTGCCCATCCATGGCCCTCTGTCCATCACCATCATCCTAAACATTGTACCAAAATGTGAACCTGGCCAATACCTTCTCCTGGGTGAACCAACCCCCAGTGATCACTGTTCATTCACCCACTCATTTGGGAGGGTCGGTCAGTCACACTTCCTGAAGAAGGGCCTGTGCCCGAAACG
>NC_057712.1:136681438-136695612 GCF_004010195.1 Chiloscyllium plagiosum
GTCAAATCTACTCCAGATCATCACTCTGGCCTCAAATTCCCTGCAGTATTCCCTGGGCGGCACAGTGGCTCAGTGGTTAGCACTCATATCACCAAGGTCCCAGGTTCGATTCCAGCCTCAGGTGACTGTCTGTGTGGAGTTTGCACAGTCTCCCCGTGTCTGCGTAGGGGTGCTCTGGTTTCCTCCCACAGTCCACAGATGTGCAGGTCAGGTGAATTGGCCAGGCTAAATTGCCCACAGTGTTAGGTACATTAGTCAGAGGGAAATGGGTCTGGGTGGGTTACTCTTCGGAGTGGACTGGTTAGGCCGGAGGGCCTGTTTCCACACTGTAGGGAATCTAATCTATCAACTGTTCAGTCAGATGTAATTTCAAACCTATCTTTCAATCAAAGGATAAAACGCAGTCTTCCTACTCTCTTAAATCGTTGCTCAATTATTTGAACTAATAATTGCCAACACAAATCCTTTAACATGTTATTTTGCACAAACAAGAACTAAGTTAAAAGGAAGGAGCAAATTCCTCAATGTTTACGCTGCTTTCAACACAGACACTGCTTTGAGGATCAGCAGCTTTATAGTTGTTCCAGTTGCGCTCAGATAAAAATCAAGAGCAAACCTGGAATATTCTTGGTCAGTATCACATTGAACCTACCACCCAATCAGTAATCTCCATGTTCTGGTATTTCTTGGCAACGTCATGACTGAAGAGAAAGAGGTGTTTGTGATGACTTCGCCCATACCATACCTAGTCCACATTCAAATATATCTGCCTTTGGTTCAAGTCCAAGCTTCCGAGTAAATCAAATTAATTACCATCTGTGGGGGTACTCTCAAAGCAGTTGCAACACAGACCTGCCCTCAGTACTCAGGACTACAGAGTGGATTCCCAGCCTCTGCTTCCTCTCCCTATTAATGATTCCATAGGCAAAAAAACTCAGGAAAGAGAGCTGCTCACCCGAACTGCAGCTGGACTTAGGGCTGGGAAAAATGACAACATTCTATTGAAAACAGGTTGTAAAAGCAGCACTTTGAAAAGACAAGAAGGATTTACAGAGAGAATTCCAAAGCTGATGGCATGGCCAACAATGGTAGAGTAATTTAACTGGGGGATGAGCATGAGTTAAAGGAGTGAAGATACCTTGGAGGAGGTTTGAGGAATTGGGAGACCAGTCTGCAATTTGAAAACAGGAATGGGAGTTTTAAAACTGAGGCATTACCAGACTCCATATGGCTCATGGAATGTTGGTGGAACAGGATTGCTGGGATACAAACTGCGCAGCTTTGGTTGTGGAGTGGGGGAGGGAGGGGGTATTGAAAAGAGGCACGAGTTCATTTCTCTAAAAGTCACATCTCTGAAAATCTCCTAACGCCCCCCCCCACTCCCCCAATTCCTGAAGACAATCCAGCCAATCCTCACTTCCCTCATCAATACACAACGTAATACTTACCACAATGTTTCAATTTGTCCGCGATCATTCAAAAAACCGAAGCAGTCTATTCTCACACACTCCGGTCCTCATCTGACTTTGCTCTTCTGTCAAACGCTCACACACTTTGAGAGACTCTTGCTAATACCCTGCCTTCAGTGGGTTAGGACACTGCGGATGTTCACTCTCTGAGGATGGAAGCAAGCCATCATCCATTTCAGTTCTCCAAATTACAACCCACATCCCTTTATGTGTCAATTCTCAGTGACCAACCCACCCCCCCACCACCCCGTTTCCCCTAAAGATCTTTTGTTACCTGGTCTGCATGGCCTTTTATCACGAGTGGAGTCTCAGCGTCCCAGAACACCCTTGCCCCATACAATAACAGGGGAAATAGGGAGAGGGAGCAATCGACACAGCCTGCCCCACTACTTAATACAATCTGGGCTGATCCCGAATTTCCATTCCACTCTTGTACCCGCTCCCTGGCTTCTCCCATTCCTTGGTGTCTGTCCATCTTAGCCTCTCATGTTTTCAATGATGTAACATCAACAACACTGGGGCGGAGGGGGGGTAGAAAATTCCAAAGACACACAAGTGTTCTACATCACTCACTACGGGTGAAGACATTTACCCCAATTTCAGCCCTGAACCAGTCAGCTCCTCATTCAGACGTTGCTCTCCCCCTTGTTTTAGATCACCGCCCCCCCCTCCAGCAAATGCAATCTGAGGGAATGGTGGCTCAGTGGTTAGCACTGCTGCCTCACGGCGCCAGGGTCACCGGTTCAATCCCAGCCTCGGGCGACTGTCTGTGAGGAGTTTGCACATTCGCCCCGTGTGGGCGTAGGTTTCCTCCGGGTGCTCCGGTTTCCTCTGACAGTCCAAAGATGTATAGGTCAGGGTGGATTCGCCATGGGAAAGGCAGGGGTAAATTGGGGGGGATGGAATGTTGTTTGGAGATTTGGTGTGAACCTGATGGGCTGAATGGCCTGCTTCCGCCCTGCAGGGATTTTGTTCCTTGATTCTACGCAAAATGACGTTCACTCTGCATCCCAAACAAGCTCCGAGCTGTTGGAAGGAAGGGTTTTCTGAGGACCTCTGGATTACTCCAACATAACTTGACACGATTATTGTATTCCTTTTGATGTCTTGGAGATCATAATGTAGTTTCGAGGTGTGGAAAAAATTTGATTGATAATGTTGCAAAGTGTCTGTGCCACCTTGCCAAATCCAGATGCCATCTCAAGGTAAGGTATTCAGGGCAAACCTACCAGCCTGGGAACTGTCCAAGCAGCAATGTGCTGCACAATGCTAGTGCCCAGGGTGGTCAGGGCTGAGTACAGTGCCAGGGATCTCACGAATGTCAAACGGTGATGGTTTGATGTGGGAGTGAATGAGTGTCGCACTGTCAGAGGGTCAGTACTGAGGGAGTGTTACACTGTCAGAGGGTCAGTACTGAGGGAGGGCCGCACTGTCAGAGGGTCAGTACTGAGGGAGTGCAGCACTGTCAGAGGCTCAGTACTTAGGGAGTGCCGCACTGTCAGAGAGTCAGTACTGAGGGAGTTCCCCAATGTCAAAGGGTCAGTACTGAGGGAGTGCCCCAATGTCAGAGGATCAGTACTGAGGAAATGCCGCACTGACCGTCCCGAGGGCACTGACCATCCTGTGGCACTGACCGTCCTGAGGCACTGACTGTCCCGAGGCACTGACCGTCCCGAGGTCACTGACCATCCTGAGGCACTGACCGTCGCAGGATACTGATAGTCCTGAGGGCACTGACCGTCCCGAGGGCACTAACTGTCCTGTGGCACTGACTGTCCTGAGGCACTGACTGTCCTGTGGCACTGACCGTCCTGTGGCACTGACCGCCCCGAGGGCACTGACCGTCCTGAGACACTGACCGTCTCGAGGGCACTAACTGTCCGGTGGCACTGACTGTCCTGAGGCACTGACAGCCCTGTGGCACTGACCATCCCGAGGGCACTGACCGTCCTGAGGCACTGACCATCCCGAGACACTGACCGTCCCGAAGGCACTGACCGTCCCGAGGCATTGACCGTCCTGAGGGCACTAACTATCCTGAGGCACTGACTGTCCTGAGGCACTGACTGTCCTGAGGCACTGACCGCCCTGTGGCACTGACCGTCATGTGGCACTGACCGTCCCGAGGGCACTGACCGTCCTGAGGCACTGACCGTCCCGTGGGCACTGACCGTCCCGAGGCATTGACCGTCCTGAGGGCACTGACCGACCCAGGGCACTGACCGTCCCAAGGCACTGACCGTCCCAGGACACTGACCGTCCCAAGGCACTGACCGTCCCAGGTCACTGACCGTCCCAGGGCACTGACCGTCCCGAGACACTGACCGTCCTAAGGGCACTGACTGTCCTGAGGCACTGACCATCCCGAGACACTGACTGTCCCAAGGGCACTGACCATCCCGGAGCACTGACCGTCCCAGGGCACTGACTGTCCGGAGACACTGACCATCCCGAGGGCTCTGACCGTCGCAGGACACTGACCGTCCCGGAGCACTGACTGCCCCGAGACACTGAACGTCCCGAGACACTGACCGTCCCGAGGGCTCTGACCGTCCCAGGACACTGACCGTCCCGGGGCACTGACCGTCCCGAGGCACTGACACTCCCGAGGGCACTGACCATCCCGAGGGCACTGACCGTCCTGTGGCACTGACCGTCCCGAGACACTGACCATCCCGGGGGCACTGACCGCCCCGAGACACTGACCGTCCCGAGACACTGACCATCCCGGGGGCTCTGACCGTCTCAGGATACTGACCGCCCCGAGACACTGACCGTCCCGAGGGCACTGACCATCCCAGGACACTGACCGTCCCGGGGCACTGACTGCCCCGAGACATTGAACGTCCCGAGACACTGACCGTCCCGAGGGCTCAGACCAGCCCAGGACACTGACCGTCCCGGGGCACTGACCGTCCCGAGACACTGACACTCCCGAGGGCACTGACCATCCCGAGGGCACTGACCGTCCTGTGGCACTGACCGTCCCGAGACACTGACCATCCCGGGGGCTCTGACCGTCTCAGGACACTGACCACCCCGAGACACTGACCGTCCCGAGGGCACTGACCGTCCCAGGACACTGACCGTCCCGGGGCACTGACCATCCCGAGGCACTGACACTCCCGAGGGCACTGACCGTCCCAGGACACTGACCGTCCTGAGGCACTGACTGTCCCGAGGGCACTGACTGTCCCGAGGCACTGACCGTCCCGAGGTCACTGACCATCCTGAAGCACTGACCGTCCCGGGACACTGATAGTCCTGAGGGCACTGACCGTCCCGAGGCACTGACCATCCCGAGATACTGACGGTCCCGAGGGCACTGACCATCCCAGAGCACTGACCATGCCAGGGCACTGACCGTCCTGAGACACTGACCGTCCCAGTGCACTGACCATCCTGAGGCACTGACCATCCCGGGGCACTGACCGTCCTGAGGGCACTAACTGTCGCGAGGCACTGACCGTCCCAAGGGCACTGACCATCCTGAGGCACTGACCGTCCCGAGGCACTGACCGTCCCAAGGCACTGACCGTCCCAGGGCACTGACCATCCTGAGGCACTGACCGTCCTGAGGGCACTGACTGTCCCGAGGGCACTGACCATCCTGAGGCACTGACACTCCCGAGGGCATTGACCGTCCCGAGGGCACTGACCATCCTGAGGCACTGACCGTCCCAGGACACTGACCGTCCCGGGGCACTGACCATCCCGAGATACTGACCATCCGAGGGCACTAACTGTCCTGAGGGCACTGACCGTCCCGAGGCACTGACCATCCCGGTGCACTGACCGTCCCGAGGCACTGACCGTCCCAGGGCACTGACTGTCCCGAGGAACTGACCGTCCTGAGGCACTGAGCGTCCCGGAGCACTGACCGTCCCGGTGCACTGACCATCCCGAGGCACTGACCGTCCCGGGGCACTGATCGTCCCGCTGCACTGACCGTCCCGAGGCACTGACCGTCATGGGGCACTGACCGTCCTGAGGCACTGACCATCCCGAGTCACTGACCAACCTACTAACTGTCCTGTGGCACTGACTATCCTGTGGCACTGTCTGCCCTGTGGCACTGACCGTCCTGTGGCACTGACCGTCCTGTGGCACTGACCGTCCTGTGGCACTGACCGTCCTGTGGCACTGACCGTCCTGTGGCACTGACCGTCCTGTGGCACTGACCGTCCTGTGGCACTGACCGTCCTGTGGCACTGACCGTCCTGTGGCACTGACCGTCCTGTGGCACTGACCGTCCTGTGGCACTGACCGTCCTGTGGCACTGACCGTCCTGTGGCACTGACCGTCCTGTGGCACTGACCGTCCTGTGGCACTGACCGTCCTGTGGCACTGACCGTCCTGTGGCACTGACCGTCCTGTGGCACTGACCGTCCTGTGGCACTGACCGTCCTGTGGCACTGACCGTCCTGTGGCACTGACCGTCCCAAGGCACTGACCATCCCAAGGCACTGACCGTCCCTAGTGCACTGACCATCCCGAGGCACGGACCATCCTGAGGCACTGACCGTCCTGAGGGCACTGACCGTCCCAGGACACAGACAGTCCTGAGGGCACTGACCGATCCAGGGCACTGACCGTCCCAAGGCACTGACCATCCCAGGACACTGACCGTCCCAAGGGCACTGACCACCCTGGAGCATTGACCGTCCCAGGGCACTGACCGTCCTGAGACACTGACCGTCCCGAGGGCTCTGACCATCTCAGGACACTGACCGTCCCGAGACACTGACCGTCCCGAGGGCACTGACCGTCCCAGGACACTGACCATCCCGAGGCACGGACCATCCTGAGGCACTGACCGTCCTGAGGGCACTGACCGTCCCAGGACACAGACCGTCCTGAGGCACTGACTGTCCCGAGGGCACTGACTGTCCCGAGGCACTGACCGTCCCGAGGTCACTGACCATCCTGAAGCACTGACCGTCATGGGACACTGATAGTCCTGAGGGCACTGACCGTCCCGAGGCACTGACCGTACCGAGGCACTGACCGTCCTGAAACGCAGACCGTCCCGAGGGCTCTAACGGTCCTGTGGCACTGACTGTCCTGAGGCACTGACCGTCCTGTGGCACTGACTGTCCTGTGGCACTGACCGTCCCGAGGGCACTGACTGTCCCGGGACACTGACCGTCCCGGGGCACTGACCGTCCTGAGGCACTGACCGTCCCGAGGGCACTGACTGTCCTGGGGCACTGACGGTCCCGAGGGCACTGACCGTCCCGAGGGCACTGACTGTCCTGGGGCACTGACCGTCCAGAGGGCACTGACCGTCCTGAGGGCACTGACTGTCCCGAGATACTGACGGTCCCGAGGGCACTGACCGACACGAGACACTGACCATCCCAAGGCACTGACTATCATGGGGCACTAACCGTCCCAGGGCACTGACTGTCCTGAGACACTGACCGTCCCGAGGGCACTGACCATCCTGAGGCACTGACCGTCCTGAGGGCACTGACCGTCCTGAGGCACTGACCATCCCGAGACACTGACCATCCTGAGACACTGACCGTCCTGAGGGCACTGACCGTCCTGAGGCACTGACCGTCCCGAGGTCACTGACCGTCCTGAGGTACTGACCGTCCTGTTGCACTGACCGTCCTGAGGCACTGACCATCCCGAGACACTGACCATCCTGAGACACTGACCGTCCGAGGGCACTAACTGTCCTGTGGCACTGACTGTCCTGAGGCACTGACCGCCCTGTGGCACTGACCGTCCTGTGGCACTGACCGTCCCGAGGGCACTGACCGCCCCGAGACACTGACCGACCCGAGACACTGACCGTCCCGAGGGCACTAACTGTCCTGTGGCACTGACTATCCTGAGGCACTGACTGCCCTGTGGAACTGACTGCCCTGTGGCACTGACCGTCCTGTGGCACTGACCGTCCTGAGGCACTGACCGTCCCGAGGGCACTGACCGCCCCGAGACACTGACCGACCCGAGACACTGACCATCCTGAGACACTGACCGTCCGAGGGCACAAACTGTCCTGTGGCACTGACTGTCCTGAGGCACTGACCGCCCTGTGGCACTGACCGTCCTGTGGCACTGACCGTCCCGAGGGCACTGACCGCCCCGAGACACTGACCGACCCGAGACACTGACCGTCCCGAGGGCACTAACTGTCCTGTGGCACTGACTATCCTGAGGCACTGACTGCCCTGTGGCACTGACTGCCCTGTGGCACTGACCGTCCTGTGGCACTGACCGTCCTGAGGCACTGACTGTCCCGAGGGCACTGACCATCCTGAGGCACTGACTGTCCCGAGGGCACTGACCGTCCTGAGGCACTGACCATCCTGAGGCACTGACCGTCCTGAGGCACTGACCGTCGCGAGGGCACTGACCGTCCTGAGGCACTGACCATCCTGTGGCACTGACTGTCCCAAGACACTGACCGTCCCAAGTGCACTGACCGTCCTGAGGCACTGACCATCCTGAGGCACTGACCGTCGCAAGGGCACTTACAGTCATGAGGCACTGACCATCCTGAGGCACTGACCGTCCCGAGGGCACTGACTGTCCTGAGGCACTGACCATCCCGAGGTCACTGACCGTCCTGTGGCACTGACCGTCCCGAGGGCACTGACCATCCCGAGGTCACTGACCGTCCCGGGGCACTGACTGTCCCGAGGCACTGACCGTCCCGAGGCACTGACCGTCCCAGGGCACTGACTATCCCGAGGAACTGACCGTCCTGAGGCACTGACCATCCCGAGGCACTGACCGTCCCAAGACACTGACTGTCCCAAGGCACTGACCGTCCCAGGGCACTGACTGTCCTGAGGCATTGACCATCCCAGGGCACTGACTGTCTTGAGGCACTGAACGTCCTGAGGCACTGACCGTCCCGGGGCACTGACCGTCCCGAGGCACTGAATGTCCTGAGGCACTGAACATCCTGTGACACTGTCCGTCCTGAGGGCACTGTCTGTCCCGAGGCACTGACCGTCCTGAGGCACTGACCATCATGGGGCACTGACCATCCTGAGGCACTGACCATCCCGAGACACTGACCATCCTGAGACACTGACCGTTCGTGGGCACTGACCGTCCTGAGGCACTGACTGTCCCGAGGGCACTGACCGTCCTGAGGTACTGAACATCCCGAGATACTGACTGTCCAAGGGCACTAACTGTCCTGTGGCACTGACTGTCCTGAGGCACTGACCGCCCTGTGGCACTGACCGTCCTGTGGCACTGACCGTCCCAAGGGCACTGACCGCCCCGAGAAACTGACCGACCCAAGACACTGACCGTCCTGAGGGCACTAACTGTCCTGTGGCACTGACCATCGCGGGATATTGATAGTCCTGAGGGCACTGACTGTCCCGAGGGCACTGACCATCCTGGGGCATTGACCGTCCCGAGACACTGACCCTCCCGATGGCACTGACCGTCCTGAGGCACTGACCTTCCCGAGGGCACTGACCATCCTGAGGCACTGATCGTCCCGTGATACTGACCGCCCCGAGGGCTCTAACTGTCCTGTGGCACTGACTGTCCTGAGGCACTGACCGCCCTGTGGCACTGACTGTCCTGTGGCACTGACCGTCCCAATGGCACTGACCGTCCTGAGGCACTGACCATCCTGAGGGCACTAACTGTCCTGTGGCACTGACTGTCCTGAGGCACTGACCGCTCTGTGGCACAGAGCGTCCTGTGGCACTGACCGTCCCGAGGGCACTAACTGTCCTGTGGCACTGACTATCCTGAGGCACTGACCCCGAGGGCACTTACTGTCCTGAGGCACGGACCGCCCTGTGGCACAGACCGTCCTGTGGCACTGACTGTCCCGAGGTCACTGACCGTCCCGAGGCACTGACCGTCCCAAGACACTGACCGTCCCAAGGCACTGACCGTCCTGAGGCACTGACCATCCTGAGGCACTAACCGTCCCGAGGGCACTGACCGTCCTGAGGCACTGATCGTCCCGAGGGCACTGACCATCCCGAGGTCACTGACCGTCCTGTGGCACCGACTGTCCCGAGGGCACTGACCATCCTGAGGCACTGACCATCCTGAGGCACTGACCGTCCCAAGACACTGACCGTCCCAAGTGCACTGACCGTCCTGAGGCACTGACCATCCTGAGGCACTGACCGTCGCGAGGGCACTGACCGTCCTGAGGCACTGACCATTCTGTGGCACTGACCGTCCCAAGACACTGACCGTCCCAAGTGCACTGACCGTCCTGAGGCACTGACCATCCTGAGGCACTGACTGTCGCGAGGGCACTTACCATCCTGAGGCACTGACCATCCTGAGGCACTGACCATCCCGAGGGCACTGACCGTCCTGAGGCACTGACCACCCCGAGGTCACTGACCATCCCGAGGTCATTGACCGTCCCGGGGCACTGACTGTCCCGAGGCACTGACCGTCCCGAGGCACTGACCGTCCCAGGGCACTGACTATCCCGAGGAACTGACCGTCCTGAGGCACTGACCGTCCCGAGGCACTGACTATCCTGAGGCATTGACCGTCCCAGGGCACTGACCGTCCTGAGGCACTGACCATCCCGGGACACTGGCTGTCCCGAGGCACTGATCGTCCTGAGGCAGTGAACGTCCTGTGACACTGTCCGTCCTGAGGGCACTGTCTGTCCCAAGGCACTGACCGTCCCAGGGCACTGACCATCCCGAGGCACTGACCGTCCCAAGACACTGACTGTCCCAAGCCACTGACCGTCCCAGGGCACTGACTGTCCTGAGGCATTGACCATCCCAGGGCACTGACTGTCCTGAGGCACTGACCGTCCTGAGGCACTGACCGTCCCAGGGCACTGACCGTCCCGAGGCACTGAATGTCCTGAGGCACTGAACATCCTGTGACACTGTCCATCCTGAGGGCACTGTCTGTCCCGAGGCACTGACCGTCCTGAGGCACTGACCGTCATGGGACACTGACCGTCCTGAGGCACTGACCATCCCGAGACACTGACCATCCTGAGACACTGACCGTCCCATGGGCACTGACCGTCCTGAGGCACTGACTGTCCCGAGGGCACTGACCGTCCTGAGGTACTGACCATCCCGAGATACTGACCGTCCGAGGGCACTAACTGTCCTGTGGCACTGACCGTCCCGAGGGCACTGACCGCCCCGAGACACTGACCGACCCGAGACACTGACCGTCCCGAGGCACGGACCATCCTGAGGCACTGACCGTCCTAAGGGCACTGACCGTCCCAAGGCACTGACCATCCCAAGACACTGATCGTCCCTAGTGCTCTGACCATCACGAGGCACGGACCATCCTAAGGCACTGACCGTCCTGAGGGCACTGACCGTCCCAGGACACAGACAGTCCTGAGGGCACTGACCAACCCAGGGCACTGACCGTCTCAAGGCACTGACCATCCCAGGACACTAACCGTCCCGAGGCACTGACCATCCCGACACACTGACCGTCCCAAGGGCACTGACCACCCTGGAGCACTGACCGTCCCAGGGCACTGACCGTCCTGAGACACTGACCGTCCCGAGGGCTCTGACCGTCCCAGGACACTGACCGTCCCGAGGCACTGACTGTCCTGAGGCACTGACCGTCCCGAGGCACTGACCGTCCTGAGACCCAGACCGTCCCGAGGGCTCTAACTGTCCTGTGGCACTGACTGTCCTGTGGCACTGACCGTCCCGGGGCACTGACCGTCCTGAGGGCACTGACTGTCCTGGGGCACTGACCGTCCCGAGGGCACTGACCGTCCTGAGGGCACTGACTGTCCCGAGATACTGACGGTCGCGAGGGCACTGACCGACACGAGACACTGACCATCCCAAGGCACTGACCATCACGGGGCACTAACCGTCCCAGGGCACTGACTGTCCTGAGACACTGACCGTCCCGAGGGCACTGACCATCCTGAGGCACTGACCGTCCCAAGGGCACTGACCGTCCTGAGGCACTGACCGTCCCGAGACACTGACACTCCCGAGGGCACTGACACTCCCGAAGGCACTGACCGTCCCGTGGCACTGACCGTCCCGAGGTCACTGACCATCCCGGGGCACTGATCGTCCCGGCGCACTGACCATCCCGGGGCACTGACCGTCCCGGGGCACTGACCATCCCGGTGCACTGACCGTCCCAGGGCACTGATCGTCCCGGGGCACTGACTGTCCCGAGGCACTGACCGTCCCGAGGCACTGACCGTGCCAGGTCACTGACTGTCCCGGGGCACTGACCGTGCCAGGTCACTGACTGTCCCGGGGCACTGACCGTCCTGAGGCACTAACCGTCCCAGGGCACTGACTATCCTGAGGCATTGACCGTCCCGGGGCACTGACTGTCCTGTGACACTAACTGTCCTGGTGCACTGACCGTCCTGATGGACTGACCATCCCGGGACACTGGCCGTCCCGAGGCACTGTTCGTCTTGAGGCAGTGAACGTCCTGTGACACTGTCCGTCCTGAGGGCACTGTCTGTCCCAAGGCACTGACCGTCCCAAGACACTGACTGTCCCAAGGCACTGACCGTCCCAGGGCACTGACTGTCCTGAGGCATTGACCATCCCAGGGCACTGACTGTCCTGAGGCACTGACCGTCCTGAGGCACTGACCGTCCCAGGGCACTGACTGTCCTGAGGCACTGACCGTTCCGAGGCACTGACCATCCCATGGCACTGACTGTCTTGAGGCACTGAACGTCCTGTGACACTGTCCGTCCTGAGGGCACTGTCTGCCCGAGGCACTGACCGTCCCAGGGCACTGACCATCCCGAGGCACTGACCATCCCGAGGCACTGACCATCCCAAGGCACTGACCATCCCAAGACACTGACTGTCCCGAGGCACTGACCATCCCAGGGCACTGACCGCCCTGAGGCACTGACCGTCCTGAGGCACTGACCGTCCCGAGGCACTGACCGTCCCGGGGCACTGACCGTCCTGAGACACTGACAGTCCCGAGACACTGACTGCCCCGATACACTGTCCATCCTGAGGGCACTGTCTGTCCCGAGGCACTGACCGTCCCAGGGCACTGACCATCCCGAGGCACTGACCATCCTGAGACACTGACCGTCCCAAGACACTGACTGTCCCGAGGCACTGATTATCCCAGGGCACTGACCGTCCTGAGGCACTGACCGTCCCAAGACACTGACCGTCCTGAGGCACTGACCGTCCCGAGGCACTGACCGTCACGGGGCACTGACCGTCCTGAGACACTGACTGTCCCGATACACTGTCCGTCCTGAGGCACTGACCGTCCTGAGGCACTGACCGTCCTGGGGCACTGACCATCCTGAGGGCACTGACCATCCCGAGACACTGACCGTCCTGAGGCACTGACCGTCCTGAGACACTGACCATCCTGAGGCACTTACCATCCCGAGACACTGACCGTCCCGAGACACTGACCGTCCTGAGACACTGACCATCCTGAGGCACTGACCATCCCGAGACACTGGCCATCCCAAAGCACTGAACGTCCTGAGACACTGACCATCCTGAGGCACTGACCATCCCGAGACACTGGCCATCCCGAAGCACTGAACGTCCTGAGACACTGACCATCCTGAGGCACTGACCATCCCGAGACACTAGCCGTCCCGAAGCACTGACCGTCCTGAGACACTGACCGTCCTGAGACACTGACCATCCTGAGGCACTGACCATCCCGAGACACTGACCGTCCCGAGACACTGACCATCCTGAGGCACTGACCACCCTGAGGCACTGACCATCCTGAGACACTGACCATCCGGAGGCACTGACCGTCCCGAGACACTGACCATCCTGAGGCACTGACCGTCCCGAGACACTAGCCGTCCCGAAGCACTGACCGTCCTGAGACACTGACCGTCCTGAGACACTGACCATCCTGAGACACTGACCATCCCGAGACACTGACCGTCCTGAGACACTGACCATCCTGAGGCACTGACCATCCCGAGACACTGGCCGTCCCGAGGCACTGACTGTCCTGAGACACTGACCATCCTGAGGCACTGACCATCCCGAGACACTGACCATCCTGAGGCACTGACCCTCCTGAGACACTGACAGTCCCAGAGCATTGACCGTCCCATGGAACTGACCATCCCGATGTATTGACCATCCTGGAGCACTGACTGTCCCAGTTCATCGACCATCGCAGGGCACTGACTGTACCGAGGCACTGGCCGTACTGAGACACTGACCGTCCCAGGGCACTGACTGTACCGAGGCACTGACTGTCCTGAGGCACTGACCCTCCTGAGACACTGACAGTCCTGGAGCATTGACCGTCCCACGGCACTGACCATCCCGAGGTATTGACCATCCTGGAGCACTGACTGTCCCAGTTCATCGACCATCGCAGGGCACTGACTGTACCGAGGCACTGGCCGTACTGACACTGACCGTCCCAGGGCACTGACTGTACCGAGGCACTGGCTGTACTGAGACACTGACCGTCCCAGAGCACTGACTGTACCGAGGCACTGGCCGTACTGAGACACTGACCGTCGCAGGGCACTGATCGTCCCTAGACACTGACTGTCCCGATGCACTGACTGTCCCGTGGCACTGACTGTCCCGAGGCACTGACCGTCCCAGGCCACTGACCATCCAGAGACATTGAACTTTTGACAGTGTGGCACTCCCTCTGTACTGACCCTCTGACAGTGTAGCACTCCCTCAGTACTGACCCTCTGACAGTGCAGCACTCCCTCAGTACTGACCCTCTGACAGTGCA
>NC_057712.1:136699545-136703451 GCF_004010195.1 Chiloscyllium plagiosum
ATGCCTGCGGAATTCCTCTGGGCTTCGGGCTGACAGAGAGATAGAGAGAGAGAGAGAGAGAGAGGGAGCTCAGGGGCACCAGGAGATGTCGCTGTGAGCTGACCCTGAGCTCTATGCAGTCGGCCAGATCCTCAGACAGTCCCTGTGAACAGCAGCAAGACCAGCTGGCAAACTGTGTCAGCAAACGGACTTCACCTCAGTCACTAATCCCCTGCCAAAAAGTAAACAGTCTCGCCCTTTAACCCTCCCCTCGTTTATGGCTTAAACAGTAAGCAGTCAGTGAAGCTGAGCCCGACTGGGAGGATTAACCCTTTCGCTCCCTCACTCCCATTTAGAGACTCTCTCTGTGCAGTCACTGACAGAGAGGATTATCCATTTCACATCCTATTCACATTTATTGACAGTCAGGAGATAGTCTAGAGATGTACGGAAACAGGCCCTTTGGTCCAACCCGACCAGATATCCCAACCCAATCTAGTCCCACCTGCCAGCGCCCGGCCCATATCCCTCCAAACCCTTCCTATTCATATACCCATCTAAATGCCTCTTAAATGTTGCAATTGTACCAGTCTCCACCACATCCTCTGGCAGCTCATTCCATACACGTACCACCCTCTGTGTGAAAACGTTGCCCCTTAGGTCTCTTTTATATCTTTCCCCTCTCACCCTAAACCTATGCCCTCTAGTTTTGGACTCCCCGACCCCAGGGAAAAGACTTTGCCTATTTATCCTATCCATGCCCCTCATAACTTTGTAAACCTCTATAAGGTCACCCCTCAGCCTCCAACATTCCAGGGAAAACAGCCCCAGCCTGTTCAGCCTCTCCCTGTAGCTTAACCGAGAACTGAAGCTGTTAATTGTGGTCAGTCAGGATTACTATTAGGCCTCACAGTGTCTATTCACCCTAATCCATGCCCCCTCATGATTTTATAAACCTCTACAAGGTCAGAGACTGACTAACCCTTTCACACTCATACCCTCCCATTGATGGTCAGCCGACAGCGAGATCTGAACCGAGTAATTTAGCTCCTTCATGTTGGCCCAGTTCCAGGTGAGACCTGGTTACTGCGCAGTGTTCCCCGAATGGTCAGCCCCTGTTGTATTGCCACACTGGCCTGTAGGCTGGGGTCTGACTGACATCAGCTCATTTTCCAACTCAGACAGACCCTGGGCTCCTGCAGCACTCACCCTGAACTCATAAAATGGTGGAGCAGCAGGAGGTCATTCAGCCCATTGAGCCTGTTCTGTCAGTCAATGAGATTTTGGCTGATCAAATAATCCTCAACTCCATTTCCCTGCCTTTTCCCCATAACCCTCGCCGATTAAAAATCTATCCCTCGAATGTATTAAATATCCCAGTTTTTACAGCCCCCTGTGGTAAGGAATTCCAAAGACTCTAAAAGCGAAAGAGTTCCTCTCATGTTAAATGGGCAATTTCTGACCCTAAGATGATGCCCCCCTCTGTTCGGAGACTCTCCCACAAGGGGAGACAACCTCCCTGTATCTACCCTGTCAAACCCAGCCTTGCGATCTTATAAACTGCAATGAACACAAACTACTCAAGATCTCTCCATACGCTGGGGTCAGCCGAGTGTACCCTCCCTGGACTGCCTCCAACGCTGCTCTGTCTCTCTTTAGATTAGGGGAGCAAGACTGTTCACAATTCTCAAGCTAAATGGGTCCGTTCGCCAAGTCTGTCAATGTCTATCTTTGTCTCTGACTGCAACAGACGGTCAGCATGTCACTGTTACTGTCTCTTGCAGCATCTCTTCTGCTGGGCCAGCTTTTTTCTGTCTTTATGTTTACCTCCATCTGTCTGTGGGTTTTCAAATTGCTCTGTACCTGCCCCCTCTCCCTGTTTCTGTTCGGGTCTGTGTCTGTCCGTCGCTATCAATTTGTGTGCTGTCTGTTTTAGTCTGTGCCGGTCTGTGCAGCTCTGCATCAGTCTCTCAGACTGTGTTAGCCTGTTCTGTCCTGATGCGATCTCTGTCTGTCTGTCTGTTTCTCTCTCTGTTTCAGTTCGAGTCAGTGTCTACCCGGCTGTACTCATCCCTCAGTCTGTGTTGGTCTGTTTCAACCTGTCTCTGCCTGTGTCGATCTGTGCATGTCAGTTTCTCTGTCAGTTTCTGTGTGTGTGTGTGTGTGAATCTGTGCTTGTCTGTCGCAGTCTCTCTGACTGTAATTGTCTGTGCCAGTCCGTGTGTGACTGTATTCGCTTTGTTGGTGTAGTGTGCCTGTCTGCACCAGTCTGTCAGACTGTAGCGCCCTGGCTGGACGTGTAGCTGTGTCGGTCTGGAACAGTGCACAGATTTTTGTGACTCTCTCCCATACCTTGGTATGAGGGATCTGCAACAGTTTGAGTGTGTGTGTGTCTCTCTCTCTCTGTCTATCTGCTGCTCTCCCACCCTCTCCCAGACAATGCACGGCTTATATTTAAACCTCCACTGACTTTCAAATTGTGGAGAAACCATTTCCGTCTCACAGTGTGCAGGTTCAATACTCATTCCAAACGTGCCTGGGGAGTATAGGAATGCCGAGAGAATCTTAATGATTAAACCACAAAGCACAATGAGCGCAGTATATCTCCCAGGATAGGACTGAGTCTAGCACACGCACACCCAGTTGCCTGTTCCCATATCGGACAGCTCACTCAGAGACTGAATGGAAAGTTTTAACTTGTCTGGCACTAATTTAATAGCCCGAACTCTTTGGAGACGTTAAACATTGTTCTTATATTACCGGACAAGTAATTGAGAATTCGGGACTAGTGGCCTGGAAAAAAAATGGAGTTAAATCTCCCGTTTGGGGAATTTACTGGTTAATTTGATAGCTCTCGCCGGGAAAGCGTTAGCAGTGGATCTATAGCCACTGGGTTGTTGTAAACACATCTGATTTACGAATGTCACAGAGACATGAGTAAATGCTCTGGTGATTATGTGAGTCTGTCGATGAGGTTAGTCTAGCTACTGAGATCTATCACACTGTCAGGAGAGAGCATGATGAGAAATAAAACTGAATAAAACAGTCCACCCTGTCCCCACAGACCCCCTGCAAGATTCCTTCTCATGCCATTCACCAGTTTAAACGTGGACTGTGTGGTTGTGAATTCTCTGTCTCTTTTAGCAATGCCCATACAAAGGCTGGTAAAATAGCTGCCCAAGGGTCTGGTGACTTCTGCTCAATTCTGCCCTGATTAATTCAGGCCCTACTGTTCCGAATGGCTTGGTCGCTGGCTGGTAATGAACGGACAGGCCCAACTGAAGACTTTCACACCTCTGTGGACTTAGCAAGTACTCGACCCGTGGGCCTCCAGACTTACCGCTCCCCCTGACACACTAGTTAACACCAGAGAGCTGGAGACATTGGGAAATGAGTCAGTTATGAGAAGGCGCAAATAACGGCCATCCAGTCTCTGTGGTGTACCAGTGTGAACACGTTCTGGGTAGTGGAGGTACTGAGCGTGGGACTGACACTGACGATAGGTGACAAATGTCCTTCCACTCAGACCTTGCAGAAACCCAACTGGGAATCAACACAACATGAGGCACCATTCCTCCGGCCAGGATAACTGCACAGTTCCTAACAATGATGGAGAGGGACACATTCCCTTCCCTCTGTCGCGATGGAAACGCAGCCGGCACTTTGCCTGGAAATCCAGAGATTGCCAACGTCCCTTCTTCACCCCTGATCCCACACCCCATCCAGGCCGGCACTGAGACCACTCAATCGGAACACAATTCATTTCTTGGGCTGTGTTACCACGGGCTTGCAGTATTCATCAGCATCCAGCTTTATTTGTGGGTGTGAAGGGGTGTGTGTGTGTGAGTGTGTGTGTGTGGGTGTGTGAGTGTGTGTGTGGGTGTGCATGTGTGTGTGTGGGTGTGTTTGTGTGGGTGTGTGAGTGTG
>NC_057712.1:136704171-136706621 GCF_004010195.1 Chiloscyllium plagiosum
TGTGTGTGTGAAGGGATGTGTGAGTGTGAGTGTGTGTGTGTGAAGGGGTGTGTGTGAGTGAGGGTGTGTGTGTGTGTGTGTGTGTGAGAGAGAGTGAAGGGGTGTAAGAGTTCATTTGTGTTTTTTACATGAAAATCACCACCGTCGACAGTTTAAAATATTCCATCTCAGGCACGTCTCGTTGTAGACAGTGAAGAGGTGAAGGCAAAGAGGAAAGATTATACCTCTCCGTCTCTCTCTCTCTCTCTCTCTCTCTTTGTGTTGGCTGGAACATTACCTACATTCCATAATGTTATAACTACCCCATTGCTAACTCATTCTCAGACAACTGTAAGTAATGCTACTGCTTTCCTTTTCATCCTGTCCTTTGTTTTACTCTGTAAGGTTTGTAAGCAGGTACTTGTACCTAACATGGGCCCAGTAAAAGGCAGCCATGATAAAACGTTTCACCGTACGCCTGTACAAGTGACAATGAAGGATATTCTGTTCTCTTCTTTTTGAACACACTCGCGAGGCATTGGTACAGCTGCCTGGGCCCAGCATTTATTGCCCGTCCCTAGTTGCCCCTCGCGACAATGGTGGTGCTGTGGTGTAGGTTGACCCACAGGGAGCAGTTAGGAAGGCTTTTGACCCAGTGAACTGTCCCCAGAGGTGGGTATTACCCTCACATTAGACAAGGAACCTCCTGTCATAGTCACACGCTTGGAATCACGCCTCACGCAAAATATCTGAGTCCACACACACACACACGATTTCCAGCTACGTCCTCTCCCACCGCCAGGCGGGCAGGAGTTACGTGGAAACCCTCAACATCAGCACGGTGGCACAGTGGTTAGCACTGCTGCCTCACAGCGCCAGGGACCCGGGTTCAATTCCCGCCTCAGGCGACTGTCTGTGTGGAGTTTGCACGTTCTCCCCGTGTCTGCGTGGGTTTGCCCGGGGTGCTCCGGTTTCCTCCCACAGTCCAAAGATGTGCAGGTTAGGTGAATTGGCCATGCTAAATTGCCCGTAGTGTGCAGGCGCCATAGTCAGGGGTAAATATAGGCTTGGGGAATGGGTCTGGGTGGGTTACTCTTCGGAGGGTCGGTGTGGATTGGTTGGGCAGAAGGGCCTGTGTCCATCCTGTAGGGAATCTAATCGAATCAGCTTTGGACCCACATCTAACGTGAGCAACGGTTCAGTGTGGGTTAAGCCACAGTTGGATTTGGGACTGAGATGCGGAGAAATGGCTTCACCCAGAGAGTGGGGCGCCGGTGGGATTCCCTGCTATGGAAGGCAGCTGCAGGGCTAAAACATTGAATATTTTCATGTTAGGCATGGTTCTTCAGACTGAATGGATCAAAGGATATTGGGGGTGGGGGAGAAAGTGGGAAGAGGGGATTGTGCTGGATGCTCAGCCAATGACCATATTGAATGGTAGAACAGGCTCGAAGGGCCGAATAGCCTACTCAGCTCCCACTGCCTGCGTTTCCCGCATTGCGCTGAGCTCCTCCATCCGACCCTGGGGAAACCTTGCAGTCTGGATCGGCAACTTGGATCTCCTGGGTGGGATCTGAACCCACAACTGAAGGGGTGAGGGTGTTGGTTGCAATCCGGTTCAGCCCTAGGCCGGAGCTGAGGCAAGTTGTCCTCCTGAAGGTGCCACAAGATACCACTGCAGATGTCTTTATTGGAGCGACAGTATTTCCCGATGGGAACGCTGAAGGTTAAAAGCAAAACAACATTCCTTGTGCATATTTGTGTTAGACCACAATGGGCAGGGGAGAGCAGTGTTGGACAATTGTTGAGCAACTGGTGGTAACCAGGGCTGAACACAACCACGTCAAGCAATTGGATTTCCTGGTAATCTTACACCATCCCACACGAAGGCTTTTGTCCAGGAATTAGGAGGGCCTGCTCCCAGATTTGTGGGAAATTAGATTAGATTAGATTACTTACAGTGTGGAAACAGGCCCTTCGGCCCAACAAGTCCACACCGACCCGCCGAAGCACAACCCACCCAGACCCATTCCCCTACATTTACCCCTGCACCTAACACTACGGGCAATTTAGCACGGCCAATACACCTGACCTGCACATCTTTGGACTGTGGGAGGAAACCGGAGCACCCGGAGGAAACCCACGCAGACACGGGGAGAATGTGCAAACTCCACACAGTCAGTCGCCTGAGGCAGGAATTGAACCCGGGTCTCTGGCGCTGTGAGGCAGCAGTGCTAACCACTGTGCTACCGTGCCGCTCACAAATCAGCGCCAGCTTTGTTACAATTCTGAAGTCCTCCCCACCCTTACCCCACCGTCCCTCATGCCATTTCCCACAAGCCCCTTAGGGTGTTACCCACAATCCCCTGCTCACCAAAATCACCCTCACCCTGTAACTGGTAATCCCTCACCACTCTCGCCCAAGATACCACAGCTCTCCCCCCGCCCCACCAGATCCCTCCATTACACAC
>NC_057712.1:136707369-136709013 GCF_004010195.1 Chiloscyllium plagiosum
CCCCCCGTCCCACCCCCACTACCGCGCTCCCTTCCATTACCCCACTCTTCCCATCACTTCCTGACCACACTTGGCGAAGTGCCCTCCCTCATTTCTCGATCATTCCACGCCTGGGGCCCGAGCAGAACAGAGGCAGCGTTTGATGAAATCCTGTGTTTGGATTCACAGGCCCAGACAACAGGTTTCTCTTTATTGTGAAGGTCAAGGTACATCACCAGTTGGCGTTAGAGACCTTCGGTCATGGTAACTGAGGCGCTGGCACCCGCGGCTGTGAATACACCGAGACCAGTGCCTCGTCTGGTCATTGCTCCCTCTTAAAATGATCAAAGGTTAATGTCCCAAAGCCTGTCAGTTGTCAGCCTTGATGTCACGAAGATAGAGAAGCTCAGATTGAGGAAATCGAGACCCTGAACATCACACAGAACTGATCGGCCCAAGCAGCTAGGACCGGTTTATCTACACTGTCTACATCAAATACTCCCAGGATGCAGTTCGACACGAGTAAAGTTCCCTCTGCAATTTCTCCATCAAAAACTCCCAGGACAGGGGTTAGATACAGAATAAAGCCTCCTCTGTACTTTTCTACTGAAACGTGAAACTGTTTCTACCCTTTCAAACTGAAAGTAAATGGAAAGTAAAGCTTTTTTGACGCTGCATCCCCCCATCAAATACTCCCAGGACAGGGAGAGTGTTGTAGCGTGGCCCTTTCTAGCCAATGGTTTCTCTGCTGAAGAATAAATTCCACAAGCCTGAAGCTAAATATTTCTCGAGGGTGCTGAAAGAGTGCATTGTGGTGGGGGTGGGCCGAGGGGAGCGGTGCAGGCCGGAGGGAGCCTGGAGGTTTGAGGTAGTCTTACAGAGTACTCACACAGACACAGAGCCTCTGTGGGCGACACAGCAGCTCTCCCAGCAGCAGAAACAGGACTCCAATTGTACCCGTTCGGGGAGAAAGGGGGGAGGGAAAGGAGGGAGAGAGGGAAGACCAGCCGCCGACACTGCAACCTACCAGGAGCCGAGGCTTTGGATAGGCCAGGCCGAGGCAGAGCCTGATCTCCAGCCTCAGGTGCACAGCGGTGGGCCCCCCAGCTGAAGGGAAATGGGTGTGGTGCAGGGGCCCTGGGCAGAGGAGCCCCTTGTAGGAGGCATGGTGGGGTGATGGAGTCACCCGCTCGCCTCGTCACTCAGCCCAGAATGTCCGCAGCTCCTGGGAATCCGGGCGTTGTCGGCGGTAACAAGGGCAGACCACACATTCGCCTCACATACGTGGACCTCAGTGCGGGTTACCCGCTCCGTCCCGGCACCATGCGTTGACAGCACAGTCGCTGAGGCAGCACCCAGGTGGGCTCTACAGGCAACGGAGAAACTCTGACATCGGCTTCAGTAGGAAACAGACCCTCTGACAGTGCAGCACTCCCTCAGTACTGACCCTCTGACAGTGCAGCACTCCCTCAGTACTAACCCTCTGGCAGTGCGACATTTGTGGATTCGTTGAGATGTACAGCACATAAACTGACACTTTGGTCGAACTCCTCCACGTCGACCAGGCATCTTAAGATAATCTAGTCCCACCTACCAGCACCCGGCCCATATCCCTCCAAACCCTTCCTATTCATATACCCATCCAAATGCCTCTTAAATGTTGTA
>NC_057712.1:136709031-136713342 GCF_004010195.1 Chiloscyllium plagiosum
CATTCCATACATGTACCACCCTCTGGGTGAAAAAGTTGCACCGTAGGTCTCTTTTATATCTTTCCCCTCTCACCCTAAACCTATGCCCTCTAGTTCTGGACTCCCCGACCCCAGGGAAAAGGATTTGTCTGTTTACCCTGTCCATGCCTCTCATGATATTGTCAACATCTATCAGGTCACCCCTCAGCCTCCGACACTCCAGGGAAAACAGCCCCAGCCTGTTCAGCCTCACCCTGTAGCTCAAATCCTCCAAACCTGGCAACATCCTTGTAAATCTTTTCTGAACCCTTTCCAGTTTGACCATGTCCTTCCTGTAGCTAGGAGAAATCAACGTAATATACCAACAGTGGCCTAACCAATGTCCTGTACGGCCGCAAAATGACTTCACAACTCCTGTCCCCTCAGGACTGACACTTTTCACCACCCCTTGACTGAATCCCTCCCTCAACCCCACCCCAATTCAGCTCTTGAGTCTTTTCGCAAATCCTTCTCTGACCCATCCCGTTCCTCCTAGCCCTCTCCAAGTCCCTACCTGAATTCTTCTCCAACTTTTCCCCTTACCCACTGGTAACCCCGCTGTCACCTTTTTGCTGCAACCTCCTGACCCTTATTGTAAATTCTCCACTGACTCTTCCTCAATAACACTTCCCTTAATCCCGTCACCCTGCCCCGGCTATAATCTCCATGATGCTCCAACTGACTGGAACCCAACTGTCAAACTCACCTCTCACCAATGTGCCCAGAATTGGCATCCCCCAAGTTCAAAAGTACTCTGGGTTCTTTCTCCCCATGTCAAATCTCCAATGTCTCACGGCGAGGGAGAGAAACTCCGTCAGGTAAGAAAGGATGGACATTTCTCGAATATTTTGACCGTGCAGTTAGCAGCAGGCCCCCCTCCATCTCACGGCGAGGTTCACTGCATCTGGGTGACGAGTTGTAGTCCAACTCCATCACACAAAGGTGGGTCTCATACTAGGCCGTGGGGCGTCAAGGCAATTTCTTTATTTTTAATTCTTGAGTTTTCTTGTCCTTTTCCACACTGTAAGAAACTACAGAAGTTGGTGTGTACCGTCCAGACCATCGCGGAAGCCTACCGTCCACCCATAGACTCCATTTGCATGGCTCGTTGCCGTGAAAAGGCTGCCAACACCATCAAAGACCCATCGCACGTCGGTAATGATCTCCTCAAACCCCTTCTGACAGGCAGAAAATTCAGAAGCTTGAACACACACACACACACCAGCAGGTTCAGGAACAGCTCCTTCCCGACTGTTCTTAGACTGATGAATGGACCCTCTAGTCTCAAATAATTCTGACCTTGCTAACGTTGCTTGTGCCTGGTGTACCCCCCTGTGCAGTGTAAACCATATGTCTGTGTCTGAGTCTCTTTGATCTGTACATCCTTGCTTACCGCGATCTGTCTGTATTGCTTGTAAACGAAGATTTTCACTGTAGCTCAGTACATGTGACAATCAATCAATCAGTATCAATAACTTAGATTAATACCATTAAGAAGGTTTGGAGGCAAAGACTCTACCCATGATGGTCCAGGTGGATATGACCATAACATATGGCAAATTGGCAGTGCATGTACCTGAAAATATACCACTCCTTAGAAGCACTCTTACTGGAGCTGGCAAAATGGTGTACCTCATAATGCTTCAGTCAGTACATGTTGCACGGATGATTTTGTCCATTCTGAACAGCATCCAGTCAGACGTTAACTCTGTTTCTCTCTGCGGCTGCTGCCTGTGCTGATGAGAGCTTCCAGTGTTTCCTGCTTTGGTTCAGCTCCAAGACATTGGTCGGGGTGAGTTTGGAATGACTGAGGTTAACCAGGTGGACTGAGACTGGAGGGGAACGGTGTGAATCTCATGTTGACAAGGATGGCTGCCTGTTCCTATAACTTGGTTGCCATTGTGAACCCTGTTTGTGCCGCCTGTGTTCCACTGGTGTGCAGGCGACCTGGAGACGAGGCGTGCTTTACAAGGGAAGCTGGCTGGGTTTGTGAACCAGGGCCCAATTACCAATGACAAAGGTCGCTTGCCTGAACAGCTTGGGCTGGGAACAAGACAGAGATCAGCTCGTCGGGACTGAGCCCAGTAGGTCTGCAGCAGCCAAGAGCTCTCTCTCTGATCTCTGCAGTAAGAGATTAAAATACCTCAATGACACCTCAAAGGCTACAGGCCCTGATGATATTCCAGCAATAGTCCTGAAGTCTTGTACTCCAGAACTTGGCGTTGACATAGCCAAGCTGCTCCAACACTGGTATCTACCTGATAATGGAAAAAAGTTTCTTAGGTATGAGCAGGACAAATCCAACCAAGCCAACTGCCATCCCATTACTCTCAATCATCAGGAAAGTGATGGAAGGGGGTCACCAACAGTGTTATCGAGCATCGGCTGCTCAGCAATAACCTGCTCAGTAACGTCCAGGACCACTCAGCTCCTGACCTCATTACAGCCTTGGTTCATACATGGACAAAAGAGCTGAATCCCAGGGGGGAGGGGAGAGGGACAGCCCCTGACGCCAAGGCTGCATTCGACCGAGTGTGGCATCAAGGAGCCCTGGCAAAACTGGAATCGATGGGTATCAGAGGGCAAACTCGCCAGTGGTTACCTGGCACATAGGGGGATGGTCAGGACTGTTGGAGGTCAGTCATCTCAGCTCCAGGACATCTCTGCAGGAGTTCCTCAGGGTAGCGTCCAAGGTCCAACCATCCCTTCAGCTGCTTCATCAATGCCCTTCCCTCCATCCAATGATTGCACAGTGTTCAGCACTGTTCATGACTCCTTAGATACTGAAGTAGTCTGTGTCCAAATGCAATATCTGGGCCTGGGCTGACAAATAGCAAGTGGGTGGCACGGTGGCACAGTGGTTAGCACTGCTGCCTCACAGCGCCGGAGACCCGGGTTCAATTCCCGCCTCAGGCGACTGACTGTGTGGAGTTCGCACGTTCTCCCCGTGTCTGTGTGGGTTTCCTCTGGGTGCTCCGGTTTCCTCCCACAGTCCAAAGATGTGCAGGTCAGGTGAATTGGCCATGCTAAATTGCCCGTAGTGTTAGGTATAGGGGTAAATGTAGGGGTATGGGTGGGTTGCGCTTCGGCGGGTTGGTGGGGACTTGTTGGGCCGAAGGGCCTGTTTCCACACTGTAATGTAATCTAAACCTAAATCAATGTGCATGCCACAGATATGGACTATTCCCAACAAGATCGATTCAATCATCCTTTCACCCTCATTATAACCATCACTGAATCCCCCACTAACCACATCCTGGGGGTTTACCATGGTCCATAGACTAGACAAATAGGTATTGTGACTACAAGAGCAGGTCAGAGGCTAGGAACCCTGGAATGAGTAACTCACCTGCTGACTCCCCCAGCCTGCCCACCATCTCCAAGGCACAAGTCAGGAGGGTGGTGGAATACTCCCCAGTTGCCTGGTTAGGTACAGCCCCAACAACACTCAAGAAGCCCGACACCATCCGGGACAAAGCAGCCCCCCCCCCCGCTTGATTGGCCCCACACCCACAAGCACCCACTCCGTCCCTCCCCCACCGACACTCAGTAACAGCCGTGTGTACTATCTACAAGACACACTGCAGACATTCACCAAAGATCCTCAGGCAGCACCTTCCAAACCCAGGGCCACTAGAAGGACAAGGACAGCAGATACATGGGAACACCACCATCATCAAGTTCCCCTCTAAGTCACTCACCATGCTGACTTGGAAATATATCGCCGTTCTTTCACTGTCGCTGGGTCAAGGTCCTGGTGGGTCCCTTGCTAACAGGCCTGTATGTATACTGACACCAGCTACCCTGCAGTGAGGGAAATACTGACCAGCAATACTCACAGAATACACCGAGAGAGAACTTGTGGCTATTTGGGAACATGAATCACCTTCCAGCTGCTGAGGAACACAGGCAGTGCAAACTCTTAGTGGGCTCTCTGTCCCAGATGCTGCCCGACTTAGTGATTATTCCCAGAACATGGAGTTTATTTCAGACCCTCATCATCAGAAGCAGCACATTACCTTGGGAAGGGGGCAAGATGAAATAGCTAGATAGAGAGCTCGATGGATAGATAGAGAGCTAGATAGAGAGATAGATAGAGAGCTCGCTGGATAGATAGAGGCTCGATAGAGAGATAGAGAGCTCGATGGAGAGATAGATAGAGAGATCGAGAGATAGAGAGATAGATAGATAGATAGATAGATAGATAGATAGATAGATAGATAGATAGATAGATAGATAGATAGATAGATAGGTAGACAGAAGGATAGGTAGATAGTTAGATATTTGGAGATA
>NC_057712.1:136713842-136729574 GCF_004010195.1 Chiloscyllium plagiosum
CAGAGGGTGGGGGAGAGGTCAGGGTCAGATGGTGGGGGAGAGGTCGAGGGGGAGAGTTCTGGGGTCAGGTCAAGGGGAGAGGTCAAGTGAGAAGAGGTCGGGGGGTGGAGAGGTCAGGGGAGGGGAGTTTTTGCACCCCATCCACTACCTCCAACACCCACACTTAGTCACAGCGGTGTGTACCGTCCACAAGGTGGACACTGCATTGACCTTCTCAGGCTCCTCCAACAGCAGCGTCCAACGCCATGGTTACCTCGACCAGGCAGACTGGGGACAGCAGGTACACCACCCTTTCCCCTCCCGCAAACCACTCACCAACCAAAAAAAACAATCAAAGAGTCTTCAGGTGGTTGGGAGGATCCCATGAGGAGCAGGGGAAATACTAAGTGATCGTTAACAACGGGACACAGGGATTGGCTGAGGAATCAAACCAGGGAGCCAGGGAGCACCGCCTCCCTGCTTAGGCCGGGACCTTTAAAGGCTCCTATTGGGGAAGGCCTCTGTTTGACTGAGTTACTCCTGTGGGTAGGGTTGGTAGAGCAGAGTGTGTGCCAGGCAGGTGGGCACTGGGAGCCAGCATGGCTCTAGCCTGGGCCCATGTCAGCTTCACCGAGGAGTTGCAGTGCCCCATCTGCCTGGAGGTGTTTACTGACCCAGTCATCCTGCCCTGCGGCCACAACTTCTGCCGGCGGTGCGTGCAGGAGTGCTGGCAGCGCCAGGCACCGGGACTGTGGTGGTGCCCAGAGTGCCGGGAGGCGATGGGTCAGGAGGGCCCTCTGCGACGCAACCAGGTGGTGCAGGAGATGAGTGAGGAGGCCCGCTCGCTGGCCGGCCTGTACTGCCAGCAGCATGGCCTCCGCTACAAGCTGTTCTGTGACACTGACCTGCAGCTGATCTGTGTGAGCTGTCGGGACAGTCCCAAACACCAACAGCACCAGGCCAGCCCTGTCCAGGAGGCTGCGCAATTCTACAAGGTACTGCCCCACCTCGACTCCCCCCTCACCCCCATGGCTACCATCCCCACATCTTCTACTTTGGGGTCACCCACCTCCCCCCTTGTGTTCCCACAGGTGAAGCTGCAGGAGGTGATCACTTCCCTGCAGGACCAAGCCAGCACCTTCACCGCCTTCCTCAGCGTAGAGGAGGACAAGATCTCCACTGTCAAGGTAGCCCCCCGGGGACCTTTCAGCGCTCTCCTGTCAGAGATCGTGCTCGATCTTCCTACGGACTGCGTCTCCGGTTGGAAATACTGGAGCCTGTCAATGTGAGCAGGCCAACTGTAGCTTAGTAACCCAGTGGGAGAGAAATGGGGTCTGCATTGCGCAGAGTTAACCAAAGATTTTCTGATCCAGCTGCTCACCTCTGGTGGGATGTAAACCTGGATCACCTGGTCCAGAGGTAGGGACACTATCGCTGCCCCCCCACCAGTCCTGTAATGACATCAGTACAGCTTATGCCAATGATTGTCAGCTACAGTTCAGCACTTCAGGGTCTGAACTGCAAGGTTATGGCTAAAAGCTGTAGAACAAGGCTTTAAGAGCTAACTTTGTGTTCTGTGTGCTTCCTTACTGTTGGAGCTTTTCGTTTCTTTCATGCGTGCTTTATACAATGCACCTTATTTCTTTGCAACTTCCCTTGTGTAGAAGAATGCGGAGTCACTGCGGGTGCACGTCAGGGAGCAGTTTGAGCAAATGCACAGCTTCCTCCGCGAGAGAGAAGCCGGTTTGACCCGGGAGCTGGCGGAACACGAGGCCTCCGCTCTGAGGCTGATCCGGGAGAACCTGCAGACTGTCCAGCTGGGGCTGTCATCGCTGAGCGCTCAGTTAGCCGAGCTCACCGAACAACAGGCCCAGGGCGACGACGTCGAGTTCCTGAAGGTAAGGGGAAAGACGCGGGCAGCAACAGACCGTGATCGCTGGGGACGCAATCCCCTGTGGTAGTGTCCTGAAGTTACTCCCTTCACAGGCCAAACCAAATTAGACCGAGAGTGTCTCAGGAGACTCTGGAATCCGGTGTCGGAAACCAGGTCATCAGATTGGGTTTTAAGGAGCATCTCAGGAGGGATGAGTCAAAGGCAGATTTCAGGGTCTTGGCAATGGGAGGACTGCAGACGCTGGAGATTAGTCTAGATCAGATTGGTGCTGGAAAAGCACAGCAGGTCAGGCAGCATCCAAGGAGCAGGAAAATCGATGTTTCAGGCAAAAGTCTGTCATGAATCCTGACTATAGTCTATATAGACTATAGTCCAACAGGTTTATTTGGAAGCATTAGCTCCTACAATCACCTGATGAAGGAGCGGCGCTCTGAAAGCTAGTGCTTGCAAATAAACCTGTTGGACTATAACCTGGCGTTGATTTTTAACTTTGTCCACCCCAGTCTGACACCGGCTCCTCCACACTCTGACTTGGGAAGGAAGAAGAGGAAAACCGTTTTATCTAAATGGTGAGAGGTTGCAGAGTTCTGAGGCGCAGAGAGATCTGGCTGTCCTGACGCGTGAATCACAAAAGGAGTCTGCACATTGAGTAAACAATTGGGAAAGCTAACAGAATGTTGCCATTTATCTCAGAGGATTGAATACAAAAATGATCCTTCAGCTATACAGCTCACTGGTGAGACCACATTTGTGCAGAATACTGAGCAGAGCTTGAGGGGGCGCGTGTGTCCTTATTTAGTGAATGATGTTACTGTGGGGGTAGTTCAGAGGCTTATCACACCTGTAGCTAGAATGGGTGGGCTTGTGTTATGAGGAAAGGCTAGGTCTGTATCACTGAAGTTTGGGAGAGGGGTGACTTGATTACAGTAAATAAAATCCTGTGGAGAGACTGACGGTATATGCAGACAGAATATTTATTTTTCTGGGGAAAATGTAGAACTAGAGTCCCATGTTCACAAACCAGGACTACTCAGTCCGGGTCACGTTTTGTGGGTCATGAATGTTTGGCACTCCCTTCCTGAACCGGTGGTGACAATAGTCCTTTAATGACTGGCATGGCAGTTCAGGGGTTAGCACCACTGCCCCTCAGCAGTGGGTTTGATTCCCAGCCTCGGGGCGACTGTCTGTGTGGAGTTTGCACATTCTCCCCGTGTCTGCGTGGGTTTCCTCCGGGTGCTCTGGTTTCCTCCCATAATCCAAAAGGTGCACAGGTTAACGCGGACTGGCCATGGTAAACTGTTCAGGGCTGCGCAGGTTAGGTAGTTCGGTTGTGGAAAGTGCAGAGATGGGTGGGGACGCTCCTCAGTGGGTCGATGTGGACTCTGGGCCGAATGGCCTGTTTCCACGCTGTAGGGATTCTATGATTTGGTGAAATGAGATCAAATCAACTGCTTTCTATCTCTCTCCATGTATATCTTTCAGGAGGTGAGCCAGCAAAGGTGAGTACCAAATCTCCCAGCATCCCCCTCTCCTCGAAGATGCATGTTCCTGTTCTGGCAACATGACCAATCAGTGTGTCCACAGGCCCCACGATATCCCACTGCCAGCTAAAGCATCGACGGACCTGCCTCTGGGAATATTCAAAGGGCCTTTGCAGTACAAAGTGTGGAAAGAGATGAAGGACTTCATCAATCCAGGTAAAGAGGGAGATTTTTCCATTGATTTTTTTTGGGCATGGGGTTTTAATTCCGAACTGGGCCAACAGACAGCAAGAGCGTTTCAAGCAAGCAGCTCCCCACCTCGAGGGTAACGAAGGACGGGGGGGTAAATGCTGGCCCAGCCACCAGAGATGTTTTTAAACGGAGAAACAGCTGCTGTTGTGGAGCTTCCTGTCTTGGAACGATCTTTATGCTGACCTGTCTCCAGCTTCAGCAGAAACCCTCCCTGATTGAGGGGAATGACTGCAAATGTGAGAAATCTGAAACTGAAAAGGGAGGAACCCCAGCAGGTCTGAGCAGGTAACAGCCTCACTGGAGACTCGAAGTGTTAACTGTTTCTCTGTCTGCTGATGCTGTCAGACCGGCTGAGTTTCTCCAGAACTCCTTCCCATCCTCCTGCTGTGTAGGTATGCCGTTTGGTAAAATTTGTTCACTGACCTCTCCTCCACCCTGCACCTCCTCTCCACGCGCCCCCCCCCCCCCCCAGTCAAACCTTTAAATCATCTTTGATTCTGCATCCCAATTTGCTTCCAGTATTTTGTTTCCGGAACTGCCATGAGGTGACTTAGATGGGCTGTGACCAACCAAGTGCACTTGAAGGTGGATAAATGTGAAGTTCACTTCAGTATGAGGAGATATAAAAAAGCATTATTATTTAAATAGGGATAGATTGGGAGTTGAGAACATCATAGCTAGGAACAGGAATAGGCCATTCAGCCCCTCCAACCCGCTCCCATTTAATACAAGCAGGGTGCATCTCATTTCGGTCTCAACTCTATTACTCTGCCTGTTCCCCATAACCCTCCAACCCGTTACTGATTAAAAATCGATCAAACTCCTTAAATTTACTGAATGTATCAGCACCCTCTGCGCTCTGGGGTAGTGAATTCCACAGATATATGACCTTTTTAGAACTAATTCCTCCCGGTCTGTTGTAAATCTACCACCCTTCAGCCTGAAACGGTGACCTCTCGTTCTAGATCGCCCCACAAGGCGAAATATCTCTTCCCCCACCCCCCACCCCCCCATCCATCTTGCCAAGCCCCTTTGAGCATCTTGTACACAGTCCTTCTAAACCTGGAGAGACAGGCCTAAACTGGTCAATCCCACCTCCTATCACCTCTGGAATAAATCTAATGCACCTTTGAAACTGACCCTGACACAATTAAGTCCTTAAGGGGACCAAAACTGTTGGGTAACCCGGGTAAACAAGGGTGGCCTGGAGTGGAAGGTTTGAGCTACAGGGAGAGGCTGGGATTTTTTTGTGAGTAAAGGAGGCCAAGGGGTGACCTTAGAGGTTTATAAAATCACAAGGGACATAGATAAGGTGAGTGGCAGGTGGCATTTTCTCCCCCTGAGGGTGGGGGATTTCAAAACTAAGGGGCATATTTTTTTAAAAGTGAAAGATTTTTAAAAAAGGACATGGAGCCACTGTTTTACATCGTGGCCCATATGGAATAAACTTCCAGAGGAAGTAGAGGAGGCAGGGTATGGCTATAGCATTCAAAAGGCACTTGGATAAGTACATGCCTTGGAAAGGTTTGGAGGGATATGGGCCAGGAGCAGGCAGGTGGGACTGGTTTAGTTTGAGATTATGTTCGGCATGGACCGAAGGGTCTATTTCCATGCTGTAAGACTCTATAAACTGCACAGAATTGTTGATGTATAAGGGGACCTAGGAGCTGTCTTAGTGGAAAGTGAGCATATAGGTGCAGCCTATATACTCACTGTTTGGAAGGATACTGCCTTCAGTGCACAGGGTTTGAGTACAAGTCTTACTGCAGCTGCATAGGTAAACTCAGACTTGGGGTATTGGAGACCGAAACTGCTTTTACAAGCAATTGCCATCCTTGTGATCGATGGAATACAATGAAGGCTCACCAAGTGGATTCTTGGCACAGCAGGCTTCTCGGATGAGGAGAGATCGGCTTCTCTGAGCCTGCACTGATTGGATTTCAGAGGAATGAGCTGTAGAATTTGGACAGGGCTGGACAGATTGGGTGCAGGGATGGTGAGGGTGGAGTACCTGGAACAAGGGGTCACAATGAGGACATATGATATTTCAGACTGAGATGGGGAGAGTTTTTCGCGTCGTCGGTGGTGAACCTCTGCAGTTTTCCACCCCGGACACCTCTGGAGGCAGAGTCACTGAATGTGTTTAAGAAATAGGTAGATTCCTTGGGTATGGGGAGAGGAACGTGATGGCCTTGAGATAGGCATAAAGTTGGATGTCAGTGTGTGCTGGAGGGGCCGAAAGGCTTGGTTCCTACTATTCAGTATGAGGGAGAATTCCCTGTGTCATCCCTTCACTCACTCCCCAGGACAGCACAGGGTTAGATACAGAGTAAAGCTCCCTCTACACTGTCCCCATCAAACACTCCTTTAGATACCCCTCTCTAATTCCCCCGGTTTTATGTTGTGAATGAGCGTGCCTATTAATAGGCAGCCTTTGTTCTATACAATAAGACAGCTGGGACTGACTGAAAACTCTCTCCATGTAGGACTCCTCTGCTAAGGGAGTGCAGGATTGTGCTGTCTGTCCTGTCCTGTCGATTCTGCAGGCAGAAGGTCAGCTCGCTGCCCTGTTAGAATCGGGGTGGTTTCTGACTGCCCCCAGTGTTGGCAGTTGATCATTGGTAACAAATGTTTTAGATAGTTCATGAAGTTTGGCAAATAGCAGCAGTTTAGCATTTTATTAAATTGAACAAAGTGTACAAACAGTGACAGTGGAGTTCGGCTCACTGATAGCCACGGATGACTGTACTTTGCCTCAGGGTGTGTCCATTCCATTATAACTGTCAAGGTAGCGTCCTGCTCTCCAGCTGAAGCCTATGGACCTCTCTTCTTCCTTCCCCGGATAGCAAGACTGACGTGGGAGAGGTTGAGTCAGTTCGATTGGATTCACCAGGGTTTAGATGAATGAGGTGGTGGTACGGTGGCTCAGTGGTTAGCACTACTGTCTCTCAGCCCCAAGGACCTGGGTTCGATCCCAGCCTTGGGCGACTGAGAACACCACACAATGTGTCTGCGTGGGTTTCCTCCGGGTGCTCCGGTTTCCTCCCATAATCCAAAGATGTACCGTGGTTTAGCCATGGGAAATTGCCCGTAGTGTCCAGGGATGTGGAGGTGAGGTGCATTAGTCAGAGGTAAATGCAAGGGTCTGGGTGGGATGCTGTTTGGAGGGTCAGTGTGAACTTGGTGGGCCGAATGGCCTGTTACCACACTGCGGAAATTCTATACTGAGATCTTCTATACTCACTTCTCTCATATTCCAACAGGACCAGACAGGATAAACCAGGGTGTTCCTGATGGGGAGGATGGGGTGAGCCCAGAGGCAGGGCTCACTTTTTAAGGATAAACCCTTCAGAACTGAGGTGTGAAGATATGCCTCACTCAGAGGCTGGTGAACCTACTGCAATAGGAAATGGTGGCGGAAACATTGTGTTTTCAAGCCGGTAGATATAGCTGTTGGGGCTGAAGGGATTTTGGGTGGTTGCAGGATTTGGATATTACACTCTATGATCTGCCATGATGGTGGTGGTGCGGGCCCAAGGAGGGGGACGTCTCTCTCCTATCTTTTGTTTCGATGGGGCTTCCTCCTCTGCCTTCCCTGTAAAGGAGGGAGCTGCTTGCTGAGTAACTGTTGTACCCCGTGTATCGGAAAGCCGGTTGTTCACAATGTGTCAATCGCCCATTTTTTAAATCCATTCCCCCCCAAGTTCCCCTTATTTCCATTCATCCCCGAGGCTTGGCTGCCCATCCCTCAGTTGCCCTTCAGGTGGCGCCACCTTGTACTGTTGATGTTAATGATGAGTAAAGGTTGTGTTGAGGTTAAAATCTGATCAGCTATGGCCTGACTGAAGGGTGGGGGTGGGAAGCAGGCTCCAAGGGCCTGTTCTTTCCTTGCCCATACGATGGGCTGAATGGCCACAGTTTGGGCTGTGATACAGGGATCACCCAACCTTTTATTAAATACCATTCATGGGACAAGAGTATTGCTGGCCAGGTCACCATTTATTGTTCATCCCTGATTGTCCAGAGGGCAGTTAAGTCAACCCCATTGCTGTGGGTCTGGAGTCGCATGTAGGCCAGACCCGGTAAAGATGGCAGATTTCCTTCCCTGAAGGACATTAGGGAACCAGGTGGGGTTTTTCTGACCATCAACAATGATCATTAGACTCTTAATTCCAGGTTTTTGTTAAAATTGGACCAGCCGCCGTCTTACTGGGATGGAAGGAGAGACAGTGAGATCACTTGAAGGTCTGCGGTATGGGTTGAGGAATGGTAGATGGAGTTTAATCTGTATAAATGTGAGGAATCGCATTTTTGTAAAACAAATTAAGAAAACAAAAATAAAGCAAATCTAAAAGTAGGGCCCTGGGTAATGTTGTGGAACAGAGGTTTAGGGGTTCAGGTACATAATCCTTTGAAGTTTGTCACAGGTAGACAGGATGGTTAAGAAGGCATTGAGCACACTTGTCTTCATTGCTCAGGGCTTCAGTGTAGGAGTAGGGACGTCATGTTGAAGTTGTACAGGACATTGGTGAGTCTGCTTCTGAAATACTGTCAAGTTTTGGTCGCCCTGTTATGGGCAGGATATTAAACTGAGGTGGGTTCAGAAAAGATTTACCAGGATGTTGCTGGGAATGGAGAGCTTGAGTTTAAAAATAGGCTGGGACTGTTTTCACTGGAGTGTAGGAGGTTTAGAGGTGACCTTATCGAGGTTTATAAAAGCACAGGGGTGTAGGGTTTCAAGACTACGGGCCACATTAAGGTGAGAGGAGAGTTCTTTTTTAAAAAAAAAGACAAGATGGGCAACTTTTTTCACATGCATGGAATGAACTGCCAGAGAAAGTGGTGGGTGCAGATAGTTTCAAAGACATTTGGATAATTACACGAAGTAAGAAATAATTTAAGGGGTATTGGTCAACCTCAGGCAGGTGGGTCTGGTTTAATTTCGGATTAGGGTTAGTCTGGACAAGTTGGGCCGAAGGGTCTGTTTCCATGCTGTATGACTCTGTCCTTTTTCCCCCTCTTTCTCTCTCCCAGTCCCTGAGGCTCTGACGCTGGACCGGGGCTCGGCCCACCAGCGCCTCCTGGTGTCCGAGGACCTGACCCACGTCCGGCTGACCGACAGCAACCAGCAGCCGCAGGGGCCGGAGCGCTTCGGGCCATGTGTCAACATCCTGGCGGCACAGGGCTTCCAGTCGGGCAGGCACTACTGGGAGGTGGAGGTGGGCACCAAGACGGCCTGGGACCTGGGCGTGGCCCGTGAGACGGTGCGCAGGAAAGGCCGCATCACCCTGTCACCGGTGGACGGCTACTGGACGCTGTGGCTGCGGGATGGCGACCAGTACAAGGCCCTGGATTGGCCAGCCGTGCCACTGGCCCCCAGCGCCCAGCCCAGGAAGGTGGGCGTCTACCTGGACTTCGAGGGCGGCCAGGTCTCCTTCTACAACGCTGATGACATGAGCCACCTGTACACCTTCAGGGACACCTTCAGAGAGCGCCTCTTCCCCTACTTCAGCCCCTACCTGACCAGCTGTCCCGGCAACGCTGAGGGCATCCGGCTGTGCACGCCAAAGCTGTAACCTCCACCAGCACCGCCCCCTACCTTGGCAGAACCTCCACGTGGTTGTGGGGCTGCCTTACCTCATCAGCCTGACCCTCCCCTCCCTCCATCGTGATGCTACCTTATCTGCTGCCTTTCACCAGCCTGACCCCCCATTGTGTTACTGTATCTGCCCCTTCACACCAGCCTGACCCCCCATTGTGTTACTGTATCTGCCCCTTCACACCAGCCTGACCCCCCATTGTGATGTTACTGTATCTGCCCCTTCACACCAGCCTGAACTCACTGACCAACCCCTACCATTGTGACGATTTCTGTAATTGCTCTATTAAAATGAGTCATAGCTTGGATGTGCGCAGAGTGATGGCAACTTTATTGTGGGTACCATAGGTTATAGAATCCCCTACACTGTGGAAGCAGGCCATTCAGCCCACTGGGTTTGCACTGCCCCTTTAAACATCATCCCCTCCCCTACCTTATCCCTGTAACCCTGCATTTCCCCATGGCTAACCCATGTAGCCTGTACATCTCTCCACAATAGTGACAATTTTCTCACATCTTTGGACTGTGGGAGAAAACTGGAGCAGCCAGTGGAAACCTACGCAGACACAGGGAGAATGTGCAAACTCCACACAGACTGTCGCCTGAGGCAGGAATCGAACCCAGGTCCCTGGCGCTGAGAGGCAGCAGTGCTAACCCCTGAGCCACCGGGCTGGCTGTGTTGGTTGTATGAGACTCTCCTGTCTGTTGGTCAACTTTGATAGTTTGACCTTTTCCCCCTTCCCACTTCCCTCTCCTCCTCCTTCCCCCTTTGGATTTCTGCCATGGAAGCCAGGAGCAGGAGTGAGGCCATTTGTGAGCTAACTCCAACGTGATCGTAGAGATGAGACCCATTGCCGTGCCCTCTTGCAACATCCCGCCCTCAGTGTAAACAAAATGGCATTGACGGTGAATAAAATGATGGAAGTTTTGGTTTCTTAAACTGGAGGAGTGCGGTGATACTGAGGGGGAAAGGGGTAATGCTGTAGAGGAGGCCATGCCTATTATAGGTTCTGTAGCCTGCCCCATTTTAATGTGTAGTAGAGCCCAAGTTATTGTTCAAATAGTCTAATGGTCATAGTCCATTACTTGAAGGCTCCCTAGGGATGAGGAGACAAGATTTTAATAAATGACAGATTACATAAGGCCAAAACAGAACATTATCAAACAAAATCAAAGTCGTTGCAGTATTGCACTGGGGCCTGTTGCTTCAGTGACCTCATCACTGAAGAGTAGAGGTCAACGTGAAGTCAAGTGCAGCAAACCGTGATGCCTCCTGTGGTAGGATTGGCTGGTGTTTCTCCATACTGTGGTGGTATAGTGGGTTGTTATGGGTCAGGGAGACAGCGAGGAGATCGCTGGCTTCCAGTTCAGTGATTACAGCCTGTCTCACTGCCCAGCGATGGATCAGACCATGAGTGCTTGGAAAGAAATTTCTCAATGGGACACTTCAACATGGTCTCGCCTTTTCTAAAACAGGTGACAGGCGAAGATGGCTGCTTGACCAATGCACAATAGGACTGGTTCAAGTATCACATTAGGCACTAGCATTCCAGAGAGCTCAGTGGTCCTCAGCATCCCAATCTTGAGAATCTCAGTGAAGCTCCTCATTGGCTGGCTATGCCTCACTGTAATCTGTATGGAGTTGGCTGGTCAGGTAACTTTTAAACAACCATGTTTTTGGCTGCTTGTCCAGTGACAGTCAGATGGATCCCTGCCCCCTCTCATTGTTTCACCATGGAGACAGGCAGCCACACCAAATCAGCCTGCCTACCACTGTATTCTTCATACAGCCAAATTAAATCCTTCAGGTCAGCCCAATGGTTCCAATCCCAGATTTGGTGTAATCTGTTCTAGAAACTGCACTTGCAGCTTAAACAAAAGACTTGGCAATTTATTAACAATATAGTAATGTTATCAGAGCAAAATGCCCATGATTTTACACCCAATAATCTTTGTTTACCTCCAGTCATTTGAAAGACAAACAGAAATAGTTTGAAACTTTGAGGAAGTCGCTTTTATGTATGAGTTTCTGGTCCATGGTTTTACAATAATTGATAATGGAAGGTCAGGCAGGGAACTTCCAAGCCTTCATGGTGTAATATCAGCCAGACTGTTAGAAAACACCGTCTAAAACTCTAGCACCTCCCTGGAAGATTCCTCTGTGGTTTCCTAGTTACCATTCACGTGAGAACTGAGTCTCTTCCAGACTTGTGAGGACCAATTTCTAGGCACTGGTCTCACCAATGGGCAACCATCTCTGCTATCTATTTAAGCACACTGCCACTGCACGATCAAAACATCTACAGAGCACTTCTTAATGAGAATTGACCTGCAAGAAACAACAGGCCTGTTCATTCCTTTTCTATTCACAAGCTGCTGACCACAGTACTAAGGTTATCTTCAGCTCACAGCGCCAAGCCAAAAATGATTTTACAAAACCTCAGTTGTAAAGATAAAGTCTAGCAATCAGCCCCTTGACAACTCTGCACCAAGAATGTGATACAAAGTACTGGGGATCAGAAACAGATTGCTGGAGAAACTCAGCAGGTCTGGCAGACATATGTAGAGAGAACAGAGTTTTCAAGTCCAGTGATGTTTCTTCAGAATGGTGTATGCCTGGGACTGACGTACAGGGACCAAATGGGTGTCAGGTACAGGAATCAGACAGGTGAACACCTGGGTCTGAGATGTACTGGACCTCCAAATATCATGATGCTATTTGTGGGAGCTTGCTGTGCCCAAAATGTCCATTGGAGTTTCCCAAATTACAACGGGGTTACCATTTAAAAGGGGCTCCAGTGGCTGCCAAATGCATCAGGTCACGAGTGGGCGTTTCAGAAGCCAGGTCACTGGAATCGCAACGTCTCTCTCTGCAGAGCCAGATGCACACGCTGAGTTTCTCCGTTACACTGTTTCCACCTCGGCCATCGATCGTCTGACCAGAAATGGCGGGCCGCGGTTCAGGACGCGTGCGGCTCCATCGGGATGCCCCCTTCAAAGTCTACTCCCCGAACAGGTGCATGTCCAGACTCTCCCCCGGCCGTTCCCGAGGGGTTGGGTAGGGGAGGTGGAGGGGCTCTGCGTTCGTCTGCCAGTCGTATGGTCCCGGGCAGAAGAAGGGGTACACCCTCTCTGAAAAGTTGGCCACAAAGGTGTGGAGGTGCAGGCGCCTCTCTGCGTCGAAGAAGGACAGGCGCCCCTGACCATACCGCAGGTAGACTCCCACAACCGTAAGTTCCGGGCCCAGCTCCACTGGCTGGGGTGGGGGAGACCAATCCACCGCCTGGTACTCTGTCCTGCCCAGGCGGGACAGGCTCCAGTGCCCAGCGTTGGGTACCCCTCTCACCTTGGCCTTCCTGTTGACCGACTGGGTGGCTAGGCCCAGGTCCCAGGCCTCCTTGCGGCCTACCTCCACCTCCCAGTAGTGCTGGCCGGAGGAGAAGCCCCGTGAGGCCAGGACGCAGTGGCTGACCTGGAACCTCTCGGGGTTATCGAGGACCCCTGCCTGGCGAGCTTCACCATCCTGGACGCTGGTCCCTGACTCCGTCAGGACCAGCCAGGGATTCGCTGTGTCCGGGTCCAGTGTCAGAGGGACTGAAGTGGAAGGGGGGGGAGGGGGATGGAGAGAGAGAGAGAAAATATGAAGGAAAATATTAGATACAAATTCACGGCGCACATCTTTTCTTTGTATAAAAACAGAAAACTGACAGAGCAACCATGAAATATCAGAATTAGGCCATTCAGCCCATCGAGTCTGCTCCGTCATTCGATCATGGCTGATATGTTTCTCAATCCCGTTCTACCCAGTTACCCTTGCTCCCCTTCACCAAACAGGCACCTCTCGGATCTCTGTTTTACATACACTCTCAAAGGCCTGGTTTCCACAGCCCTCTGTGGCAACGAGGCTACAGAGAACAGGAAGATCCCACTGTTGGTGCCCAATCTCGAAAGGCCGCTGCTTCCTCCAATCCACATGCCGGAGATTTACAGCACAGGCCTTAACGGTTATTAGAGAGCCTGCTTCTACCAGTCTGCCTCAGAATAGACCCCATCTTGACAACACTGTTGACCAGCTTACACAGGCACGATGGGCTGCATGGCCTGACTCCGTACCATGTGTGATTCTGTGGACCGGCTACTTTTAAAAAACAAAATGCTGTCACCTCTGAACCTCATGTTGATTCTTTTGCAGATCGCCTGCAATTGGTGCCCTTTGGTCATTGACCCTCCTGGAATTCCAGGGCTCTTTTGTAACATTGCCTGCAATTCTGGTCTCCCTGCTACAGGAAGGGCGTTGTGAGACTTGAAAGGGTTTGGAAAAGATTGACAAGGATGTTGCCAGGGTTGGAGGGTCTGAGCTACAGGGAGAGGCTGAACAGGCTGGGGCTGTTTCCCCTGGAGCGTCGGAGGCTGAGGGGTGACCTTTTAGAGGTTTACAAAATGATGAGGGGCATGGACAGGGTAAATAGACAAAGTCTTTTCCCTGGGGTCGGGGAGTCCAGAACTAGAGGGTATAGGTTTAGGGTGAGAGGGGAAAGATATAAAAGAGACCTAAAATGGGAACAGCGGTAGGCCAGTTGTCCCATCAAGCCTGTTCTGCCATTCACTATGATCACTGGCTGATCATCCGACACCGTATCCTGTTCTGCTTACACCCCCATTCCCTCTGATCCCTTCAGCGTTAACTATACCAAACTCCTTCTTAACAACACTCAATGTTTTGGCCTCTGCCACTATCCACAGCTTCCCCAATCTCTGGGTGAAGACTTTTGTCCTCATCTCAGTCCCGAACGGCCAGTCCCTTATCCTTAAACTGGGACCCCGCCCCCCCCCCAGCCCCACCCCGCCTCCCCTCCCCTCCCCGCCCCCTGGTTCTGGGCTGCTCTGGTCATAGGGAACACCTTTCCTGGGTTCACCCTGTCTAGTCCTGGTTGAAGTTTGTTGGTTTCTATGGGAACCCCCTTCAACTTTTCTAGACTTCAACCCCAGGGCATCAATGTGGATCTAACCCCAGGGCATCAATGTGGATCCAACCCCAGGGCATCAATGTGGAGGCAACCCCAGGGCATCAATGTGGATCTAACCCCAGGGCGTCAATGTGGAGCCAACCCCAGGGCATCAATGTGGATCCAATCCCAGGGCATCAATGTGGAGCCAATCCCAGGGCATCAATGTGGATCTAACCCCAGGGCGTCAATGTGGATCTAACCCCAGGGCATCAATGTGGATCTAACCCCAGGGCATCAATGTGGATCCAATCCCAGGGCATCAATGTGGATCTAACCCCAGGACATCAATGTGGATCCAATCCCAGGGCATCAATGTGGATCTAACCCCAGGGCGTCAATGTGGATCTAACCCCAGGGCATCAATGTGGATCCAATCCCAGGGCATCAATGTGGATCTAACCCCAGGGCATCAATGTGGAGCCAACCCCAGGGCGTCAATGTGGATCTAACCCCAGGGCATCAATGTGGAGCCAACCCCAGGGCGTCAATGTGGATCTAACCCCAGGGCATCAATGTGGAGCCAACCCCAGGGCGTCAATGTGGATCTAACCCCAGGGCATCAATGTGGATCCAACCCCAGGGCATCAATGTGGATCCAACCCCAGGGCATCAATGTGGATCCAACCCCAGGGCATCAATGTGGATCCAACCCCAGGGCATCAATGTGGATCCAACCCCAGGGCATCAATGTGGATCCAACCCCAGGGCATCAATGTGGATCCAACCCCAGGGCATCAATGTGGATCCAACCCCAGGGCATCAATGTGGATCCAACCCCAGGGCATCAATGTGGATCCAACCCCAGGGCATCAATGTGGATCCAACCCCAGGGCATCAATGTGGATCCAACCCCAGGGCATCAATGTGGATCTAACCCCAGGACATCAATGTGGATCCAATCCCAGGGCATCAATGTGGATCTAACCCCAGGACATCAATGTGGATCCAATCCCAGGGCATCAATGTGGATCTAACCCCAGGACATCAATGTGGATCCAATCCCAGGGCATCAATGTGGATCTAACCCCAGGACATCAATGTGGATCCAATCCCAGGGCATCAATGTGGATCTAACCCCAGGACATCAATGTGGATCCAATCCCAGGGCATCAATGTGGATCTAACCCCAGGACATCAATGTGGATCCAATCCCAGGGCATCAATGTGGATCTAACCCCAGGACATCAATGTGGATCCAATCCCAGGGCATCAATGTGGATCTAACCCCAGGACATCAATGTGGATCCAATCCCAGGGCATCAATGTGGATCTAACCCCAGGACATCAATGTGGATCCAATCCCAGGGCATCAATGTGGATCTAACCCCAGGACATCAATGTGGATCCAATCCCAGGGCATCAATGTGGATCTAACCCCAGGACATCAATGTGGATCCAATCCCAGGGCATCAATGTGGATCTAACCCCAGGACATCAATGTGGATCCAATCCCAGGGCATCAATGTGGATCTAACCCCAGGGCGTCAATGTGGATCTAACCCCAGGGCATCAATGTGG
>NC_057712.1:136730679-136734711 GCF_004010195.1 Chiloscyllium plagiosum
TATGCTGCTTTCTCCCCACCCCCACCCTCCTCTCATTTATCTCTCCACCCTTCAGGCTCTCTGCCTCTATTCCTGATGAAGGACTTTTGCCCGAAGCGTCGATTTTCCTGCTCCTCGGATGCTGCCTGACCTGCTGTGCTTTTCCAGCACCACTCTGATCTAGGATCTGGTTTCCAGCATCTGCAGTCCTTGTTTTTACCTCCACTTGAAAATAGTCCCAAATGATTTCAGTCTCTCTCCACACGTCAACGCTGCCATCCCAGGAAGCAGTGTGGTAAACTTCTCTTGCACTCCCTCTATAGCCAGAATATCCTTAGACTGAAACTGTGCACGTGCTCTCACACACACACACACACCTCTAATGGACAGCAACCTCCCTGGTCCCTGGTGTGATGAGGCAGCAGTGCTAACCACCAAGCGGCCGTGCTGCCCTGGATCTGTCCTCAAACGTTTTGTTACAGCACCCAGGAGCTCCTTCGGCCCATTGTGTCTCTGCACTGGCCCATCTATTCTAACCCCTGTTGTCCAGCACTCGGTCCCCCCTTGGCCATTGCAGATCATGGTTGAATTTCTTTTCGATTTGTTCTCAGGATGTGGGCATCGCCAGCGAGGGCTGACATCGCTGCCCGTCCCTCACAGACCTTGGGAAGGAGGGATGTGTTAGCACTGGAGGGGGTCCAGAGGGGGATTGACCAGGCCTGGAGAGTCTCAGTCATGAAGGGAGATTGGACAGACTGGACTGCAGCACAGGCTGTTCGGCCCATCTGAGGTGGTCAGAAGCCAGCATCTAACAGGAGCAGAGGAGACCGAGAGGGGCCATGATGGAGATGAACACAATTATGGGAGTAGAGACAGGGTAGAGAGGAACAAGCCTGCCCCTCCTCCCTCCGCCTTGATGGAGGGATTAATGACCGAGGAAGGCAGATTTATGGGGTAAAAGGTTTAGACCACACGAGGAAAATGTTTTTCACCCAGACAATGGTTGGAACAATGAAGGAGGAGTTAGACATGCACCTTGGGGATTCCAAGGTATGGGCCAAGGGCTGGGAGGTGGGATTAGGATTGTGAGGTGCTTGCTCCTGACTGGCACAGATGGGCCAAAGGGCCAGCGCTGCAGACCTGGATGACCATAAGGTGGCTCTGAGACACCTTCTCAAATGGGTTGGACATCCCACTTGGTCATGTCCCAGTGGGCTTTAAACACCAACCACGTGACCAAAGAATTCCCTGCATTGTGGAAAAGGGCCCTTCCGCCCAGACCCACTCCCCCGCCCTAATTCTCTACACTTACCCCTAACCTCCACATCCCTGTACACTAGAGGCAATTTAGCATGGCCAATCCACCCTAAGCTGCACATCTTTGGACTGTGGGAGGAAACCGGAGCACCCGGAGGAAACCCACGCAGCCACGGGTTGCTGTGGGTCTGGAGACACATCGAGGACAGAACCTAGATGGCAGATTTCCTTTCCCAAAACAGGGGGATTTCGTGATTCTTTACTGGGATTTTCTGTTTTAAAAAAAAGAATCTTGTCATTAATCGAATTGAAATGTCCTCCAGTCGCTGTGGTGGGATTAGAACACCTGCTTGCAGAAAGGTGGCCCGGGACTTGGAAATTTCCAGGTCAGTCACACAGCCACCACGCTAGGTGTGTTCCCTGAGGTGAGAAGGGTACAGACCAGAGTCTCTCCTTTGCGAGGTGACCAGCTCTCCCCCTCCCTAACATCACAGCAAAGCAATACGCATGAACCCAGAGCAGATATCTCCCCCCCTCCCTGTGCCTCACTCACTCAGTTCGAACAGATTCCACCACTCACCTGCATAACTCTGAATCCTACTCCATTCTGCAAGACAGAATTTAAAACAATTAAATAAAATCAACATCGCCCTGGGTCACTTACAGCCGTTCTAAAGCCAGCTGCGCAACAAGGTGGATTTATCAGAAACGTGAACAAATCTTACCTGCCTCACTAACACGGAACTGAGCCCGAGGAAGAAAGTCTGCAAACATTGACAAAGAGAAAAAGAAAGTGTTAATGAGCTCTGTTGTGATGAGCAGTCAGCCAGATACCAACTTCAGGCGGCATGTTTCAGACCAGCCGGACAAGGTCAGAGGTCACACCAGCTTGCAGCCCAACAGGTTTATTTAAAATCACAAGCTGCTCCTTCGTTCTGAGAAAATAGATTTACAAATTTGGAGTCTCATTCCTTCAAATGTCAGTGATTGTTCAAAAATCTGAACCAACATTGAAATCTTTTTCTCATTTTTAAAATTTCACTCTCTTACTCATCTCTCTTAATGTTACTCTTTCCATTTATTTTGTGTTCTGTACATAATTAGGTATTGAATTACATATTTCAGCTCCCATCAGATTGAGCTCCTGTATGTACCTCACTGGTGATTTCCCTGTCTGGCTGTTGCTTGTATTTCACAAGCTATCACTACTTGCTGTCAAAACTCCCTCCAAACAGTCACCGCCTGCACCGAAGCCCTTTCAAAGTCTGTGACAGCTAAAAGGACAGTGAACAGCAAATACTGTCACTGGTGGCTCTCAGCTGTTTGTCAGGACAGTGTAGAGAGAGCTTTACTCTCCATCTAACCCCATGCTGTCCCTGTCCTGGGAGTGTTTGATGGGGACAGTGTAGAGGAGCTTTACCCTCTATCTAACCTCATGCTGTCCCTGTCCTGGGAGTGTTTGATCGGGGACAGTATAGAGGGAGCTTTACTCTGTATCTAACCCCGTGCTGTCCCTGTCCTGGGAGTGTTTGATGGGGACAGTGTAGAGGAGCTTTACTCTCTATCTAACCTCATGCTGTCCCTGTCCTGGGAGTGTTTGATGGGGGACAGTGTAGAGGGAGCTTTACTCTGTATTGAACCCCATGCTGTCCCTGTCCTGGGAGTGTTTGATGGGGTCAGTGTAGAGGGAGCTTTACTCTGTATCTATCCCTGTGCTGTCCCTGTCCTGGGTGTGTTTGGTAGAGGGACATTTCAAAGTGTACAGCTGGCTTTACTCCATTCCTACCCCGGTACTCTACCTGTCTTAGGCATGTTAGATGGGGACAGGGGACAGGACAGTGTACTGTCAGTGTAAAAGATTATATGGAGCTTTACTCTGTGTGTACACGTCCTGTATGTGCTCCATGCTAACCCTGGGTGTCTGAAATGGGAAAATATTCCATATGCTGCACCAACACCCCCTCACCGAATGAGCGACCAATTTGCAGACAGGAACTCTGTTAGAGAAGCCCAGCGTTAAGCTGGGAAAGTCGCACTAACTGACCATTCACACGCCCAGTCGCCACCTCTTTGACATTGTTGAGAGAGTTGTGGATGATGCAGGTCACAGCTGATGGAATGTCTCCAGTTGCCTGATACTGGACCTTCACATCGTACAGCTGCTGCTTGCCTCTGCCCCTGGCCACTGTTGACTGAGGTAGCAGGTTCCTCCCATCGCTGTCCTTCCAGACGACGTCAGGCTCGGGGAACCAGCCCTCGGACTGGCAGGTGTACTCGAAGCTGTTGGTGCTAAGCTGCCTTATCGATAAACTCGGTTTGGTCCCAACAGCTGATAAAAGAAGAACACAGTTGACTCAGTCCAAACCTCCTCAAAATATCTCAAGGAGATCGAGTAGACCCTCACCTCTCCATTTTATTCAGAAGCTGTGTTGCAGATGTGATTCGATTGGTCCACTATTAGGCTTTAAACAAAACATACTTTCTTCTTCCAATGCAGTTCAAAGATAGACAAGGACTGGCATAACTTTATGTATATTTCAATACCAGCTAACATATTATTTAATGACACATTCTCCTATAACACGTGTCCCGTCAATGCGATTTGGCTGTAATGTGATTGGTGAATTGTTTGTTTTTTAAAAAAATGCAACCTCCTGTTGGTTTTTCTGCAGTTCCATCCCCGGTTACCTTCAGTCCACTCAAGGTGTTTACTTCTGTAAGCTCCTGTGGCTCTGTACACTCCCTCATTGGGAAATCACCTCCACGTTCCCACAAACTGCTCCAGATCAGACCATT
>NC_057712.1:136735211-136741622 GCF_004010195.1 Chiloscyllium plagiosum
ACTCCCCTCAGACTCCCCTCCGAGGGACTGCCCTCCGAGGGGCTCTGTGTTGGGTCTGTCCTGAGGCCCTCTGCCCTGGGACGTGCTGAGGGTGTCTTGGTACACGATAGAAAATGGTGATTGACCCAAAGGGAAGGATAGCTCTCACCTGGACGGGGAGGAAGAGAATCTCCGGCATTTCCGAATATCGCTGACCCACACTGGAATCCTGCAGCACCTGGTTCCCATGGTCCCAGCAGGCGCCATCCAAATACAGGCCCAAAAGGAAAGCCCCACTGTCAGGGGGCGCAGGGTCGTGGGTACGGGCACGCTCAGGGTCAGGGTCAGGGTCAGGGTCAGGGTGCTGTGAAAAAGCCACATCAAAGGGAATCAGACAGCAGTGCAAGACCCGCATCACTCTTCCCAGTAACCCCTGACCTTTACCCTGGGTAAACACCCTCACCCTGCCCAGTAACCCCTGACCCCTACCCTGGGTAAACATCTTCACTCTGCCCAGTAACCCCTGACCCCTACCCTGGGTAAACACCCTCACTCTGCCCAGTAACCCCTGACCCATACCCTGGGTAAACACCCTCACCCTCCCCAGTAATCCCCGACCCCTACCCTGGGTAAACACCCTCACCCTCCGCAGTAACCCCTGACCCATACCCTGGTAAAACATCCTCACTCTGCCCAGTAACCCCTGACCCTTATCCTGGGTAAACACCCTCACCATGCCCAGTAACCCTTGACCCTTACCCTGGGTAAACATCCTCACCCTGCCCAGTAACCCCTGACCTTTACCCTGGGTAAACACCCTCACCCTGCCCAGTAACCCCTGACACTTACACTGGGTAAAGACCCTCTTCCTGCCCAGTAACACCTGATCCCTACCCTGGGTAAACACCGTCACCCTCACCCTATCTAGTAACCCCTGATCCCTACCCTGGGTAAACACCCTAATCCTGCCCAATAAACCCCTGACTCCTACCCTGGGTAAACACCCTCACCCTGTCTAGTAACCCCTGACCCCTACCCTGGGTAAACATCCTCATCCTGCCCAGTAACCCCTGACCCCTACACTGGGTAAACACCCTCACCCTGCCCAGTAACCCCTGACCCTTAACCTGGGTAAACACCCTCACCCTGCTCAGTAACCCCTGAACCCTACCCTGGGTAAACATCCTCACCCTGCCCAGTAACCCCTGACCCCTACCCTGGGTAAACATCCTCACCCTGCCCAGTAACCCCTGATTCCTACCCTGGGTAAACTCCCTCACCCAGCCCAGTAACCCCTGATCCCTACCCTGGGTAAACACCCTCACCCTGCCCAGAAACCCCTGAATCCTACCCTGGGTAAACATCCTCACCCAGCCCAGTAACCCTGATCCCTACCCTGGGTAAACACCCTCACTCTGCCCAGAAACCCCTGAGCCCTACCCTGGGTAAACATCCTCACCCTGCCCAGTAACCCCTGATCCCTACCCTGGGTAAACACCCTCACCCTGCCCAGTAACCCCTGATCCCCACCCTGGGTAAACACCCTCATCCTGCCCAATAAACCCCTGATCCATACCCTGGGTAAACACCCTCACCCTGCCCAGTAACCCCTGAAACCTACCCTGGGTAAACATCCTCACCCTGCCCAGTAATCCTTGACCCCTGCCCTGGGTAAACACCCTCATCCTGCCCAGTAACCTCTGATCCTGACCCTGGGTAAACACCCTCACCCTGCCCAGTAACCCCTGACCCATACCCTGGGTAAACACCCTCACCCTGCACAGTAACCCCTGACCCATACCCTGGGTAAACATCCTCACCCTGCCCAGTAACCCCTGAAACCTACACTGGGTAAACACCCTCACCCTGCCCAGTAACCCCTGACGCCTTCCCTGGGTAAACATCCTCATCCTGCCCAGTAACCCCTATTTCCTACCCAGGGTAAACATCCTCACCCTGCCCAGTAACCCCTGATCCCTACCCTGGGTAAACACCCTCATCCTGCCCAATAAACCCTTGACCCCTACCCTGGGTAAACACCCTCACCCTGCATAGTAACTCCTGACCCCTTCCCTGGGTAAACATCCTCATCCTGCCCAGTAACCCCTATTTCCTACCCTGGGTAAACATCCTCACCCTGCCCAGTAACCCCTGATCCCTACCCTGGGTAAACACCCTCATCCTGCCCATTAAACCCCTGACCCCTACCCTGGGTAAACACCCTCACCCTGCCCAGTAACTCCTGATCCCTACTCTGGGTAAATACCCTCACCCTGCCCAATAACCCCTGATCCCTACCCTGGGTAAATACCCTCATCCTGCCCAATAAACCCCTGACCCCTACCCTGGGCAAACATTCTCACCCTGAAGGACTCTGTATGGTCCCTGTGTCTGTCCCCTGGGTTCACCCTCCGCCTCCCCCCCTTCCACCCCCCAGGACACTGTATACACCCCGTGTCTGTCCCCAGGGTTCACTCTCTTCCCAAGGACACTGTATACTCCCCGTGTCTGTCCCCTGGGTTCACTCACCCCCCCCACCCCAGGGCACTGTATACTCCCCGTGTCTGTCCCCAGGGCTCACTCTCCCCCCAGGACACTGTATACTCCCCGTGTCTGTCCCCTGGACTCACCCTCCCCTCAGGACACTGTATACTCCCCGTGTCTGTCCCCTGGTTTACTCTCTCCCCAGGACACTGTATACTCCCCGTGTCTGTCCTCTGGGTTCACTCTCCCCCCCAGGACACTGTATACTCCCCGTGTCTGTCCCCCGGGTTCACTCTCCCCCCAGGACACTGTATACTCCCCGTGTCTGTCCCCTGGGCTCACTCTCCCCCCAGGACACTGTATACTCCCCGTGTCTGTCCCCAGGGCTCACTCTCCCCCCAGGACACTGTATACTCCCCGTGTCTGTCCCCAGGGCTCACTCTCCCCCCAGGACACTGTATACTCCCCGTGTCTGTCCCCAGGGCTCACTCTCCCCCCAGGACACTGTATACTCCCCGTGTCTGTCCCCAGGGCTCACTCTCCCCCCAGGACACTGTATACTCCCCGTGTCTGTCCCCAGGGCTCACTCTCCCCCCAGGACACTGTATACTCCCCGTGTCTGTCCCCAGGGCTCACTCTCCCCCCAGGACACTGTATACTCCCCGGCAGTGTATCCCCTTCCCCGGGTGCAGTATATCCCCTTCCCCGGGTGCAGTATACTCCCCGTGTCTGCCCCTGGGTTCACTCTCCCCCCAGGACACTGTATACTCCCCGTGTCTGTCCCCAGGGTTCACTCTCTCCCCAGGACACTGTATACTCCCTGTGTCTGTCCCCGGGTTCACTCTCCCCCCAGGACACTGTATACTCCCCGTGTCTGTCCCCAGGGTTCACTCTCCCCCAGGACACTGTATACTCCCCGTGTCTGTCCCCTGGGTTCACTCTCCCCCCAGGACACTATATACTCCCCGTCTGTCCCCTGGTTCACTCTCTCCCCAAGGACACTGTGTTCTCCCCGTGTCAGTCCCCAGGGTTCACTCTCTCCCCAGGACACTGTATACTCCCCGTGTCTGACCCCAGGGTTCACTCTCCCCCAGGACACTGTATATTCCCCGTGTCTGTCCCTGGGTTCACTCTCCCCCCAGGACACTATATACTCCCCGTCTGTCCCCTGGTTCACTCTCTCCCCAAGGACACTGTATACTCCCCGTGTCAGTCCCCAGGGTTCACTCTCCCCCCCAGGACACTGTATACTCCACGTGTCTGTCCCCTGGTTCACTCTCCCCCAGGACACTGTATACTCCCCGTGTCTGACCCCAGGGTTCACTCTCTCCCAGGACACTGTATACACCCCATGTCTGTCCCCAGGGTTCACTCTACCCCCGAGGACACTGTATACTCCCCGTAACTGACTCCTGGGTTCACTGTCCACCCCAGGACACTGTATACTCCCCGTGTCTGTCCCCTGGACTCACCCTCCCCCCAGGACACTGTATACTCCCCGTGTCTGTCCCCGTGTTCACTCTCCCCCCAGGACACTGTATACTCCCCGTGTCTGTCCCCAGGGTTCACTCTCTCCCTAGGACACTGTATACTCCCCCCATTTTAAAGAGGTCAGAAAGTCATTTAAAACTGTGATCTCTGTGTATCAATTCTACAAAAGCTTGTTATTATTCTCATCTAGCAACCAAACAGAATCCCTTGGGTGTGAATGAGTTAAGAGTTGACACTGCTGAGTTAATGCCAAACCGGGAAAAGAGAGAAAGGTCAATAGTTTCGTTTTGACTTCAGAACAGAAGGTTAAAGGTCTCAGTTCAGGGGTGAGAACAGTTTTCTCCTTGCGAGAAATTGATATTTTCAGTTCAATTCAGGATAACCAGAGACCCGAGCCAGAGGGCTGCAGTTTCTGGAACTTCTCAACCGGGAGAGTTTGGATCAAAGTCAGTTGTTGGAACTGGAAAGATTGAAACGATCCGAATTGTGAAAGGTTCATTCCAGCAGATTTGGGAAGGAGTCATGAATCTGTCTCAGCATTCCAAGGATAAGGGAGAGTCGGTAAAATAAAAACTGACAGAGTTGACCTTTTAGTGAATATCTGTAACCGTGCTGTGGAACAGATTGAATCTGTTTTCTTATTTGCACAAAGACCTTTCTGACTGCGGATATATACTATATATAAAATACACAGCTTTGGTTGTTTCTTTTCCTTTCTTGTGTCAACATAGACTCCCTTTGTAAAAGAACATCAGCAGCCTCGTGTGAATATGTTTCAGTGACTAACCTGCATGGTAACCCCATCTACAAATATTCCACCTCGAATCCAGGTTTCATTCCAGGATTGGACTGTCCTTGGTGACCGTCAGCTGGAACCAGAACATCATTCAAACTGACGGGGATTTTGTTCCTGCAGATGGAATAAGTGTGACACAGACTTGCAGGAAGTGACTGAGGGAACAGAGTGTCAGGAATAAAATCCATTTTCATTTTATTCACGTTTCTTACATTCTCATTATTCAAGCACTGTATCATTTTTCAAACGAGAATTACATTGTACCAAAATATAGCTGACATAGTTTAAAAGATTCTGACAGGATTGATCAGGTGCAATGATTTTTTTTATCAAAAGTTATTGCCTCAGTATAATCATTAACATGTCCAATTGGAGGATAGACTTGAAGCTAAAATCCCATTCCTGGAGAGTGGACAGGTCAGGGGTCACTTTACAATTCTCTCCTGTTAATGTCTCAAGGATTGTGTGGGTCATTCAGCTGGTGAGCCTGCCCCTTTCCTCAAGTATGGTCAAGTATGTGTCTGAGTGTGAGAGGGTGTGTGCATGGGTGTTTGTTTGGAGGAAATCCCCAGGGTTCACTCTTCCCCCCCCCCCCCCCCAGGACACTGTATACTCCCCGTGTCTGACCCCTGGGTTCACCCTCTCCCCACCAGTAGTCTCCTGATCCTTCCCCATGTTGACCCTCGTCTCTCGGCTTTTCCCAAATATCCACCTTGAAGGCTTGCAGCCAGATGTTGGATTTGTGTTTGCGGACGCTGAAGAACTCTGTGGTTAGCTTGGTGAAAGGCTGGACGTGGAACTCGAAGGTGACATTATCCACGGAGAGGCTGTTTTTGCGAGCGTGCTTCTGTAACAGAGCTGTCAGGAGTCCTGCAGTGGAACATGGGACTCTGTTACAAACCAGCGCCTTCTGAACAACAGGATTAACCACATCTTCAGCAGCACTATCCCCTCCCAGGGGAGCTCAAATCCACAAGTCCCGGTGGGAAACTTCATCAGGGAGTCAATCAGATTTTACCATCAGTTATCATCTGACTGAGTGTGCAGGGAAAATCCAGGTGGGCAGCTATGGAGAGTGAAAGGCAGAGGGGGGCCTGTCGGCAGATCCAGTCACTCCCGCCGTTTCATTGGGGAACAGGGCTTCATCACCAAGGGGCCGGAACATGCCCTCACCACCCAACTCCCAGGGAAGCAGTACCGGTGCTCAGTCTGTGAGGGACCAGTACAGGCGCTCAGTCTGTGAGGGATCAGTACAGGGGCTCAGTCTGTGAGGGACCAGTACAGGCGCTCAGTCTGTGAGGGATCAGTACAGACACTCACTCTGTGAGGGACCAGTACAGGCGCTCAGTCTGTGAGGGATCAGTACAGACACTCACTCTGTGAGGGACCAGTACAGGTGTTCACTCTGTGAGGCTGAAACTTTATTGCTGGAACAGCACAGCAGGTCAGGCAGCATCTAGGGAACAGAAGATTCGACGTTTCGGGCACATGCCCTTCTTCAGGAATGAGCAGAGAGTGTTCAGCAGGAGAAGATAAAAGGTAGGGAGGAGGGACTTGGAGGAGGGGCGTTGGAAATGTGATAGGTGGAAAGAGGTCAAGGTGAGGGTGATAGGTCGGAGCAGGGTGGAGGCGGAGAGGTCAAGAAAAAGACTGCAGGTCAG
>NC_057712.1:136743315-136747904 GCF_004010195.1 Chiloscyllium plagiosum
CTGTGAGGGACCAGTACAGACGCTCAGTCTGTGAGGGAACAGTACAGGTGATCAGTCTGTGAGGGGCCAGTACAGATGCTCAGTCTGTGAGGGAACAGTACAGATGCTCAGTCTGTGAGGGAACAGTACAGATGCTCAGTCTGTGAGGGAACAGTACAGATGCTCAGTCTGTGAGGGAACAGTACAGATGCTCAGTCTGTGAGGGAACAGTACAGATGCTCAGTCTGTGAGGGAACAGTACAGATGCTCAGTCTGTGAGGGAACAGTACAGATGCTCAGTCTGTGAGGGAACAGTACAGATGCTCAGTCTGTGAGGGAACAGTACAGATGCTCAGTCTGTGAGGGAACAGTACAGATGCTCAGTCTGTGAGGGAACAGTACAGATGCTCAGTCTGTGAGGGAACAGTACAGATGCTCAGTCTGTGAGGGAACAGTACAGATGCTCAGTCTGTGAGGGAACAGTACAGATGCTCAGTCTGTGAGGGAACAGTACAGATGCTCAGTCTGTGAGGGAACAGTACAGATGCTCAGTCTGTGAGGGAACAGTACAGATGCTCAGTCTGTGAGGGAACAGTACAGATGCTCAGTCTGTGAGGGAACAGTACAGATGCTCAGTCTGTGAGGGAACAGTACAGATGCTCAGTCTGTGAGGGAACAGTACATGTGATCAGTCTTTGAGGGACCAGTACAGGTGCTCAGTCTGTGAGGGACCAGTACAGACGCTCAGTCTGTGAGGGAACAGTACAGATGCTCAGTCTGTGAGGGAACAGTACAGATGCTCAGTCTGTGAGGGAACAGTACAGATGCTCAGTCTGTGAGGGAACAGTACAGATGCTCAGTCTGTGAGGGAACAGTACAGATGCTCAGTCTGTGAGGGAACAGTACAGATGCTCAGTCTGTGAGGGAACAGTACAGATGCTCAGTCTGTGAGGGAACAGTACAGATGCTCAGTCTGTGAGGGAACAGTACAGGTGATCAGTCAGTGAGGGATCAGTACAGGCGCTCAGTCTGTGAGGGAACAGTAAAGGTGATCAGTCTGTGAGGGGCCAGTACAGGCGCTCAGTCTGTGAGGGACCAGTACAGACGCTCAGTCTGTGAGGGAACAGTACAGGTGATCAGTCTGTGAGGGGCCAGTACAGGTGCTCAGTCAGTGAGGGATCAGTACAGACGCTCAGTCTGTGAGGGAACAGTACAGGTGATCAGTCTGTGAGGGGCCAGTACAGATGCTCAGTCTGTGAGGGAACAGTACAGGCGATCAGTCTGTGAGGGGCCAGTACAGGCGCTCAGTCTGTGAGGGACCAGTACAGACGCTCAGTCTGTGAGGGAACAGTACAGGTGATCAGACTGTGAGGGACCAGTACAGGTGCTCAGTCTGTGAGGGACCAGTACAGGTGCTCAGTCTGTGAGGGATCAGTACAGGGGCTCAGTCTGTGAGGGAACAGTACATGTGATCAGTCTTTGAGGGACCAGTACAGGTGCTCAGTCTGTGAGGGACCAGTACAGGTGATCAGACTGTGAGGGACCAGTACAGACGCTCAGTCTGTGAGGGATCAGTACAGGTGCTCAGTCTGTGAGGGACCAGTACAGGTGCTCAGTCTGTGAGGGAACAGTACAGGTGATCAGACTGTGAGGGACCAGTACAGACGCTCAGTCTGTGAGGGAACAGTACAGATGCTCAGTCTGTGAGGGAACAGTACAGGTGATCAGACTGTGAGGGACCAGTACAGGTGCTCAGTCAGTGAGGGATCAGTACAGGTGCTCAGTCTGTGAGTGATCAGTACAGGGGCTCAGTCAGTGAGGGACCAGTACAGGCGCTCAGTCTGTGAGGGACCAGTACAGGTGATCAGACTGTGAGGGACCAGTACGGGTGCTCAGTCAGTGAGGGATCAGTACAGGTGCTCAGTCTGTGAGGGATCAGTACAGGGGCTCAGTCTGTGAGGGACCAGTACAGGGGCTCAGTCTGTGAGGGATCAGTACAGGCCCTTGGTAACCTACCTTGTGGGAAGAAGAATGCAGATAGCCAGAAGGAATACGGTTCTGGGCGGTCGATCTCCTGAAGCTCACTCGCCTTTTTCGAGGGTAATTTCAGAGTTTTCCCAGAGGAGATCCTGTTGAGCATTAAGATGAGGATGCGGTTAAATGCAGGATGTGCCCTGTATCCTTAGGTTACGAAGTAGCCACCAGAGCAAATGAGATTTACATTTGAGAGTGGAGAAAGTTGGATCAGATTTGGGAGAGAAACCAGGAGATCAGGGAGATGGGGATCGGACAGTGGGGTAATCACTGGGGATCTGGGGGATGGGGATCTGGTAGTGGAGTGATCACTGGGGATCTGGGGGATGGGGATCTGGTAGTGGAGTGATCACTGGGGATCTGGGGGATGGAGATCTGGTAGTGGAGTGATCACTGGGGATCTAGGGGATGGGGATCTGGTAGTGAAGTGATCACTGGGGATCCGGGAGATGGGGATCTGGTAGTGGAGTGATCACTGGGGATCTGGGGGATGGGGATCTGGTAGTGAAGTGATCACTGGGGATCTGGGGGATGGGGACCTAGTCGTGGAGTGATCACTGGGGATCCGGGGGATGGGGATCTGGTCGTGGAGTGATCACTGGGGATCCGGGGGATGGGGATCTGGTCGTGGAGTGATCACTGGGGATCTGGCTGCGTGTACCTTTTCTGAGCAGTTGCAGTAAATTGCCTTGACCAGGTCCTGAAGAAATTCACCCGCTCAGCCAGGTCATCAATCCAGGAGGCCAGGGGTTTGCAGGATTCATAGGAATGTTGCTGCATGGGAAGAGAACGGAATTCACACCCAAACGGGAAGCATTACTCAAAACAAATACCCCCCTTCATATCCTATCAATGTTTGTGTTGTCGTCTCCCTTCAGTGGGGAAGCTGTCCATTGCCACCATCCGGGCCAAACCCTTCCGTTAACTCAACCAAACTCCCAGAAAAGCTTCCCCCAGCTCGGAATCTGTCAAACCATGAGTGTCACAGTACTCCCCAAATTCCACTATTTAAAGAGAAAATAACAATTTTAATTTTTAACTCCAAAACAGAACATTAAACAACAACTATTTCCGACTCCATGCCTCCCTCTTTGCAAGGCCTTGTTATCTCCCTCCCACTCCCTAACAATCTGCCAATCCAGTAAAGCCCCTGCTACATTTACAGCGAATCAATTTCCGAAACCATCTCGGGTGTCGATCCTCCTCTGTTTGGAGAGTCCCCTGGGATCGTCTATGGTCACCTACTACAAAGATGTTCCATATGATAAAGGTACCTTTGGTAGAGAGTGTTTTCAATAGCAGTTTCTCTCTCTCTCTCTTTCCCGAGATGGACCTCTCTCGCTGGCTAACTCTCAAAACGCCGGGTTTTTTCATACCCCAATCATCGGATCGTTTCATTGGTTCAATGTTGTTACAACAGTAAAATTCAAATTCGATTGGGTTTTTCTATCCTGGGGCATAATTTAAACTGATTGGTGAAATTTAAAGTGTTGTGGAAACAGCTGAATGTTCCATATTTTCAGCTTTGCAGTGTACTCTGAGACTGTTAGTCAGTCACACGACAGGTGCCTGCAACATCTCAGCATAAAACAGTTTTCAGGGTACAGCACACACCTTCAATTTCATAACTCATTGGGTGCACACCAACTCATTGGGTACACACCTATCCCTGTAACACTCATTTCCCATGGCTAACCCACACATCTGGGCAGGAAACTGGAGCATCCAGAGGAAATCCATGCAGACACAGGGAGAACATGCAAACTCTACACAGACAGTCACCCACGGCTGGAATCGAACCTGGGTTTTTCATACAGTAAGATAGCAGTGCTAACAACAGAACCAGCAGGTACATACCTGTGTGGCACACACTCCTACACAGTTGACATGTCCTGAGGTACACGTTATGATTCCAAGCCTGTTGAAATCTGGGCTAGACTTTCTGTAATGTCCATTAGAGTCCAGCAGATTCTCATCGCTGGGCAAAGAATGGGCAGCATTGTACCACCATTCCATCTCATTCAGGGAGCCATATAGTCTTCAGCCAAGGCCAGCAAGGGAAGGCCTCATCCTCCAGGAACCAAGCTTCGGAGGCAACAGGCTCCCTGAACAGATTGGAATATGAGAGCACTCGAGAAAAACTGCATCATGGCAGCTGTAGGTGGTGAAGATGGAGTGTGGCTAGTGATCGCAGTGATGGAAGTACCCTTTACTCCATGGTACAGTGGGACTCTGACTGGCATGTGTGGACAGGCACCAGGAGGACACCACTGAGGGTCCTGACTTCACCACAGATCCCATCACCAGGGAAACACAGGGATAGAACATAGAACCTAGAACATAGAACAGTACAGCACAGAACAGGCCCTTCAGCCCACGATGTTGTGCCAACCATTGATCCTCATGTATGCACCCTCAAATTTCTGTGACCATATGCATGTCCAGCAGTCTCTTAAATGTCCCCAATGACCTTGCTTCCACAACTGCTGTTGGCAACGCATTCCATGGTCTCACAACTCTGTGTAAAGAACCCGCCTCTGACATACCCTCTATACTTTCCTCCAACCAGCTTAAAA
>NC_057712.1:136748080-136751086 GCF_004010195.1 Chiloscyllium plagiosum
ATTTTAAGGGATCTATGTACCTGTACACCAAGATCCCTCTGTTCCTCCACACTGCCAAGAATCTTATCCTTAATCCTGTACTCAGCTTTCAAATTCGACCTTCCAAACTGCATCACCTCGCATTTATCCAGGTTGAACTCCATGTGCCACCTCTCAGCCCATCTCTGCATCCTGTCAATGTCCCGCTGCAGCCTACAACAGTCCTCTATACTGTCAACGACACCTCCAACCTTTGTGTCGTCTGCAAACTTGCTGACCCATCCTTCAATCCCCTCATCCAAGTCATTAATAAAAATTACTAACCCTTATAAAAATTACAAAGGGACGTGGCGGTGTGATCTGGCACAGACCGCAGTGGTAACAGCCCTAACACTTTTGTGAGTTGACCATTTCGAGATCCTCTGCAGGTCCCCATTGGCGTCGTGGTAGGAGCTGGTCACATTCCAGTTCAATCCAGCTGGCACCTTGATGGGCACCTGCCCATTCGGGCCAGTGACAATGTCCCTGAACATCCTCAGTCTTGGACCCCTCAGTGATGCAGAGGAAATGATTGATTTTGGTCCTCCTGTCCACCAGGGGGGGACACCTCCAGCTGCTGCTAGGCGCGTGTGTGGGTGGGTGGGGGGGGTTGTCGCTGGTCCACATCTTGCTGGTCTTTCCTATCTCTACACCTTCACTGCTTTGTAACATCCCAATGAGAACCCCTGCAGTGGACTGGATCCATCAATCATGGATGGAAATGTGTTGCTGGAAAAGCGCAGCAGGTCAGGCAGCATCTAGGGAACAGGAGAATCGACGTTTCGGGCATTAGCCCTTCTTCAGGAAGAAGGGCTAATGCCCGAAACGTCGATTCTCCTGTTCCCTAGATGCTGCCTGACCTGCTGCGCTTTTCCAGCAACACGTTTCCATCTCTGATCTCCAGCATCTGCAGACCTCACTTTCTCCTCATGGATCCATCAGTCAGACTGGGTCAGGACAGCTCCTCAGTGATGGGAACAGTCAATATTCCCATGCCTCCCAAAGGATGGCCTGGCATGCTCCTCGATACACTGGGACATGGAGCATGGAGCACTCCAACAAGGGAGAAGCTGCCAGTTTAACTTGGACAGTGGAGACCATGCCAATAATGTCGCAGGGTGAGCGTATGACAGTGCGAGTCCTGTCCGAACACTGAGCCCTTCTCTTCCCAGCCCCATTAAAGACATCGCTGTGTAAAAGCAGCCCAAGGTATGAGGGAATGACTCGGTGTGCCTGTGCAGCCAGTCGGTTCTCCCAGGGTTTTTGTGACCGGTGGGGGGGGGGGGGGGAGGGTGGGGGGGGGGGGCGGTGCTACTTTGATCATCGCCTGGACTTTGTGCTGCTTCACTGAGGCTTGTTTGATTTATTCACAGGATGAAGGTGCCACTGGCTGGGCCAGCGTTTATTGCCCATCACTAATTGCCCAGGAGGGCAGCGACGGGTCAGCCCCATCGCTGTGGGTCTGGAGACGAGGAAAGGTTAGCAGATTCCCACCCTAAAGGACATTAGTGAATCTGATGGGTTTTTCCTTCGACTCTTAATTCCAGATTTTAAAATTAAATTGAATTCAAATTCCACCATCAGCCAGGGCAGGAATTGAGCCAAGGTCCGCGGGTTGGAACAGTCCAGTGATAATACCACAGGCCACCAGCTCCTGGGTGAGTAAGGCATCCCCTGGACTCGGATACCCCTGACTGTACAGAGTACCCCAGACGAACAGCCCTAGCCTTGGTTGAAAGTTACTCCCAGTGACTGTGCGCTCTGACGCTGGGGCCTGGTGTTGAAGGTGGAGAGCACAAGGAGCCACCAGTGAGTCTGGGAGAATGGGAAACCGCCTGTCGATGAAGTGAGATGGTGTGTGATTGTGATTCATGTTGTTGTATGTGAATCCATGCAAGGAGACCACCCATCGCTCACTCACTGGAATCCTGGCTCACCCTTTCACCTTCAGTGGGAACATCAGAGCGTTGAGGTTTAACGTCAAGGAGCTAGTCCCTGGCTAACTTTCTCACCATCACCCTTGCTATTCAGTCCTTGGAAGATTAGATTACATTACATTACAGTGTGGAAACAGGCCCTTCGGCCCAACAAGTCCACACCGACCCACTGAAGCGTAACCCACCCATACCCCTACATTTACCCCTTTACCTAACACTACGGGCAATTTAGCATGGCCAATTCACCTGACCTGCATATCTTTGGACTGTGGGAGGAAACCGGAGCACCCGGAGAAAACCCACGCAGACACGGGGAGAATGTGCAAACTCCACACAGTCAGTCGCCTGAGGCGGGAATTGAACCCGGGTCTCTGGCGCTGTGGCTCAAACATTTTGAAAAGACAGACAGAATTCTAAGTGGAGCATGTGAAGGTGCAAGGTAACAGCAGGAGATGAGTGAGAAAGGAACAGGAAGTCAGATGAGTCTGGCAGTAAATGAGGAATGACGAGAATTCGGAAGCACTGGTGGGTGTTGTGGATAGAATTACAGAGTGGCTGCAGTACACAAGGAGGTCACTGTGTGCTGTCATGTCCTCATGTCTCTCTGTACTGAGCTGCAGGACATTCCTGCTGTGGCCCTACTATCTTTGGAAGATGATCCAGCTCCCCCCTCTGACAGTGTTGTTGAGCATTCTCTCAGACAGCGAGCTGCAGATGCTGACGGATCCTTCCAGCCGGCTCTGCTATTCATGGCCGATTGGATTGCAAACGCAAATCCACATGGCTGTCTGTCACCCTTCCTTTGTCACCCAGAATCTCTCGCGATCTGCCTGAAAACTGGTCAGCATCTGTGCCCCACATCTCCATGACCCTCAGACTCTGCTTCCAATGTCAGTTCAGGATGACCGTCTGAGAGAGAGAAAAAAATCACTCTCTTTATCTTAAACATACTTATTTCTGACTTCTCCCATATCTATATCTACATCTATATCTACATAAATATCCTGTCAGGATTATAGGCTTCAGTCAAGTTCAATCCTGGTCTGTCCAA
>NC_057712.1:136751586-136758787 GCF_004010195.1 Chiloscyllium plagiosum
TTGGTCAGCATGGACAAGGGGGAGTGAAGGGTCTGTTTGTGTGTCCTATGACTCTATGTTTCCAAGGTGGTTAGTGAGGTTGTCTGTGTGAACCCACTAACACCTCTAGGATGGTGAGAATCACAATGACATTGTCATGGTGGGTCCAGAGTAAGAGCTGGTTTTCTGGGATTTGGTGAGGGTCAGGCACTGGGGAAACTTGGGACACTCAACACAATCTGAAAGGCAATCTCTCTCACTGTACCATCACCTGCTTCTCAGCTCCAGTAACCATGGGAACTGACACCAGAATCATTTACTAAATTATACTTTGTAATGTCTCTGCACATGTGAGGCTGTGAGTAATGTTTTTGTGAGGATAGATATTACTGCTTATGGTTCGTCTCCGAGACAGGTTGTGATTCTGGGTGACAGACAGTTAGAGAGGAACACCGTGAGTGAGTGTCTGACCGGGTAAACCACCTCATTCAGGCTGCTCATGGCCAGCCTTGTTTCAACAAGGAATTAGGAAAACACGGGCCAAAAAATATCATTGACAGATAGAATCCAAGAAAACGCTGAGGCTTTTTATGTGTATACGGATTACCGGGGAAAGAATGGGACCCATTCGAGATTAAAGCAGTAAACTGTGCAAGCAGCCGGTGCAGGTCAATGGCATTAGTGTAGTTTGGTGTTTGTTGGTTAGTACAGAAGTGGTGGGCTGAAGGGACTCAACATGGAGTTATCACATGTGGTCTGACACTACTGTTCCCCATGGGACCCATCACAGGCTCACCGTGCTCCGAGTCAGCTACACAATTGAAAGTACCGCTCTGTCCCATTTCATCTTCCCAGGATAGACAGGAAAAGGCTAGGATCGAGAGAAGCAACACATCTATCTCCACAACATTCAGCTCACTCACTGCCAGGGGGTAGCACTGCATCATACCCAGGACCGGGATTGGGACTGGGACCAGGACTGGGATCAGGACCAGCACTGGGACTGGGATAGGAATTGGGACTGGGACCAGGATTGGGATCAGGACTGGGATTGAGATCAGGACTGGGATTGGGACTGGGACTGGGATAGGAATTGGGACTGGGACCGGGATTGGGATCAGGACCGGGATTGGGACCAGGATTGGGACTGGGATAGGAATTGGGACTGGGATTGGGACTGGGATAGGAATTGGGATTGGGACCGGGATTGGGATCAGGACTGGGATTGAGATCAGGACCAGGATTGGGACTGGGACTGGGATAGGAATTGGGACTGGGACCGGGATTGGGATCAGGACCAGGATTGTGACTGGGACCGGGACTGGGACAGGAATTGGGACTGGGACCGGGATTGGGATCAGGACCAGGATTGGGACTGGGACCGGGACTGGGACTGGGATTGGGATCAGGACCGGGATTGGGATCAGGACCGGGATTGGGACCAGGATTGGGACTGGGATAGGAATTGGGACTGGGACTGGGATTGGGACTGGGACCGGGATTGGGATCAGGACTGGGACCAGGATTGGGACTGGGATAGGAATTGGGACTGGGACCGGGATTGGGACTGGGACCGGGATTGGGATCAGGACTGGGACCAGGATTGGGACTGGGATAGGAATTGGGATCAGGACCAGGATTGGGATCAGGACTGGGACTGGGATTGGGACTGGGACCGGGATTGGGACTGGGGGACTGCAATTGGGATTAGGACTAGGATTGAGATTGGGATTGGAACTGGAACTGGTACTGGGATTGGGATTGGGATTGGGACTGAGATTGGGATTAATTTTAGGATTAATCTTTGGCACAACATTGTGGCCAAAGGGCCTGTTCTGTGCTGTCCATTTCTATGTTCTAACTGGGACTGGGACTGGGATTGGGACTGGGATTGGGAATGGGTTTGGGATTGGGATTGGGATTGGGACTGGGATTAGAACTGGGATTGGGACAGGGACTAGGAGTGGGTTATGGATTGGGAGTGGGACTGGAACTGGGACCTGGATTGTGAATGGAACTGGGACCAGTACTAGGATTGGGAATAGGTCTGGGAGCGGGAGCGGGAGTGGGATTGGGTCTGGGACTGTGACTGTGAATGGGATTGGTATTGGGATTATGACAGGAGTGGCAGCAGGATTGGGAATGGGACAGGTATTGGGATTGGGACTGGGACTGGGATTGGGATTGGGACTGGGACTGGTACTCGGATTAGGAGTGGGATTAGGATTGGGACGGGGATTGGGACTGGGACAAGGATTAGGACTGGGATTGGGACTGGGACTGGGATTGGGATTGCAATTGGGACTGAGATTGGGATTGGGGCAGGGTCTGGAACCGGGACCTGGTTTAGGATTGGGACAGGGACCAGGACCAGGATTGGGATTGGGATTGGGACAGGGAGTGGGATTGGGATTGGCACTAGGACTGGGACTGGGATTGGTATTGGAATTGGAATTGGGGTTGGGACGGGACCAGCATCAAGAATGGGATTGGGATTGGAACTGGGACAGGGACTGGAAACGGGACCTGGATTGGATTGGGATTGGGAATAGTATTGGGATTGGGTCTTGGATTGGGGTTGGGACTGGGGCTGGTATTAGGACCTGGACCAGAACTGGGACTAGGACTGGGATTGAGACCGTGACCAGGATTGGGACAGGGACCAGGATTCGGACTGAGACTGTGATTGGGATTGAGACTGGGTCTAGGATTGAGTTTGGGATTAGGACCAGGACCGGGACTGGGTCTAGGATTGAATTTGGGATTAGGACCAGGACCGGGACTGGGTCTAGGACTGGCACCGTAACCAGGATTGGGACTGGGATCAGGATGGGGATTGTGACCGGGACTGAGATTGGGATTGGGACTGGGACTGGGACCAGGCTTGGGGTTGGGTCAGGGGTAATGATTTTGACCAGGATTGGTTCATGGATTGGAACTGGGACTAGGATTGTGACCAGGATAGGACTGGGATTGGGACTGGGACCAGGATTGGGATTGTGACTGGGACTGGTACTGGGACCAGGATTGGGATTGGGAACAGACTGGGATTGGGACAGGGACTGGGACTGGGACCAGGATTGGGATTGGGAACGGACTGGGATTGGGACTGGGACTGGGATTGAGATTGGATTTTAGACTGTGACTAGAACTGGGACCAGGAGTGGGATTGGGAACAGACTGGGATTGGGACTGGGACTGGGATTATAACTGGGACTGAGATAGGAATTAGAATTGGGACTGGAATTGGGATTGGGACTGGGAACGGGGTTGGGACTGGGATTGGAACTGGGTCTGGGACCGGGTTTGGGATTGGGATTGGGATAAGGTTTGGGACTGAGTTTGGGATTGGAATTGAGATGAGGACTGGGACTGTGACTAGGATTAGGGTGGATAGTGGAATCGAGTTTAGGGCTGGAATTGGGACTGAGATTAGGACTGCATTTGGGACTGGATCAGGATTGGGATTGGGATTAGGACTGGGACTGGAATTAGGATTGGAATTAGGACTGCGACTTGGACCGGAAACGGGACCTGGATTCGGATTAGGACTGGACCGACCTTGGGATTGCGATTGGGACCGTGACCGGGATTAGAATTTGGATTTGGACTGGGACTGGAACCGAAACCTGGATTGGGACTGGGGCCAGGACCAGGACTGGGACTGAGATTGGGACCAGGACTGAAATTGGGATTGGGACTGGGATCAGAAATGAGATTAGGGTTGGGAATGGGACTGGTATTATGACCAGGACCAGGACTGGGACTAGGACTGGGACTGAGATTGGGACCGGGACTGAGATTGAGATTGGGACTGGGATTGGGATTGGGATTGGGATCAGGTCAGGGATTAGATTTGGGACTAGGACTGGGACAGTGACCAGGATTGTTACCAGGACTGAGATTGGGATTGTGACTGGGACTGGGACCGGGATTGGGATTGTGACTGGTACTAGGACTAGGATTGGGCTCAAGTCTGTGATTAGGATTGTGACCAGGATTGGGACTGGGATTGGGTTTGGGAATACGACCAGGACTGGGATTGGGACTGGGACTGGGACCAAGACTGAGATTGGGATTGCATGTGGGATTAGGTCTGGGATTGGAACTGGGACCGGGATTTGGTCTGGGATTGGGACTGGGACCAAGATTGGGACTGGGATTGGGATTGGGTTTGGAACTAGGACTCAAACCGAGACCAGGATTGGGACTAGGATTGAGATTGGGACCAGAATTGGGACCGGGACTGTGTTTGGGATTGTGACCAGGACTGAGATTGGGATTGGGACTGGGACTGGGAGTTGGGATTGGAATTGTGACTGGTACCGGGACCAGGATTGATTTTGGGGCTGGGATTCGGATTTTGGACTGGGGTGGGGACATGGATTGGAACTGTGACCAGGATTGGGACTGGGACCGAGTTTGGGATTGGGATTGGGAATAGGATTTTGACTGGGATTGGGACTGGGATTGGAACTGGGACCGGGATTTGGTCCGAGATTGGGACTGGGACCAGAATTGGGGCTGGGATCGAGATTGGGATGTGGGAATGGGATTGGGATTGGGATTGGGATTGGGATAAGGACTGAGGCTGCAACTGGCCTTAGGACTGGGATTTGGATTGAGATTAGGACTAGGACTGGGACCGGGATTGGGATTGGGACTGGGACCAGAATTGGGATTGGGATTGAGATTGGGACTGGGATTGGAATTGGGACTGGGACCAGGATTGTGATTGAGACTGGGACTGGGATTGGGATTGAGATTAGGACTGAGACTGGGACTGCAACCATGACCAGGATTATGACTTGGATCGGGGCTGCAACCGGGATTGGAATTGGAATTGGGATTGGGATTGGGACTGGGATAGGACTGCTACTGGGATTGGGATTGGGATTGGGACCGGGATTGGGACTGGGATTGGGTTTGGGGCTGGGACCAGAATTGGTATTGGGATTGGGACTGTGACTGGGACCGAGACCGAGATTGGGATTTGGTCCAAGATTGGGACTGGGACTGGAATCGGAATCGGAATCGGGTTTGGAATCAGGATTGGGATTGGGTTTGGGACTAAGACTCAGACCGTGACCAGGATTGGGACTAGGATTGAGATTGGGACCAGAATTTGGGATTGGGACTGGGTTTGGGATTGTGACCCGGACTGAGATTGGGATTGGGATTGGGACTGGGACTGGGATTGGGTTTGGGTCTGGGATTAGGATTTTGACTGGGATTGGAACTGGGGCTGGGATTTGGTCTGGAATTAGGATTGGGACCAGGATTGGGACTAGGAATGGTATTGGGATTGGGATAAGGACAGGGATTGGGACCGGGATTATGTTTGGGATTGAGGAAAATATTGGGACTGGGACTTGGACTGCAACTGGGATTAGGACTGGGATTTGGATTGAGATTAGGACTGGGACCGGGACTGGGTTTGGGACTGGGACCAGGATTGGAATTGGGTTTGGGATTGAGATTAGGACTGGGACTACAACCACTACAGGATTAGGACTTGGATTGGGGCTGCAAACGGGATTGGGACTGGGATTCGAAGCAGGATTGGGAATGGGATTTGATCCTTTATCAGGGCTGCCTGGGATTCTGTCATGTTGATGGACACAGTGACTGGGAGGGAGATGTCAGTCTCTGTGTGGAAGTGACGATGAGATCACCCAGATTAGAGTCCCATGTGGTGCTCCATATCAATTCCTACATCATCCATTGCTCTCCTATTAACTGGTATATGTACCACTAGAGGCAGGGCACAGGGAGATCCCAGGAGAAAGCCTGACTTCCCAATCAGTATGGTTTACCTCTCAAAGACACTTTCAAACATCTGTGTCAGATGGAAGGTTAAATTCCTCTGGTTTATAAAAAAATTATTTGAGTGACATGGGGGTATCATTGACAGAGTCAGCATTTATTGCCCCTCCCTAGTTGCCCCTTGAGAGGGTGGGGGTGAGCTGCCTTCCTGACCCACTGCAGTCCGTGTGCTGGGGGTAGACCCACAATGTCCCTGAGGGAGGGAATTCCAGGATTCGGACCCAGCGACAGTGAGGGAACGGGGAGATATTTCCCAGTCAGGATGGGGAGGGGCTTGGAGGGGAACTTGCAGGGGGTGGGGTTCCCGTGTGTCTGCTGCCCTTGTCCTTCTGGATGGAAGTGGCCGTGGGTTTGGAAGGTGCTGTCTGAGGGTCTTTGGTGAGTTTCTGCAGCACATCTTGTAGATAAAGCCAGGTGGACTAACCCCTTCATCGTGATGAAGGGGCAGTGCTCTGAAAGCTTGTGATTTCAAATAAACCTGTTGGTCTGTAACCTGGTGCTGTGTGACCTCTGACCGTTTCCACCCGACTCCATCAGTGGCCCCTCCACATCATCTCTCGTAGCTGGGACCCAGTGCTGAGCGTCGGTGGGGGAGGGAGTGGGTATTTGTGGATGTGGCGCCAGTCAGATTGGGGGGGGGGGGGGGCTTTGTCCTGGAGGGTGTCAAGCTTCTTAAATGTTGTTGGAGCTGCCCCCATCCGGGGCAAGTGGGGAGTATTCCCTCACCCTCCTGACTTGTGGAAGAAATTAAAAGCACCACAGGCACAAATGGAATTTGGAAGCAATGAGAAAGTAGCCATTACTGAGCCATAGCTGCAGCATTGACAGGACTGGGACCGAAATAAACAGCACTGTAGGTTTACAGGATGGAGAGGGGAAATGGCCGAGAGAGGTGGGGTAACCTGACTGATTAGACAGAAAATTACATCAATGATGGAGATGGTGTAATGAGGGGAAGATAGACAGAGAGAGAGACTGTTAGGATGTTTTGTTGCAGGCGAGAGTGTGTTGGATTTGCCTGTAAAGGTTACGTGGTAACCTGAGGATCCAGTCAGTACAGCGAGTTGGTGGAAGTGTGAGCTGAGCTATGTCCAGCGTTGATTGGGAGATCAGGGAGCAGTCTAACCCCCCTGACCACTGTGTGTGTGGGAAGTGAGACTGGGAGCACCTCCTCACAGAACACATGGCTGGGTTGGACACACTGAGGAACCTGCAGGGGACAGAGAGTGTGATAGACACTTGTTACAGGCAGTCACCCCACAGGATCAGTCAGGTAGACGGGTGACCGGCTGGGAGTGCAGGAGGCTCCTGATGGCTATTCTCCTCTCAAACAGTATCCAAACATGTGGATAGGTGGAAAAGGAGCTGGGCAGGTCGGACAAGTCCGGACAGGTCA